>NC_090931.1:564430402-564733433 GCF_040938575.1 Ambystoma mexicanum | reverse complement strand
AGAGAGTGTGGAGTGATAAGGATTAGAGAGAAAGTTGGAGACATGTATGAGTACTGCCTCCATGACATGTTTGAAGTGGATCTCTGTAATGAATCCACTGTGAAGTGCACAGGAGATCTTCCGTCAGACGCTGACTCTGGCAATACCACGATAAGCAGGGAAAACAGGTCATCAAAGGGTTAATTACTTCTGTCAGCTGGAGAGAGTAATTGACAGTGTTTATAGCCAATCACGGCAGGGATTCAAGCTGTTGACCTTTTCTTTTGTTTTTGCTGGTTGCTAGGGAACAGAGGAGCTGGAGGAGGAAAACGACGGTTATAGCTGGGATTACTGAAAAGGTCCGAGAAGAAAACAAAGAAGAATGTTTTAACTTAAAGAAGTTGTAGTTGCGCCGTTGCGCTTATGTTAAAAATATGTTGCTGAAGTTTATGGAGCGATCGACAATCGCTATGTGATGCCAGTACTGAAGTCTTTGCGCCGTGAACAGCGTGAAGAGGTGAGAGGGAGATTGTCACGCTAATACTGAGATGGGAGGAAGAGTGTGAGAAGCAACACCCTCTGTGAAGCAAGTGCGGGGGGGTAAACCCTTCTGGAACAAGTGATCCAAAGATCGTTACTACAAAGGTGGGGAGAGGAGCGGAACATGATGTAAGGAACTCGCTGTTCCGTGAAGCGAGGACGAGCGGCAGAGCTGCCGAGTTTCGTATTGCAACACCGCTGAAGGGGCGGAACACTCTCAGAGCAGCCGGGTGTGTACAAAGGTGTCTCCGAGGCTCATTCAACAGACAGCTGAGGGGCGGAGCTTACTAGCCGCTGTCGAGTCACAAAAGAGAGTGCGGCTGGAAGGCAGAGGCCTCAATGCAGCGTATAAAACGGACTTGAGACTTGATGAAAAGAAACGCTGCCAGCCAGTCCCGAAGGTAAACATTGAAACGATTCAAGCTATGTGTGAGCCAGAGAGAGTCAGAGGGAGAGAGAGGAATTAAGGGCGTACACATGCGTCTATGTAAAGTGATTTTCCCAAACGAAAGAGACAGTTCCCCATTGAAGAGTGTTTAATAATATATAGAGGAACTAGACTTTAATAGATGAGAGGAAAAGAAAAGGAAACTATCACAAGCTGTGGTTAAAGGTTAAAGGCTGAAGAGTTTACTAACCAAGGAAATTGCAGCTCAGAAAGGGAATAAAGCACCAGAACTAATTGATAGAAACAGAGACTGTAAGATTCAAAGAGTTGGAAACATTTGTAGTGAATTAACAAGAAAAGGCAAAAGGCACTCGTCAGGAAATGAACTGACAGAAACTATAAGAAAGACTTGAAGGAAATGAGAGTAGAACATTTCTTCCCTTAGAGACTTACCTGAAAGAACCAAGTCCGCTGCATGAAGCTGTCACCAGTAGAAGTTCTCGACCAAGTTGAAAACGTATCCTTTTTCCTAAAATAGAAAAGAAAAGACAGTTAATTCAAAATAAAAGTTATTTCACTAACAGAAAAACATCTACTTTTAGTCTCAGCGTACTTATTCCATATCATATAGAGAATACACGGTTACAATCTCCAAGGCCATTATCCTCAAGGTACCAAGTGACCAGTTCGAAGACTACCCACTCAAGGACTTTTGAATAATTGGCAAGGAGAGAAACTGCGATATAGATTGCTGAAACATTTGAGTCAGCAGAGGGTTTCTTCATTAGGGGTAAGTCAGTTTCAGATTTGAAGGATGCAGGGAAGAGTCCATTAGAGAGAGGGGTTAAAGAGCACAGACAGAAGGGCAAGTGATTGATTGGGCCTCATTGTGAGTTTGGCGGTGTGGCAAAACACAATGTTAATGCCGCGGTGACACAGTTACCACTGCATTACCTCGACATTATCCCACCACAGAACTACGGGTTTGGAGGTAAGGCAGTGGAAAAACCTCCAGCAGAATGCTGGAGGTAATTCCTCCACTTTCCAGCCAAAAAAAGGCCAAACCAGTGGAATTACCTACCGGCAGAATTACCCATCAGGGGTAATTCTGCCAATATCTCCATGGAGTGCTATAGACTCCAATAAATGGTGACTAACACCACCTACCACCATTTGTAATCCAGAAGTAATTCTGCCGAACCAAGTGGTGGTAACTGTAAATCCGTTTGCTGACATCTCAGCAGATGTACTGCCGAGATAACACCAAACTTGTAATGAGGCCTTAGTCTTTGACCATTTGGGGAGCAAAAAGATCAATAGGACTGCCAGATGGGTTGGCACTGGCAAGGATGGTGCTAATTCAATAGGAGAAGTAGGGGAGATGTAGTTGAAAGTAGAATAGGTAAGGGGGGAGATAGTGGACAGAAGGAGGGTTTGGGAGGGACCGAAAGGGGGTCTGTGAGTGTCACAATTTCTAGGTTTTAGAGGAAAAATAGTGAGCAAAGTCCTTACAGAAAGGGACGAGGCATTGGTTATTGGATTGGGGGTTTTGAGCAAAGATTGGAGGGTAGATGCGAGTTTGCAGAGCTGATTTCAAAGGGAGAAGATTAGGTTTGTAAAGTAGGAGCATTTGCCAGAGTCCAGTGAAGAGGTTAGGTCACCAAGGAATTTTGTAGGCTAGGAGTAGGGTGGGTTTCCGTAATTTGTAACAACTTCATAGGTCATGGCACATGTTTGTTTTGAGCGTGTGAAGTTCATGGGTGATCCAAGGCTGAGGACTTGGACAGGAAGGTGTGACTGTGCAAGCAGGTTAGTGTTGGTCAAATGGAGTCATAAATGCCTATTATAAGTAATAGAGGAAAAGGCCACCAGGGGGCGCAGGCAAGATGGCTGCCTGAACCTCAAGCTCCCCGTAAGGCCCCGGGAAACTAACTGACAAGCATGCCTTAAATGCTTTCTAGCCCCATCTACCAACAATCTTCAAGGAGGGGAGCCGCTGTGGACCATCCAGAAGCTTGTCCGGACTTCGGAGGCGCCTTTGTTCCCTTGTTAGCAGCTTGCGAACAGCAGTCCCCCCCTCCTCCAAGCTTTCGAGTGAAAGCTCCGGCCGGGAGCTGCGTATCGCCTCCCCGCGCAGTGGGAGGAGGAGCCGGGACCCCCGCCCGCACCAGCTCACGCAGCAGGGCCTGGTACGCTATCGAGGAACCGGGCGGGCCCTCCGAGGATCCCCATTAGCTGCTTGTGTCTCACCCCCCTATCGCTGGAGACAGGCGGCACTTGGCAGCCAGCACAGGAACCACGCGAACAAGGGGCGAGGAGCGGAGCACGCTCCTGCACACTCTGGGCCCCCCCGCTCTCACTCTGCTGGCACACGGCTGACGGCCCTCCACTTCTCCCAGGCATCCCAGGGACGGCGCACTATCCGACCCCACCGAAGAGGAGGAAAAGCCGCACCTCCCTGCCCGTGCTACACACAGGGCCCGACACACCATCGCAGGCCCAGGTGGGCCTTAGGAGAATCTTCGCTGGCTGCCGGCGACCCGGCCATCCACCGCACGAGACCAACAGCGCCCAGCCCCCACCGTGGGGGATAAGGGGGAACCACCACCACATTGAATTCAGCCCGGGGCACCTGGGAGGCCGTGTTCCCCCCCACCGGTCTCACCACCAGCGATTTGACTGTGCCCGGGCCAACGCGGGAGCGCGCCTGGGCACCACTTCCTCGGCCTACACCCCCACACCTGACCACCGCTACAGGGACACCAGAGGCCCGTCCTGCACAACCTCACCGGGGTTCCAGACAAGTGGTGAAAGAGCCCGCCCGATCACCGGGGCAGGCTCAGGCCGTCGCGGGAGCGCGCCTGGGCCCCCCCTCTTCCTGGCCCCCCCATCAGCCGCTGCGGGTCCCCTGGGAAGGTGTCTCCTTGTTGGAATCTGCGACCCCCGACTTCCACGGAGAAGCGGAACTGCTCCGGGCCTCCCGCCCACCAGCTGCGCTCTGCTCCACGCCGTGGTCGCAGCGTCTACCAGCCCACACACAGAGGCAACCACAGTGGCAGTGCAGGTGAGACATGACGCCTTCCCCCAAGGGGGGTTCCACCTAAGGTCCTCAGAATCTCCCTGCAACCGCTGCACCGGCACTGGGGGTTCGCCACATCACAGGGAAGATGAGCAATGTACTAAGCCGTAATAGCCCCCGTAAGTGGAATAGTTGATAAAAAGCTCCTTGGGCCCCCCTGGGGGCATCACCGGTGCGGGCCAGGAAGCCTTGGTGACTCAGGGCCAAGCGGTGGGAGGCTGCGCCCCCGGAGAATTGAAAGAGGTTCTCCATAATTCGGAACTTGGGCACCGGCGCTTAGCCCCGCCACCAGAAAACAGCCGTAAGGACTTGGCACACGTCGTGAGGCGGTTGTCTGGGGGCCCTGAGACTCACCTAGAAGATACCCCAGGAGATCCCTGTAGCTTGGGGCGATCTATACCCCATGAATGGAAGAGAAATTCTTGCAAAATACTAATTTACACCTGGAACCTACATAATGGAGACCGGCCCTACAGCCTCACAGCCCACGGACATGAACGCCATGCAATGTAATATCCAAACGATCCTAGAAGAGATTAGGGGCATGAGGACGGACATGGGGGCCAAACTGGCTGACCTCACGGCCAAGATTTCTACACTGGAGGATCGCGTAGAAGGGGTCAAGTGCAACCAGGTATCTATGGACCTCCTCGAGGCGCAAATGGAAAATAGATTTCAGGAACTACAGCGCCGCGAAGAGGATCTCCGGCTCAAGGTCGACGATATGGAAAACTGGGAGAGGAGGAACGACATCATCAGAATTGTCCTGGGGTCAGACTCTGGCGAAACCCTCCTGCTTGACAGGGTCCATCGGGCTGGCGGGGGGCAGAGGCCAGCGCTCAGTTCTAGCGAGATTTCACTACTGCAAGGATAAAGCTAGGGTATTGGAGAGGGCCAGAACCTTACGTGATATTCAACATGGCAACTCCAGGGTGATGATCTATCAAGATCTCTCGTCCCTCACTCTCCAGATGAGAAAGAAATGCGGTATTATCACCAGGTGGTTACAAGAAAAGGGGACACGATATCGCTGGGGCCATCCATTTCACCTAGCATTTGAATGGCAGGGCCAGAGGTACCAGTTAGTCATGGAAGCGGAAATCCGCAGGGCCACTGAGGATCTCATAGGTGACATTGCGGGACCATCGGAGATTCAAAAAGAAACCGACGGAGATCGTGCTTGTGCCCCTCGGGGCCCAGACCTCTCCCAGGGGAAGCTAAAGGTCAAAGGCTCACGCACATTTTGGAAAACCAAACATCCCCCCACGGATCGGGGGGACCCCACATGATCGCACAAGCGGCAACCAAGGCTTAATTTCTGCGTTGAAGGTTCAACTTACATCCCACGGGGGCTTGCGACGACACATGGAACCCGCCGGTCATAGTGTGTTTTTCCCACGACCAGTGGGGAGTTCTTTGTTCAATTGACTTCGGTCCGAGTTGAAGTGTTGCCCATTCAGCGGCTGTTTTATGGTTTCACAGAACGTTATACGGCGACTCCCCACTGAAAAGTGCCAGCATCTCTCCGGGCCTCATGCCAAGGTAAGCCCCATGAGGGACAAAGGGGACAAATCGAGTACCAAGGGTAGGGGGCACTTTACCCGGGAGGCACTGCAGCCAGCTCCCCACCGCTGATCAGAAAGGGCCGGTATTTAATGGAGAAAGGCATGTTGGAAAGCGCTACACCAAAGAATTTGTTTTCCCGGGGCCGGGGAAGCGACCCTGGCGGTTCGTTGCCAGTCACATCCCCACATGGGGATCCAGCGGTGAACGCCCCACAAAATGGTTAAGGGGGGAGGGAGCGAAGGGGGAGGGTTCTTTGCAGGGTTCAAGGGGAGGGGGAAAACCAGCTCAAACGATGGACACTTGTTTTGCAACGGGCTCCGAGTAGCAGACACTTAGTGGTGCTTATAGTGCACAAAATGAAAGATGATAATGATTGAAGGAAAGAGAGGCACGTTGAACGTCAAGGGCCTTAACTCCCAGAATAAGAGATCTCTCACGAGCAACATGTTCCGTAAGCAACACCTAACAGTTCTCTTCCTACAGGAGACGCACTACAGGCAAGGTAGGGAATCGAAAATCAAGGGGAATGACATCGGGTGTAATTACTGGGCCTCACATAGGAGTTCTAAGAAGGAAGGGGTGGGTATTCTCCTAAGCAGAGCGTTCCGTCTCACGAATGTGGAAACCAAGAGGTGTTTTGGTGGTCGATTCCTGGGTATCAAGGGAACCTGTGAGGGAGAGCGCATTACCCTGGCCACTTTATATGCACCCAACTCAAAACAAATACATTTCCTCACTCGGGTCTTTCATGTCATGGATGAATGGGCAGAGGGAGCCATGATACTGGGCGGGGACTTCAACCTTATAATGGACCCGTGGCTTGACTGGTGGTCCGCGAGAGGGGGGGCGCCCAAGGGTACTTCCAAGGATAATCTGGCCCTGCAGGCCCTCCTGAGAGAGCATTATTGGATAGACATCTGGCGCAAAGCGTATCCAGACCAGGGTGGCTACACCTTTTTTTCACCCCCACATTGCACCTACACCAGAATTGACCTTTTGTTAATCTCGGAAGAAGGGAACGGGGTGGCACAACAGCCGAAGGTGGAAGCCATAACATGGTCGGACCATGAATTACTTATAGCTAACTGGTCACTGCCCATCTCCCCAAGATCTTCCCGATGGCGTTGTAATGATACGCTTCTCAGGGACCTGGTATTTCGTGATTTCATGAGACAGGAAATGTTGGCCTACTTTGAGACAAACGACAACGGTGAGACTGACATCTCCATGGTGTGGGAGGCCGCAAAAGCCACTTTCAGGGGCTTTCTCATAGCGGAGGGCTCGAGACGTAAACAGGAAAGGGGCCTAATTGAGGGTAAACTCCGTACAGAACTAGGCGTTCTGCGAGCCAGATTGGGCCTCCCAGGGGTTGATCGTGGGGCTCTCTTGGAGGAGATGCAGGGCAAAAGACAAGAACTCCACACGGTCCTCATAGGGGAAGTTATCAAGAAAATGCGAACACTAAGCAGCGGTATTATGAACGGGGAGACAAGGTGGGGACCCTACTGGCACAGAGGGCTCGGGGTTGTAGGGTTGAGAGAGGAGTCGCTCATCTCAGGGATAGAGAGGGCGGGATTCACGGGGGCCGGGAGGAAATAGCGGAGTGTTTCGCAAATTATTACAGCACACTCTATTGTAGACAGGCGGGCGAATCACTGGAGGACATCCGCACATACCTGGCAGAACACCCTCTGCCTAGGCTGTCCGACATGGAGCTAGAGGTCCTGGAGGGAGAGATATCGAAGGAGGAGGTGGAGGGCGCCATCAAGAGACTGAAGGCGGGAAAGGCACCGGGAGACGACGGCTATACAGCCGATTTTTACAAACAGACCCAATCTGTCCTGCTGAAGCCCGTGGCCAAACTGTTTAATCAGATCAGGAATCAGGACTCCATCCCACCGACATTTCTGCAGGCCCTTATCACCGTTATACCCAAACCTGGTAAGGACCAGACAGAATGTGGGTCTTACAGACCTATCTCACCCCTTAATCTGGATGCTAAGATTTTTGCTAGAATCCTGGCCTCCAGACTAGAGGGCTGCCTTCCACGCCTGATACACCCCCACCAAGCGGGTTTTGTCTTAAACAGGCAGGGCTCCGATAACATACGAAAGACACTTCATGTACTTACCTCGAAGGAGGTCCGTGACGAAGGCGCACTTCTACTGGTCCTTGACGCAGAGAAGGCCTTTGACAGGGTCAGTTGGGCATTTATGAGGGAGGTCTTTATGACTCTGGGGATGGGCCCGAGATGGCTAGGTTGGATGTCCGCGCTCTACTCCTCCCCCTCTGCTAAGGTGGTGCAAATGGGACCGAGTCGAGAACATTCCCTCTTGAGCGTGGTACACGGCAGGGATGCCCATTGTCCCCACTAATCTACACACTCGTGATGGAACCATGGGCAATCTCGGTCCACAACGACATGGCCATCAGGGGAGTACAGGTGGGAGACATGCATTGCAAAATCTGCCTCTTTGCAGACGATGCACTACTCTATATCACCAACCCATCCCAAACAGTCCCTCGAATGTTACAGGGTCTTTCGCGCTATGGGGACCTATCGGGGTAAAAAGTCAATCTTGAGAAATCAGTGGCGTTTATAGAGGGAAACTTATCAGATTCAGAGACAGCCTTTGTGAATGGGCTCCCCTTTAAGCTAAGTGAGGACGGATTCCGGTATCTCGGGGTCCAGGTCACCCGTGACCCCGAGGGTTTATTCTCAGCCAATTTTCCCCCCCTTTGGTCAGCAATTAGGAGGGACATTGAGCGGTGGACACGGTCGGGGCTCTCCTGGACGGCACGCCTCAATCTCATAAAAATGGTAATCCTCCCCAAGTTTCTATTCCTATTTTGCTGATCCCCAAAACATTTTTCAAGGAAACTAAGCGAGTCCTTCTCAACTTCCTCTGGTCAGGTAAAAAACATAGAATCTCCTACGAGGTGTTAACCAGGCCGAAGGAAGATGGTGGGGTGGGATACCCTGACTTAGAAACATACCACAGGCCCTCCCAGCTGAGGGTTCTGGTCGATCACTTTGCCCTTGGTACGAAAAAACAATGGGTGGCCATGGACAACGGGCCCCTTGTGCCCGTCACCATAGAGGAATGGCTCTGGGTCCCAAGGAAAAAGATCCCCAGAAGTGTCCTGAATCACCCAGTCCTAAAAGTGTTGTGGTCCCTATGGAAGGAGGGAGTGGGTTATTACCGCTGGCTCACAACCTGGCCCTCCCCATTAAGCTGTATTTGGGCCCCCCTTTCTGGCCAAGATAGCAGAGCCAGCGGCATACCAAAAGTGGTTCGAGGCAGGCCTTAGCAGGACTGGTCACCTTTGGGTGGGGGGCTCGTTCTTACCCTTGAGTGACTTGGAGGAGGCCTTAGGAATAGCTACCCTGTCCCCCTTCTGCTATCTCCAGCTTAAAGGAGTCCTCACCGAACCATCCTGGGGGGACACTCTTAGGAGAGATCTCACAGATTTTGAAAAACTCCTCCTCTCCGCGAGGGGCTCTAAGGGAATAATATCTCGCCTCTACAAGCTCTTCCTTCTGTATGTCCCAAGAGACTCTCCGCCTGCACGCATACAATGGGGAAGGGACCTGGGCGAGGAAATCGATGACGAAAGGTGGGCGGAAATGTGCAGGCGGGCCAATCGCTCCACGGCCTCACTCCAGTATCGCCACCAAGCCCTCAAGGTATTGCATCGTTGGCATTACCCCCCGCAGAGGATTGCTAGAATGAGGCCAGGGTACGACCCACATTGTTGGAAGTGCAAGACCGAGTTGGGGGATTACATTCACATGGGGTGGAGGTGCCCGCTGGTTCAAAAATACTGGGAGGAGGTACTGACCTGAATTAAGGGGGTGGATGGGGTGGAGCGGCCTTTCTGCCCCTGGCTTCTCCTCTTCGGAATCGACACTGGAGCTGATCAAGGAAATACCCATGACCACATGCTACAGGTTATGTTGGTGGCGGCCAGGTGCTGCCTGGCGCAAAAATGGAAGAACCCCGGAATGCCAGGTGAAAAAGCATGGGTAACCAAGGTGCGGGCGATTTACGACATGGAATTCCTCACACATCTACTTGACGAATCTAGATCCAATATCGAACGCACCAGGAAGAAGCACCGGTGAAGCACCGCTTTGCACCGGACCCTGAACGCTGCTCAATGGACTTTTGTGGATTTTGTGTTTACACTTGCTGTCACTTTAACTGTGAAGCCCCGCCCCCTCTGAGGCGTCGCTACAAAGTGAGGAAGCCGCGCGCACCAGGAAGAAGCACCTGTGAAGCACCTGTGAAGCACCGCTTTGCACCGGACCCTGAACGCTGCTCACTGGACTTTTGTGGATTTTGTGTGTACACTCGCTGGTATTTCAATTGAACCATCCCTGTGATTGGTAAATATTATCTAAGATACGTAGTATATACTACAAATCATATACCCTTTTATATACCCTTTTTTAGTTACTTTAACTGTGAAGCCCCGCCCCCTCTGAGGCATCGCTACAAAGTGAGGAAGCCGCGCGCACAAGCGCACGCGCACCAGGAAGAAGCACCTGTGAAGCACCGCTTTGCACCGGACCCTGAACGCTGCTCACTGGACTTTTGTGGATTTTGTGTTTACACTTGCTGGTATTTCAATCTAACCATCCCTGTGATTGCTACATATTATCTAAGATACGTAGTATATACTACAACTCATATACCCTTTTATATACCCTTTTTTAGTTACTTTAACTGTGAAGCCCCGCCCCCTCTGAGGCGTCACTACAAAGTGAGGAAGCCGCGCGCACTAGGAAGAAGCACCGGTGAAGCACCGCTTTGCCGCTTCGCCGCGGCACCGAACAGTGTGGCGCCGGTGCTTGGCTTTTACCTCTGTTAGCCTGATTCCAGTCTTTGACACGTCTACTCTGTGGGGCTGGATTGAGCTGAGCTCTCGAGTAGGTGCCCCTGTTTGCTTGTTTACGTCATTTTGCAGTGCCTGCCTTGTGCTCCCTCTGTGGACCTTAAACTAGTTGGGGCTTTCGAGTGTGTTTTCTTTTGTGCCCGCTCCTGCTAACTATGAATCTGCCTATTTACACTGTGCGGACAGGCATGCCTGTACCGCCGTTTAACGGGAGGGAAAATTCAAGGTTTGATGGAAAAAAACGAACAACCTCACATAAAAGTTTCTTTGATGACAATAATTGTTCCACTCCGAAACGCTTTTTGGTGGAAGCTTCAAAAGCCCCCGCGACTCCATCAAAGGGGCCGGGTGCCTCAGACATTCGTGGGTTTTTTCCAGTAAATATGGCAAAGGTGCCTGATACTCCTCCCCCAACGGCTTGTTTAAATCAAGTGCGAACTGCTAATGGGAGGGCGGGGGTGGAGTGTGTTAAAGTGGTGAAACTTGCGACTGGAGCTCTTGCAGACTGTACGGTGTTACGAGGGGTGTCTGTGACATCAGTTGCTACCTCAATTGGAGAGAGCTTTGTTATGGCTTCCAATGACGTCGCAGTAATTAACTTGGATTCTATGCATACTGATTATTCCTCTCAAACTCTGTCTGAAAAGCTATCGTTTTCACCAAATAGGTGTCCTGTGGCTAGCCCGTCCAGGTCTAGCCTTTCTGCATCCTTCCTGGTTCCTACGCCCAGGCAAACTAGGCAAGGAGAAGATGGGTCACTTTCTCCTAGAGGAAGTAGTGTGGTGAATCTGGCTTTTGAAGCCATGAACACCACTATGAATACCTTAGTCAAGCGATTTGACTCCCTAAATGATAAGATCTCAGCGCAAAGTGCGCAGCTGGCCTCTATTGTGGCCTGGCAGGCCATGTATGGAGTTGGAGCTTTGAGGGGAAATGACTGTGGTGAGCAAAAAACAGTAGCTCTTTCCCCAATCAAGGCTTCGGTTATTGATCATGCCACCTCTCCCATAAGGCAAACCTTTTCTACTCATTTCTCATGGCCTTGTTCGACTTCGGCAGAGAATTGTGCTGTTCCTATACTCCTATACAAATTTACACCATCTTTGCCAAACCCCTCAAAGGAGCTTCTGGATGCCCTTTGAAAACAAATTCGGGTTTGAAGAAGTCTGGTAGTGAAATTAGGGTTGACCCTGTGCAAAAATCTAAGAATGTTAAAACTAAGAAGAGTGCAATTACTGGTTGTACGAAACAGTTCATTAACGCTTTGAACATTCCTTCCAAAAGCGCCACTGTAGTCACAGCAGAAGATGTGAGAAAAAAATATATTGAACTGAACCATCTAAAAAAGATCAAAGCGGGAGTGGCTAACCAAACAGCTTCACAAGAGCAGTATGCTCACCTGGATGATCTTGTGAACGCGTTACAGAGTGTACCTAAATCTAACGTGACCCCAAGTTTGAAAGAAGGGTCACAGACTGTCACTTCAGCCTCTAAGCAATGTAATATGCCTGCAGGCTTGAGTGGCTCAAATGACAGGCGGGAAGATATCAGAAGGGAAGTGGACGCCTATATGTCCAGGTTTGTGCAACTGCCCATTATAGGTGCCCCCAAAACATTGCTTAAAACTGTGACATTTGGTGCCATGGGCTCAAGTGCTGCCAGTCTTAAACCAAAAGCAATAGATCTAAACGAGACTGAGACTCAGCCAAAAGTGGCATTGAAGCAGAATTCTCTCCCAGTTGTACAAAATGAACACTGCTGCACCCAAAATCAAGGAGGTTCCTCGGTGCGGGTGAAGTCGACATCTGACTCCTTTGGGGGGAGGGGTGATGAAATAGCTCAGTTACTTCAAGCCCTTCTGCCCAAATCAACTTCCAAAGTCAAAATGTCTGAGGAACCAAAACTACCATCCCAGAAGCAACCTTTTAAAAAACCAATGACGAACCCCAAACAAAATACTCATGAAAACACTCTAATCTTGGGGTGTAGACCTGATCCCTATCCTCAATATCTGCTAAATAGGCATAGTATATTGGAAAATTTACTGATGTTCATGAACTTGAAGACATAGGCTCAGCAGATATTTAACAAATTGAATTTCTGAATGAGAATGTGCTTACCACCATTTGTTTGAAATTGCGATCAAGGCTGGTACGTAACATCATTTGGGCAGCTAAGAGCAAACTATTTGAACTGGGTTTTATTTTATTATTGGGCCCTGCTGAGAGTGAAAATTATGAGAAAGGTTCCATTTCCAAATCTGCCTTACGTAATGTGAAGGAATGTGTTCAGTCTATGCCACCCCAATGTGTGTGTAACTGCATGACAACAAGTTAACTAACGCAACAGTGTGACAATGATGTGATAAAGTTTGCCTCGTGGAACACACGCGTGCACTCTCATTTGTTTAACAATTCGAATTCCCATCTAAACAATTATGACATCATTTTGTTGCAAGAAACATGGCTGACCGTGTCCCCTATTTGGCATGAACACGTCATGCATTTCACCCCTGCCTTGTGTGGGGACAAAGGTCGTCCTATGGCTGGTTTGATCACATATATTAAAACTAGCTCAGAGATTAAAATGATTTCCACCTTTTCACTGAATCCATTTTTGCAATTAACCATAATTTCCATCAGAGCCTCGCTGAATGCGTTAGTCAATATATACTGGAACTGGCAGGGCATTGATGATTCTAAATTTTTTAATGATCTTGATTGTTTGTTGAACTATGTTACTTTTCTCCCAGATGTGACACATACAGTGTTGGCTGGGGATCTTAACTTGCATTTGTTCTCACCTGAGAAAGCTGGGGAATCTGTTCGACAAATTCAATGGAACCACATCATGTCTTCCCGCGGCTTGATAATGCTTAATGGTTCATGTATGGATGCTAATCCGCCAAACTTCACCTGGCATCGTGGGTAATCCCAAGCCATTATTGATTATGTGTATGTGGATCCCACATTGATGTCATTGGTAAGACAGTTTCAAACAGTGTCACTCTCAGTTAGTGACCATCTTATACTGGCCAGTTCTTTGCATGCTCCCCCGAAAGGTTTGGTAAACACAGAGACAAAGTACCATGGGACCGTGATGTTCAACATTCGTGTCAATCGGGTAAAATGGACTGAAGAAAGTCTTCCACAATATGCCACTTCGCTTACATCTGCGTTTACCCATTCCTGACTAGCTGGGGAAAAATTCAATGTGTGCTATTTTGATCTTATGCAGAAGCATTTAGTATATCAGCAAAAATCCTCTGCATTAACAGTAGTGAAAAGACACTCATTTGATGTACAGGTCAAAAATAAAAAAACGGAATACCATGCACTGTAATGGAAGCTGTACAGTTGCCAGCGGAACTTAGAACAGCAGCCTTGGTCAAAATAAAAACGCACTACAGAAATTGGTTGCGGCAACATCGCGCAACATTATGGCAAAAGGATGGGGAGCAGATGCTCAACCTAATGTGTAAACAAAACACGCACAAATTTGGGCAACCCTCAATGAAGCTGTTAGCACTCCACAAACGTTAATCCAGGGTCATAAGGTATCCGAATCGGCATGGATTGAGTACTTCAAGGCTATGTATGCCTCTACGGCTTCTGTCCATTTAACACAAGAGGAGGCTCGGGTCTCAGAATTTTATCTTGAGATACTAAGATCAGATATACGATACTATATCTCTTTGATAAGCCATTCCAGAGTGCCAGGCCCTGATGGGTTATCTAATACGTCCTTAAAACTTAACATCGATCTGTGGACTGAGATATTGTACCAAATTTTTCTAAACATCAACATTACGCAGATAATCCCTGATTCCTGGAAGCTTTCCATTATCATCCCCTTGTTTAAAAAGGGTGACAGTAGTTTACCACAAAGCTACAGACCAATTGCTTTGCTGGATGCTCCAGGGAAACTTTATAGTTGGATTGTGTTACAACATTTTAATGAATGGACAAAGCTCGCAGGTAAGCGAGACCCTTTTCAGGCAGGTTTTGTCTCGGGTTTGGGTACCTCCCCATATATGCTCCTTCTTAACCTGATTAAGAGCAAGTATGCTGAACGTGGGCAAAACCTATACATAGCGTTTGTCAATTTCAGCAATGCTTTTGACTCTGTTGACCGCCAGTTGCTGTTTAAGAAGTTAGAGCAATATGGTTGTCCTAGATCCTTACTTGCCATCAGTAAATCATTGCATACAGACACGTCACTGCAAGTCAGATTGTCCCTGGATGGAACGTTGTCTGCCTCGATTCCAACTTATCGAGGACTTAAACATGGGGTGAATCCTGGCTTCAACAATATTCAATCTGTTCCTACTTGATTTGGGATCCAATTTTGCAGATATCATCTTTGATGCACCTAAATTGGGTACACAGGAAATCATCTGGCTCTTATATGTAGATGATCTTGTTCTATTGTCATGCTCTCCTGGTGGGTTACAAAATTTGTTGGACAAACTTCGAATTTATGTGAGTGAAAATCATCTTACTATTAATCTTGCTAAGACTCAAGTGGTAACTTGTGTTCCTAATGTCAAAAAGAAGTTGTCTAGCTATATGTGGACATTACAAGATCAGGAGGTAGTCAAAGTCACTCAATATAAATACTTGGGTCTTCCATTTACAAGTTGACAAAATGAACAAATCTATTTGGCACTCTTAGTTGCGAAAGTTCGCTCTTTAACATCTCAAGCAAACATACTACTGTATAGATATGGGAAATTCACACTAAACCATGTCCTAAGGTTTTACCAACAAAAACAGTCCCCATTATAGGTTATGGAGCAGAAACAAGAACTCCCAAGGAGAGAGAGTTTTGGGATCATCTTGAATCCAGTTTTTGGAAGGTTGTTTTAAAGCTCCCCAAATGTGCTCCTTTACTGATGATTAGGTGTGAATTGGGAACTGTGTCTTTGCATAACCAAGTAGTTTGGAAGTTTTGCTTGTTGTATAGGAAATGTCTTATAAGTGCCAACGTCACAAATGTGCTAGGTATTCTTGCAAACCACTTACTGGTCCCTTGCATTGTTCTTGCAAAAAAATGGAATAACTTTGTGTTGGATGCATTATCTAGTGCTGGCATCACGCTTAATCTTTTGTTATTGAATCCGACCAAAGCTAGACAAAAACTTTACCAGGCTGATTGGATTCACACTCGCAGTCAATGCTTGGATTATGTGGACTGTGATTCCCTAGTGCAGCCTCACAAAAAATTACACACTATGGAACAGTATTTACTGAAATGCCCATCTAATTACATTAGATCCCAATTGTTGCGCATTCGATTGAATTTGTGTGCGACCAGAGAGATCTTGGGAAGAAGACGGATCATTTCCAAAAATGACATATTTTGTCGGTATTGTAAGGATGCTGAACAGATTGAAACACTGCAGCATTTGGTTGTCGATTGTCAAGCTTTGAGGGTAATTCGGAGACAGTTGTTTAAGATGTGTAGTCCTCTTGTTCTGCCTCGACCCAGTGAGGTAATCTGGGCCTATCTTGTGTCCAATGCTAAAGCTTCTATTCAAATCGCACTAGACCAATTTGTTAATGCATTCATTCCCCCTAGTGCACTGTAGGTCATGACTTGCCACTTTTAGTGTTCTATGTTGTACTCCTGCAGGTTTAGTTTTCATAAGAATTTGGTATTGTGCTCAGAATTATGTACGGTTGAATTGTTTTTTTTCTTCTTATGCTGAAATCTTAATAGTTTATATGACTTCAAATTTTTTTTATTGTTAAAATTGATGAATGTTCATTGTAACGTGAATAACTTTTGTGAATAATTTTTTAAGGTTGATTATTCAGCCGATCAAAAAAATAATAATAAATAAATAAAAATAAAAAAAAATATCGAAGAAATATGGCTCCCTTTCTTCGAAAAATACGCCCGCCCAGCATAATGTTAAACACCAGATCCGGAGAACTCGCCCTCGGGGACGACAGGCCAGTGCACACTAACCCGACTGTGAGTCTCTCAAAGCTCGGCCTATGACCTTGGCGTGCTAAGTGCACATTGTGAGGACATTGCTCTGCTTTTTTCGGAACCCGTCAAATAAGCAACTATTGAGAACTTGAACTTGGGGGTTGGAGGGAGAGAAGGGGTGGGGGGAGTGGGTTATAACTGGTTTCTTGTTTACTGAAGTTTAATTATGCTCTGCATTGTTGTAAAAGTTGATTTAAAAAAAAAAGTAATAGAAAGCACAGTCCGTAGAAGAGGCATGGATAGGCCAAAGAGATAGGAGAGAAGTCCTCACAACCTCAAGGTAAGGGGCAAGAGAGTCCTACCTGAATTTCCTCTTAGTGGCTAAAGCAAAACCAAAAGTTGATGGCTGGAAGGTTTTAAATAATTCCTAACCACGGGGACAGCTCCGGGCAACCCTCCAGACCATTGTTTTTCTGCCTGCCAAACCATTACAGAAGGGGAAAGATCATATGCAAATCAGGCTTGGTCCCACCACAAAAGAGGCAGTCCAGCCTGAACTGCTATATCATATCCCTTCTGCACGATGCCACAGAAACCCCAGACATATTTCAGCCTTGTTGGGCATCATCAGTGAGGAATAGCTTGGGTCTCTAGGTCCAGCTGGCACGGGACCCATGTCTGGGCATGTCCGTTCTACTCGGGGTGACTACAGCAAAGCCAAAATTTGAAGGCTGGAAGGTACCCAGATTAGTGCCAGAAAACCTTCTACCCATAACTTTGTTTTGAGCCGTAGGTTTGGGGAGGTTAAAGTCCCCCAGCATGCACATTTAAATGTCAGTAGAAACTGATCCAAGGAAAAAGGGTCAGATCATGGAATATGTTGTTCAGAGGACCAGTGAGTTGAAAGAGAAACACAACAGTGCGAGGAGTAGGAGAGAGGAGTTAAATGGTGGCATATTCAAAAGAAAATCGTTTGTGTCAGTCTGGGTAGAGGGGCAGTGTTAAGCACCTTATTGGTAAGGAACTCCACACTGCTGCCCTTCTCAACAGGTCAGGGATAGAGGGGGAAAGTATTGTGAAGAGCTGCTGATCTAACCGAGTCATGAGCAGAGATCCAGGGATCTGTGATAACAAAAAGTGAAAGTTATGGGTGATGAGCCAAAGCAGCCAATGTTGTGGGATATTTATTACAGAGGGATTGGGCATTCCAGGTGCCAAGTGAAAGAGTGATAGGAGGTGGGGGTGAGAAGCATGTTTTATGCAGTTGGCCTGGGATAGATGAATTTGGGGAACAGGAGTGCCATATTTAAGGGGTGCAGGAACAGAGGGGGAAGGAGAATGATGGGGATGCCAAAGAGTGATGCAGAAGTGCCACCAACTTGTTTCTGAAGGATTTGAGAAAAGAGAAGAAGAAGAATGAGAGGACGGAGTCATGGAGCAAAGTCAACATGCATTGGGGAGGGTAGAAGAAATAGGCAAGTGAAGACCATTGAAGAATGGGTGCAGCCCAAGAGAGAGAGAGATAGAGAGAGAGGGTAGGTGGGTGAGTGGAAAGAGAAGGGTGGGAGGTTTTATAAGAAGCTAGTGTAAATTCCGAGTTGGGCTATAAATGGGCTATAGGTAACCAGAAGTCAGTATACAGACCCAGAACAATGCAATGTTCCTTGGTCCTGTGAGGTAACAGAAGCTCTGTGGTGAAAGGATAGTCTAAGGGTGGAAATATCCCCATGCGTGGAAGCAGAACTGAGTTAAAGGGTGAGCTCTGTGAAGTTCTGGCTTAAAGGCCCAAAAAGGGAGCTGCCCTTCCCTGCTTTTGGCGCTTCGCTGCAGATGCCTGGGCGGGAGGCTCACGGGAGACTGTGTAAGGGAGGCAATATGTTGCATGTCCCTCTGGGAGCCAATCACAGTGCTCCAGATGGCATGCACACTTGCAGGCAGAGTCCTGGGTGTTGTCGGTCCTGGGAGATTCGATTTGCAGGTATGACTCCTAGATGGTGCACAGGGTCCTCTGGCAAAGTAAGATGTGGCCAAGAAAAATAAAAAGAATTGGAAATTAACCTCCAGAAAGTCACATGCCATCAGGAGCCAGCCACGGTGATCCAGGTGGCTTCCCCACATACAGGCAGAGTACTGATGGGGAGTATGGTCCCCTGGGAAAGCAGGAGGTGTCCAAGACAAAAAGTAAAAGATATGCAAATGAACTTCCAGTCACGTGTCCCTCCTGGAGCCAATCACAGTGTTCCAGATGGCTTTCCCACTTGCAGGCAGAGTCCTGGGTGTTAGGTGCAAGGAGATTTGTTTTGCAGGCAGAACCCTCAGAGAGCGCACAGGGTGCTCTGGAAAATGCAACCAATAGTTTCAATTGCTATAACTGTGTTGCTGCTCTGGGAACACACTTTCCCTCCAGGGAGGGATTTGATAGGCTTGTGAAGGTCATATGGCTGTTAAGAAGAGCCCTTTTAGGTTCCTGCCATCGATGGATGTGCTATGTATCCGCTGCTAGTGAGTTTGTGTCCTTGCCCATGAGTCAGGCACTGTTATAAACCCTTGCGGCCTGTGCTAATGTGTTCAGGATACCCTGGTTCAGAGATTCTATCCTCATGTTCTGAGGTCTGTCTGGAGAGGGTGAATCAGTCTGTTCTCCTCTGTTTCTAGCTGTACCTTCCACCTATAAACACAACTGTGAGGCTTGTGTTGCTGTTTCTAGGATCTTTTCTGAAATGCAAAGGCTGGTTTCCTTTCCTGCCCCTCTGGTGAACACCAACAGTCCTTCGCCCCTTTCCCTCTAAAATCTTCTTGCTGAAATCCCTCTCTTTTCCACATCTGGGATGGCCTTCTTACTTTGGTGTTAAACCTGGCAGTCAAGCCATGCCAGACTTTTATTGACTATGTTAGCATAAACAGCTGGGAATCTACTTATACATTCAGTGAATCCCACCTACACACTAGTACCACAAGTGCTTCCTTCTTGTGGATATTCCCTCATTACAACCTTGGCGGAGGACCATGGTGCTATTAGCACCATGGTCCATGCCGCTAAGGTTACGATTCCGCCATGGTGGATGGCGGAATTACCGCCCCATTCCAAGGTGAGTGGGGCGGTAATTCCCCATTCACCATTTGCCCTTCCCCATTCCCATTTTTGCCCCCATAGGGCATAATGGGAATGGGGAAGGCGCTAATTACGGCACCGTAAATTACGGTGCCGTAATTAGCTCTAAAGTCCCTTTGCGGGTTGGATTTTTAACGCCTGCTAAAAGCAGGCGTTAAACACCAACCCGCAAAGGGACACTTGTAATCAGGCGTTAAGGGTTAACGGCGCCGACGTCGCCGTTAAACCCTTAACGCCTGAGTTGTAATGAGGGCCAAGTCTCTTGGGTTGTGCAACTAAAGCGCATTGACAATTGTAGTGGGTGACTGCAAACAGAAGTGTGCAACCCTGGACACAACAAATGGAAAATAATGACAGTGCTGCTTTTCTAAAGCCAGTGACAGTACCGTGGGAAAAGGCGGGGGGAGCTGCTTATTGATTTGACACATTTGGGGTCTGGTGGCCCATTGATGTCCCCTCATAGTAGAAGGGAAGACATTGCTATTTAGACCCCAGCCTTTAACAGTGCCGTCACAAAGGCCATGTCACTGGAAGCTGACATATATGTAGCTTAGATGAGACCACACCTGCGGAATCCACCTGGCCGAGACCAGCTCTACCTTTCCCTTCTTACCGTGCATCGCCCACTTATAATACGTGTCCCCCTTGCCATGTAACTGTACCCCTAACATTCTATCCTTCATTTTACTGTATCCCCTTGTTCTGTGGTGCTGTGTCGCTCCCCACATAGATTTGCAGATACCCCAGTTCCGAGAGACCAGTGGTAGCTGCCACACAGGCACAGAGATCCTCTAGGGCAGTGGGACAGTGCCAAGTGCAGGCCCAACATGCTAGTGTCTGCCAGTTATTTTGCCCAAAGTGGGCCCGTTTTTGTACAAACTGGGCCAGTTCAATGAATTACTTCACTGAGCACTTAGTAGTTTTGCTGGTGTTACTGAACAAATATTCCTTCACCCCTTAAATTCCGGGCTATTATGTAAGTCTATGCAAAAAGGACGAGCATACTCGTCCTTGGCACTGAATGCACAGTTCGGGCGGGGGGGATAGCCGTAGATGCTGACGGATGCCTCTGCGGTGAGCTCCACAGACCCGATCAGCTCCATGGGTACCCACCCCATGTAAACTGTTGGAATGCACTCGAAAATGGATTGAAAGGCATCAGAACCCGAAACTTTGAGCTGGTTTGGTAGACGGGAAAGCGAGAGATCGCCATCTCAAGTGGAGTCCTTGTCGAATTCATGATTGCGACTGGGACACATAACGAACCTGGAAAAAGTCTAGCAGTGTCACGCTGTGACCCCGCATCTGACTGAGGCGAGCCTGTGCCGTATCAACACCAGTGGAGACCGGACCTGTGACGGAGGGGGCGGCGGGCCTGCCTCAAGAGACTACACTGACCTCAGGCACCAAGCCGATAGCATGGCACCGATGCTGCTGACTGAGCGACTTGATAGGCAGAGTAGTGTGGGTTCCCTTTGCTCGTGTTACCTCACCCATACCTATGGAATAAAATTGCAGACCAATTGTGTTGTGGAAAAATTATAGGCTGTAGGCTTTTTATTTTCTTACAGAAAATACACAAAAAACATATATAACAATAATGTGCTTTTGGGCACATCGTGTCCAGCTTTGTGGATGCCCAAAACTTCTTCTCACCAAGTCTTTGTTACCCTTAGGCATCCGTTCCTGGACACGTGCCGCCTACGACTTTCTTGTACCGTGTACTGAAGAAAGTACTCGGCGTTCTGGCTCCTGCCCATTTCCTTCTTCTTCCGTTATCTTTGTAGGGTGGGTTGGGTGGTAAAACGTTTTTCTTCCCCCTTTTCCAGGCCCTAGGAGCTTACCCGAATGAGGTGAGCTCCTTACCTGGTTTGTGCTCCTTCCTTCTTTCTGGGGACTATGTATACCCCCAGGGCCCTTTGTTCTTCCCTTGGGGGGCCGGACTTCCTCCGGCCCCCCTGTTGTTTCCCCTCACACATTTCCTTGGTGTGGTTGTGCCATTTCCTGGCAACGCTGGGGTGAGGGCGCCATCTGGCCGCCCCTCCCCTCGGCTTTTGCGCCGTTTCTCCCCCACCCTGCGCCTAACCCCCCAGGCCCTCCATCGTGCCGTACTTCGTACGGCCCGGGGCCTGGGGCATAGGCTGAGTAGTGTGGGCTCCCTTTGCTCGTGTTACCTGACCCATACCTATGAAATAAAATTGCAGATCAATTTTGTTATGGAAAAATTATAGGCCGTAGGCTTTTTATTTTCTTACAGAAAATACACAAAAAACATATATAACAATAATGTGCTTTTGGGCACATTGTGTCCAGCTTTGTGGATGCCCAAAACTTCTCCTCACCAAGTCTTTGTTACCCTTAGGCATCCGTTCCTGGACACGTGCCGCCACACCTGAGTGGGCGTTGCCTCGGCCGCTCAGGTCCCCCACAAAAGCGCCACTATCTCATCCGCGCTCCTCCAGCACCCTGAACTGGTACCTGCTGAGTGCGCTGCCATCCCTATGTATTAGCAATTGCCCGCCGACCTCTGGTCGGATCTCTAGTAATGCCTGGGTGATGCATCTGGTACAGTGGTCCTTCTCTCTGATGCTGTTGAGATCTGGAGCTCTCCTCTTTCCTGCCTGGTCATTTTTGGATTTTCTCAACATTATGGACCTGCCCTTGCTCCCTATGCTAACGTCGCTTTTTGCCACGCCATGCCCTATTATCGTACTACGGCCCACTAGTTCACCTACCCTGAAGGCCCCCTAGTATCCCAAGGCGAATGCTGCCCTGAACAGGGCTGTTTCATATATGCTGCTACATGTGCTTTGTAATATTTTCAACAGAACCACCAGTTTCCCAAAATTCAGGGGCCTCCTGCTGCCCGGTTCTTCCCTTCTAACTTTTCCCAACCTTTCAGTGCATACATTACCCGTGGGCTGTTTGTTGGATTTGGTACACCGGCAACTTTGCGGTGTATGCAACTGCGGTTAAGTGTGCTGCCGCCCCGCTTTTCCTTTTTTTCTCTTTGGCACACGCCCCTTCCAAAGATTCACACATTTTCTCGGTTGCAACTTTACCCACATCTTGCACTCCTGTTTCCACCAATACATTATTCACATGCTTTCCGTACTGCTTACCCGTTTTGTATGTTAGGGCGTTCCTGGCCAACTTTTCTATGACCCGTTCTGTTTCATGTGGTTTTCCTTTTTCTTTTGAGTTAACTTTGTAGTCAACCTTTCTTTCCTTTCCAGTGCTTTCAATGGGACCCATGCTTTCTTTGGCGTGGGCGTTTTTCACCCTTTTTGCATCCGGCCTCAGTTCCCTGAACCTTTCCCCCCATTATGTACGTTAGGGCGTTCCTGGCCAGCTTTTCTATGACCCGTTCTGTTTCCTGTGGTTTTCCTTTTTCTTTTGAGTTAACCTTGTAGTCAACCGTCCTTTCCTTTCCAGTGCTTTCAATGGGACCCATGCCCTCTTTGGCGTGGGTGTTTTTCTCCCTTTTGGCGTCCGGCCTCAGTTCCCTGAACCTTTTCCCACTGAAAACGAGACAAGGCGTCGGCCACCACATTTGTTTCTCCAGAGATGTGCCTCGCCCTTATGCATGCAATATTTTTTAGACATTCCAGCATGATGGCTCTCATAAAATACCATACCACTGGGCACGATGCATTCCCTTTATTTAACACGTGCACACCTGCCATGTTATCCGACCAACCCGCCATTTCTTTGTTATTTAGCTCCTTTCCCCCTGCACACAATGCTACCCAGCTTGGAAAAAGTTCCATCAACGTGATATTCCTATTCCATGCTGCCTCCTGCCATGGCCTTGGCCATTTCTCCGCGCACCACTCTCTCCCTAGTATTGTCCCAAAACCAAAACCTCCTGCTGCATCTGTGAACAACACACTTGCTCCCTCTTTGTTGGCGGGCGAGCGCTGATGATCAACCCATTAAATGACCTTAGGAATTCTCCCCCAAACTTACATGTCTCTCTTGATTTCCCCTCCTATCCTGCTTCTGTGGTGCCCCATCTTGGCCCCTCTTGTCCTTAGCTCAATGCTTCTTTGAAAAATGTTTCCTTGTGGCATGACCCTTTCAGCAAAGTTTAGTTTACCTGCTAATGACTGGCATTCTCTTACTATTGCCTTGTTTCTCCCTTTTGGTTGTTTATTGTTTCCAGCAGATCTGCCATTTTTACCTCTGGAATCCGGCATATCCCCTGCCTGAGTCAATTTCAATCAAACCCGAATGAGGTGAACTCCTTATCTGGTTTGTGCTCCTTCCTTCTTTCTGGGGACTACTTATACCACCAGGCCCCTTTGTTCTTCCCTTGGGGGGCCGGACTTCCCCCGGCCCCCCTGTTGTTTGGTTGTATACGAATTGTTCGTTTTCCAATTGTTCGAATTACAATTGACCTTTTCACAATTGACCGAATTGTGAAGGTCAATTGTAACATATATGTGGGGGGAAACCCCCCACAACCCCCCATCCAACGCCAAACCCCCCAAAACCGCTATATATATATATATATATATATATATATATATATATATATATATACGGTCAATTGTGAAAAAGTCAATTGTGACCCTTTAAATTCGGTCAATTGTTCATTCGAACAACTGTAAACAAACAATTTGGGTAATACCTGTTGTTTCCCTTCACACCTTTCCTTGGCGTCGTTGTGCCATTTCCTGGCAACGCTGGGGTGAGTAAGTTTTTGCGGCCCCTACTTTGTGACTGCCGTGTGTGGGCCTCGACCGTGGCGGTGCTGCTGGAAGTGAGGAGGAGGAAGCAGTGGGTCGGGTGGCCCTGGAGACCATAAGGACATTAATACATCCTAGCGACCAAATATAGCCAGTGTGGTACCAGTGCTGGGCTCAATTGGAGAGGGGTGTAAAGTGACAACAGATTGCCACGTGGACTGGCATCATCAGGGAGCACACTGTGATTACCACAGCCAGCGCATGAGAAGGGGGTGAAGTCCCTACAGGACACCCTGTGGTAGCCACGCTCCAGACAGGAGGAACAAAGTCGAGAGCCGAAGGGGGCCGACAAGGAGAAGCACAGAGTTCAGAAGTCCACAATTGATAAAAGCACAGATGAAATTCACTGGGGAATCCATTGACTCCCTCACAACAGAGGTCAGTGCATAACTGGGTTGTCACCCGGGGATGGCAAGCGGTGTTGTGGGGAACCCGAAGTAAGGGAGGTGCCTGAGAGACAGCCAACCTCTGCACTCCTGTGCGGCTGTGGAACACAAGCCGGGTGGCGGTCATAGAAGCATTGCACCATACTCACCACACCTTGAGTCCCATTACAATGGGCCTCATTCCGAGATTGGAGGTAGCCATGGTGCTATTAGCGCCATGGCTGCCTCCAATACCGGGTCCGGGTCCGGTCTGGTTGGATGGGGACTTACCGGGTCATTCCAACCCTGGAGGACCCGGTAAATTCCCATTCAACCAGCCATTCCCCATTCCCATTGGCTCAATGGGAATGGGGAAGGCAGTAATTACGGGCCTGCTAAAAGCAGGCCTGTAATTAGCGCCCTGGTCCCTTGGCGGGACCCGCCTAAAGGACGTGTGGTCAGACCACATGTCCTTTACGGTTCCCGCTAAGGGACCTCGGAATTGGGCGGTGTCCCTTACAGCCCAACTCATAATGACCCCCCAAAAAGCAGCCCCTGAAGCAGAAGGGACCCCTACCAGGGTACATAATGGCACTAATTCAGGACCCTGAAAGCACAACATGGGCCCAACAAACAACAGCCGCTCAGGTGCACTCGCCCCATCCATCCCAGATGCAAACTGATATTACGGATCTAGCATTGAGAACACACATGGAAACGGCTATGCGCAATTGCTTCCAAGAAAATGACACAGCTGATATGGATTGGAGAAGGATTTGGGATGCTAGCAAGGCAGTGATGCATGGGGAATTCATTGACACATCAGCCTTTCTGAGGGCTAGAGAACTCCAGCGTGAAGCTCTGGAGCGGGAGGTGAGAGAGGCCGAGGGGTTACATAAGTCTTGCAGCCCTCTGAAGGCATTACAGGCCCTGATGAAAGCGAGATCGAATATAGAGGCCCACCTGGCTGACAGATCGGCACCGCTCCCAATTCAAACCAAACAGTCTTATTACTTGAGGGGTGGCAAGGCTAATCGTTTTGTAGTTGTAAAAGCTGAGGAAGCAAAGGGCCAAAAACGTCATAACCCTGCTTAGAAAACCAGAAGGTGAATTAAAAAGGGGGAGGTTGAAAAAATTGAAAAGAAATCAGACTTTTCACACCCAACTCCCGAAAGAGGAAAGCGAGTTCCTAACATTTAGTAGTCATTTCTGGGGGATGTGCCCCGAATATTAGAGGAAGACAGGCAGCTCCTGGAGCCACCTATCACTGAGGAGGAGGTGGGTTTGGACATTGGGGCCCTTCTGGGTAATAAGATGCCAGGCCCAGATGGCCTGCGGAATGCCTACTATAAAACATTCAGAAATATATTGATTGCCCTTTAACAAAATAATTTAATGCAATTAGGGAAACAGGATGATCTCAGGGAAAATGGGACCTTCCACGACGACCTCAATATTGAAACTGGGAAAAGATCTGACTGAATGTGCTAGTTACTGACCTATCTCACTACTTAATGGTGATACTAAACTCAATGCAAATGTTTTGTCCCGACGGCTAATGGCGGTATTGTCCAAGATTATACATGCAGATCAAGCAGGCTTTATCATGGGACGACACACACATATGACAATATCAGAAGGGTGGTAAATGTGGCAGCACAGGGATGGAGAATGGCTCAAAAACTCTCCATACTTGCTCTTGACACCACCAGAGCCTTCGATAGTTTGGACAGGGGCTTTCTGAGGATAACCTTGGAGAAGTTCAGATGTGGCCCAGTTTTAACCCGTATGGAAAAGGCGAACTTCCAGTTCCCATCCATGAAACTACAGATCAATGGGAGACTTTCAGGACCAATCGATGTGAGGAGGGGCATGCAAAGGGTTGCTCACTACCACTGTTGATTTTCGCAATGGCCATGGAGCCACTGGTTCAGGCAATCAGATGCGATGGCAAAATTTAGGGGGTCACTATCAATGGGGACACACATAAGATTGCATTGTATGCACATGATGTGATGCTCTTTCTCTGCGATACATCCCGCTCTCTGCCAAGAGTAATGTCGCTCCTACAAGAGTTTGCGGCGGCCTCTGGATTCAGAATTAATTACTTAAAATCGAAGGTACGCAATATTACAGAAGACCCGGGAACATAAAGGGTTGGAGTAGGAGCTTCCCCCTTATCTGGAAGTGTAATGAAATAGAATATTTGTGAGTTAAATTGACTCCGCAATATGGGGAACTATTTGGAGCAAACTTCTGTATTCTATGGAAAATTATGATAAGCAATCATAAGAGATGCAATTGAAAGAGTTTAAAACAAAATTTCATATGACAGAACAAGAACGGTTCTGATACATAGAAGTCAGACACTAGATCTTGCACAGGCTGGTCAGAGAGGTGGGCATGAGAACTCCAAAGGGCTTAGAAACCACGCTCAGGGAGGGGCTATCACAGAAGGGGGTTATGAGGCTCTATCATCTCCTAGAAACGGCTGTGCGGGAGTACACCCTGCCATATATGGCCAAATGGGAGCAAAAGTTGGGGACCACCATAACTGAGGAGAAATGGAACCCTATCTGTAGTAGAGCCCATAAAGCATCCAAATGTACGACCATTAAGGAGTCGGCATACAAAATATGTTTTTACTGGTTTATGACTGCGCAATGATTGCACAACATCAATTCCAAGGTGTCCCCTCTGTATTGGCAGAACTGTGGGCAGGTGGGTGATCTAGGACATTTGGTGGTCTTGTCTGAAGGCACAGATCTTCTGGAAAGAAATCCTAAGCCACATTAAGGACATAATGGGCATACAGCTTCGCCACAATCCGACAGTATTGATCTTGGGGGCGGTGGCTGAGGGACTGTATGATGCTAGCAGGGCACGGGCCCCCCGTGTCCAGCTAGGTCAACCCAGTGTTCATCATAGTTCATGGAGTCTGATGGGGGAATGGTTTTGTGCCTGGGGGGTGAAGGTGCTGGTCTATCCTAACCATACATGGTATACTTGTGTCATCTGTTTGTACCTGACTGTCTTTTGTACCGCAAGGTGTGCCATCTACCCCAATTGAAACCATCATCATTGCACTGCTAGGCATTGCTTTTGCACAGCATGGAAGTCCCATCTGGCATGTGCAGAAGATCGCCAACATGGACACCATCACTGGTACCAGTATTTTCACTATCGCCCCCATCCATGATGGTGCGCGGGAAAAAATGGTAATTGAATCAGTCACTTTTTTGTATGCCGGCCGCCGTTTGCATGTGGGTTCCGAGTGTGTGCAGGGCCTCTATTATTTGTGTAAGAGACCCATTGGCGGGTTAATTTGGGGGAATGTACGTGCAACAGGAATCCCCGTTTTTTTACAGACAACGCCTTCCATTTCAATAAGCAAATCTACCACGTAGCGGTTCTGCAGTGTCATCACTGCTTTGACTGATCTCTGTAATCTCTTCTTCTCCACTGGAGTTTTCCCAACTGCACTGACGCACTCCCTTGTGGACCCTCTGCTCAAAGAAACCCTCTGCCAACCCTGCATTCCGGCAAACTACTGTCCTATCTCCTTACTCCCTTCCTAGGCAAACTCCTGGAGAAACTGGCTATCTCTCAGCTGACCCTTCACACTGAATCTATTGGTTGCTTCCATGACCATCAATCTGGCTTCAGAGCATCCAGAGGCATGGAAATTGCATTTCTGAACATCCATGAAGACCTGCTTTCAAATCTTGACACTAACACCCCATCTATCCTCATGCTCCTTGACATCTCCCCTGCCTTTGACACAGTTAACCACAACATCCTGATCACATGTCTCTGTGACACCCTAGGAATCTCAGGTCAGGCTCTGACATGGTTAACCTCCTTCCTCTCTGTCCGCCCATCCCAGGTGGAACTTGGAGCCTTTAACTCGACTATCACTCAACCTGTGGCATTCCCCAGGGATCTAACCTACCCCCCTGTTTCTTCAATGCCTATATGGCTGCCCTGGCACAGCTGATTGCCACCTTCACCACTAACTTCCAGTGCTATGTGCTATGCGGATGACACTCAACTATCTTTCAGGCTACTCTCAGATGTCTCCTCTTCCTCTGTCATATCTGACTGTCTGTCCGGTATTCAGCCATGGTGTGCTGCAAACGACCTCTGCCTCAATGCCAGTAAGACTGAGATTGTTTGCATTGGGACCCCTGCTCCCGCTTTCCCACTTTCACTCTGGCCAGTCTCCTTTGGCCCTGCACCCACCTGCGACACAAGAAATCAATTACACCTTCTCAGAGGTACTCTACCCTTTCTCACTTTCCCACAGAGGCTCATTGTCTCTAGAGCCATGGTTCTCTCCAGGCTGGACTATTGCAACAGCCTCTTCATCAACCTCCTTTCTTCTGCCCTGCGCCCTCTGCAACTCATCCAGAACAGAATCGCAAGACGTATCCTTGGCGTCAAGCCCAGGGACTGCATCTCTCTGCTGCTGAAATCTCTCCACGGCTCCCCGTGGCTGCAAGGATCAAATTGAAGACCTTTTGCATAGTCCACAAGGCTTTCTGGAGTCTGGGAACCACCTACCTTCAACGCTGTCTACCTTAATACTGTCCCTCACGAGCCCTCCACTCATCTACTTCCAACCTTCGACGAGTGAACTGTTCTCCAAGCAGAGATTTAGTGGGAGATCCTTATCCTCCCTCCTCCCACTCTCCTCCCCTCTCCTCCCTCCCTTTCTTCCCGGCTCTTCCTCTTGCTCTCTTGCAGCCGCCCCTCCGCCCTCCTTCTCTTCATTTCCACCTTTTTCTGCTGACGAGGTTTCCAGACAAGTCCGATCTATGAAAGCCTCGTCTAAACAGGTTCACCCCTGTTCCTCCAAAACCATCAAGGACCACATCGTCTCCCTGGCTCCTGCCCTGGCTGACTTTTGCAACCACTCATTCGCCTCTGGAGTCTTCCCATCCCCCCTCAAGCACTCCCTTGTGCACCCCCTCCTCAAGAAACCCTCTTCTGACCCCTCCTGCCCGGCCAACTATCGCCCAATCTCCATTACTCCCTTCCTGGGCAAGCTCCTGGAGAGACTGGCCATCTCCCAGCTTAACCTCCATGCTGAATCTGTTGGTAATCTTCATGACCATCAATCCGGCTTCAGAGCGGCCAGAAGCACGGAAACTGCTCTCCTGAACATCCGTGAGGACCTGCTCCTGAACCTTGATTCCAACACTCCCTGTGTTCTCATTCTGCTCGATCTCTCCTCTGCCTTTGACACTGTCAACCATGCCATCCTGCTCAACCGTCTCCGTGATAACCTGGGTATCACTGGTCAGGCTCTGGCATGGCTGACCTCTTTCCTCTCCGGTCGACCCTCCCAGGTCCAAATGGGCTCCTTCCTCTCTGACATCTTTTTCTCCACCTGTGGTGTCCCCCAGGGATCCAACCTCTCTCCCTGGCTTTTCAACCAGTATCTGGCACTTCTTGCCCACCGCATCGCCGCCCTCTGCCCCCACTTCCAGTGCTATGCGGACGATACCCAGCTCATTTTCAGGTTACCCTCGGCCTCCTCCTCTCCTTCCCTCATCTCCGACTGTCTGTCTGCTATCCAGGAATGGTGTGCCGCCAATGACCTCTGCCTTAACGCCAGTAAGACTGAGATTCTACTCATCGGCGCACCCACTCCCTCCTTCCCTGCAGCTCTCTGGCCGGCCTCCCTTGGCCCCCTTCCTGCCCCTACCTGCAAGGCTAAAAACCTCGGGGTCATCTTCGATTCCACACTCTCCTTCTCTCCTCATATATCTGATGTCTCTAAGAAATCACACTACCAGCTGCACCTCCTCAGAGGTATTCTTCCCTTCCTCTCATTCCCCCAGAAGCTCACTGTCTCCCGAGCCCTGGTTCTCTCAAGGCTGGACTACTGTAACAGCCTCTATCTTAATCTCCCTGCCTCCACTCTCCGCCCTCTGCAACTTATCCAGAACAGAACTGCGAGACTTGTCCTTGGCCTCAAGCCCAGGGACCGTATCTCTCCAGGACTGAAATCTCTTCACTGGCTCCCAGTGGCTGCGAGGATTAAGTTCAAAACCCTCTGCATTGTCCACAAGGCCTTCTGGGGCCTGGGGCCTAAATACCTTCAACTCTCTCTTCCTAAATATCTTCCTTCACGAGCCCTTCGCTCATCCATCTCTAACTCCCTCATGGTCAGCCGCTTCTCGAAGCAACGTGCTGGGGGTAGATCTCTCTCCGCAGCAGGGGCCTCCCTCTGGAACAGCCTGCCTGCCTCCCTGAAACTTGAGGAGAACCACCTCCGGTTCCGGAAGCACCTCAAAACCTTCCTCTTCGCTTCTGCCTTCTCTCTCCCTCTCCCCTGCTAAACCTGCTTAACTCCCCCCTGAATTCTACACTTAACCTGCATCTGGGCCACTCTCAGCGACCTCGGTCCAGGGCCCAGCCACTCTCCACTTGCACTGCCCCCCTGGCTCCCCCTGCACTGTGGGACTGTCACTGTATCCCTACAGCCCCCTACCCAGCACTTGCTCTGCACTTACCTCGCACTTGCCACCAGCTGGCCCTTTTATTTATTATTTATCATTTATTATTTTATTACGCCACTTACCTTGTACTGCACTTTTCCCCCCACCTCCTCCCCCTGCACTTTCTCCTTTTCCCCTTACCTCTGCACTTGCGCGATCTGAATGACACCTGGCCTAGTAGGATCGCTTGTCCGTCTTCCCCTTGTTTCCCCCCCTCCCTGCCTCGTCGCGCCTTGAAACACTTGTGTATAGGCGCGTTACAAATACCATATCATATCATATCCTCAGTAGGTGCATCCTTCTGGAATAGCCTCCTTGATGCCCTACTCCTTGAGCCAGATCTCCTGAAATTCCAGAAACTCCTCAAGACCCTCCTCTTCTCCTCTTCGTTCTCTCTCCATCTACCCTGCTAACCTAGTTCTCTGTCCTTTCCCTCTATCCCGCCATTCCTTACAGCATGCTGACTGGCTGCCAGGTGTACCTCAGAGTCTCACCGGTCCCTGTTACCCTGACAGTCCTCTCTCACACTTTCCTCAGGGCCCTATACCCCACCTACACCCAATGCACTGAGAAATTAACCCAATAGAGTGTCTCTCTCTGCACTTACCCCAGTCTCAACCGACCGGGTGCACTTGACCTTAGCCTCCCTGTTACCATCTGTGCACTTGCTCGATCCGTACTCATCATACCTGAAGATCATCTATCTGTTTCCCCCCTGTCTCCACCCCTAATTGTATTGTTAAACTTGCAGACTCGCCATCAGACCTATTTGCTAAATCCCACACTGTTAAATGTATTTTCTGCGTTTACTCTGCCTTTACAGACTATTATCGCCTCCGATTTTCAAGGGCTCTGAGCGACTGTTGTATTTTTCCCTGTATTCCCACTCTACTTGAGCACTTTAAAACACTTGTCTGTGTATAGGTGCTATATAAATAAACAATCCCATACCATACCATACCATCAACCTGATCGCTCGCATTTCAGCCTATATTTAATTCAGCCCTTGACCAGCGCCTTTGCCCTCCTTCTCGTGTGATAACTTTTCACAGGGCGCTCTCGGCCCCCTTATGGCCTTGCAGGGTGCATTCCTTCTTGGATACAAGTGCTAATAGTGTGAAACAATAAGAGGTTAATGACTCTCTGCTGGTTATGTCTTTCTCACTGATGCCTATGCTGCAACCCGACCCTGCATGCACACACTTATCTCTATGTTCTGTGCCCGGGCCTACTGTTCTGGATGAAGCATGGCGCTAGGCCTTGATTTCAAAATGGCTGCTGTTTTCTAAGATGGCGTTTTACTCCCAGCCCAATCTATACACCAACAAAAAAGAACCTGCCCATAATGCAGCTTCAATCGACAACCCTCTACCCCTATAACCTCCCCAAGCCCCTACGACACACTCTTATACCTCTGCCTCATCCGAAACCTCTTGGGGGCCTCAGACAATTGTCCCCGCTCCCTAACATCTTAGATGAACATTAGTTTCTAGGTAAATTACATTTTTTATTTGTTGTGGTCATTGATGAGTCGTCGCAAAAACTAAGAGGTTATGGCTGGAAGGTATAGAATGAATCCTTTTTTTTTTTTTTTTTTTTTTTTCCCAAACTTTATTTATCTTTTACAATAACCGGTAGGCATGGCTCCAACAGGGAGCTGCTGAATGCAATATCCCACAACAATTCCCCCACCCCACCGCCCCCCATCCCCCGTATCCACAGTATCTTTGAGAGTTTCTACTCATTGCCTTAGTCGCATGGACGTTTTCTCTCCTTGTCTTCCCGCTCCTCCCTCTTACGGACCTGAGTTCTGGGTGTTTGGATTATCAGGGTCCGAAGTAACAGATTTGTTCATCAGGTAGGTGATATATGGTCCCCAGATATCAGGAGGGCGTGCGTGTAAAGGTAGTGTACGAATAAATTCAGTGTCCATATCTTGGCAATAAGTTATATCCTTTTCCCAGTCAGCTACCCTAGGGAGTGGGCCCCTGCCCCACGACATGGCTATTCTCCTTCGTGCTAGCACCATGAGGAGTGCCGCCAGCTTGCGTGACGATGGCTGCAGATGTCTTGTGAGGCCAAGAAGCGGGCCCAGCGGCAGGGGGGTCATCTGCTCTCCTATAATCTCGGATGTTGTTTGTATAACGGTGGACCAGAATTGCTGGATACCGGGGCAGACCCATGCCAGATGAAGAAAGTCGGCGTTGGGACAAACGCATCTCTCACACTGGGCCGACGCCTCTGGGTGGTGCCTGTGTTTTTTGGCGGGTGTGTAATATGTTTGGTGTACAAAATTGAAATGGATCAGTTTGTAGCGAGAATTTAGCGCCACTTTTTGAGTTTGTCGCAGAATGTAGGCCCAGTCTTCCTCACTGATTGGTTCCTGCAAAACCGATTCCCACCTGTGTTGCACTTTAGGTAGGAGCTTCCTCGTGTCACTCACCAGGGTTTTGTACAGAGTTGACACCAGTCTGCCCTCTCCCTGTGCTAATATTGTGTTATGTAGCAGCTCCCACGTGGGGGGTTGTTTAGGGAATGAGGGGAATAGCTCCTGCAGGGCGTGACGGAGTCTGAAATAGAGAAAGACGTCCAAGGATGTGTTCCCTCCCTTGTCCTTGGCCATTTGGGTGGTCAGAAAGGTGCCCTCTGGGAAGAGGTCTCCTAGCGTTTTTACTCCTATTTTGTCTACCCATAGCAGGAATACCTTTTCGTTCGTGAGAGGGATACCGGGGATAAATTTTATAGGTAGTATGGGGGAGAATCGTACAGCCACTCCACACGCACTGGCGATCTTCTTCCATATCGCATATGTAGACAGGACCGTGTTCAGTGTCTTATGCGGCACAGGGATGTGGCTGATTATGACTGCGGATAGTAAATCGGGGGAGGCCAGGGCTCTTTCCACTTGCACATGTGGTCTTACATAGTGGATTGAGTACCAGTGGCTCAGGAATTGAGCCTGAGCCGCCCAGTAATATTTCTCTATATCTGGGAGCGCCAGACCTCCCTTCGCTATAGGTAAAGTGAGTGTGTCGTAAGCCACCCGAGCCGGTTTCCCCGCCCATATTAACTCTAGGATCGTGCTCTTGATCTTTGACAGAAAGGACTTGGGGAGAAGTAGCGGGATATTTGTGAAGAGATATAAGAGTTTGGGGAGAATAACCATTTTCGTCAGTGAGGTCCTGCCCCACAGCGTCAATGGGAGTGATTTCCATCTCTGAATACGTTCAAGTAATAGCTGCAGTGCGGTTCCGTAATTATCTCTAAATATCTCGTGATGGTTACGTGACATCTTGATCCCCAAGTAGCGCACTTTCGAGGTTTCCCATTGGAACCCATGGTCGTCGGCGAACTCTGAGGTGCACGGAGTCAGGGGGAATACTATCGATTTGGAGTGGTTGGTTTTGAGCCCTGACATTAACCCGAATTTTATCACCTCTCGCATTACGGGGTTGAGGTTGACTTGGGGGTCGCTAATGAACAGCATGACATCGTCCGCGTATAGGGAGACGATTAGCCTGTGAGGACCCAGTTTTAACCCTCGCTCTAACTGCTCGGCCCGTAGCCTCGAGGCTAGGGGTTCCATCACCAGGGCGAAGATAAGGGCCGAAAGAGGGCAACCCTGTCTCGTCCCGCGTTCCAATGTGATCCCCGATGATTTAGTGTTCCCGAGTGTGATGTACGAGCGTGGATTATTGTAAAGCAGAGCTACTAGCTTCAGGAAGAAGTTGCCCAGACCCATCTGCTTCAGTGTCGCGAACATGAAAGGCCACTCTACAGAGTCAAACGCCTTCTCGGCGTCCAGCAGTACTGCTATCGCCTGCTGTGTCGAGTCTAGGGCCTCGATGACGCCAAACAGCCTCCTTATGCCGAACGTTGTGCTACGCCCCGGGATGAACCCGGCCTGGTCACCCAGCACTAGTGCTGGCATCAGAGGGAGCAGTCTGGCCGCCAGGATTTTGGCCAGGATTTTGTTGTCCAGGTTGATCAGAGAGATCGGTCTATACGAGGCGCAGCTCTCTGTAGGTTTTCCGGGTTTATGCAGCATCATCACGTTGGCTTCACGCGTCGTGGGGGGAAGTGCTCCTCGACCCACCGCCTCTTCGTAGACCTGCAAGAGGAGGGGGGCCACTATGTCCATGTGCGCCTTGTAGAACTCGCCGTTGAGCCCATCGGGGCCGGGTGCTTTGATATTAGGTAGGGATTTGATTGCCATCCGGATTTCTTCCAGTGAGATGGGCGCGTTCAGGGGTTCGCGCAAGTCTTGGCTTACCCAATACAGTTCTGTGTCATTCAGGTATTCTTGTATCGCTTCGGGGTCTGATGTTCCTTTTGAGCTGTACAGGTCTTGATAGAATTCCCGGAAGGTGTTGGAGATCCCCTCCTCCGTGTAGACTATCTGTCCTTGCGCATCTGTGACACATTCAATATGAGGTGGGACTCTGTCTATCGATAGTAGTCGGGCCAGCAGTGCACCTGGTTTTTGCCCCTCACCGTACTGCCTGATCTGCTGTCTACGACCCATGAACTTCAGTTCGCGGTCCGCTGTCTCCTTAAATTTCAAGAGTTCTTGCTTAAGCTTGGCTTGCGTGCATGGATCGGGGGTGTTGAGGAGATTCTGTTCCAATTCCTTTAAACGGTCCTCTATGTTGGACAGTTCCCTTCGGATCATTTTTAGTGTCCCGTTTTCTTTGGTCAGGCAGATTCCTCTGACAAAGCACTTGAATGTTTCCCAAATGGTGCCTGCGGAGTCAACCGAGTTTTGGTTGGTGTCTATGAAGGAGAGTATTTCTTGCCGCAGTTCTGCTGCAAACACTGCGTCTGTGAGTGAACCGGGTTTAAACCTCCAGTTGAGGCCTGGCACTGCTGTGCCCGCTAGGGTGGCCTCCAATACCACCATCGAATGGTCGGAATAGGACCTTGGTAGGATCTGGCACGCGTCCCACCTGAAAGGGCTGTGGGAGGACGCCAGGATATAATCGATTCTAGAACTGGTGTTGTGCACAGCTGATCGGAAGGTATAGTCTCTCCTGTCTCGGTTGTGTCTTCTCCACATGTCGGAAAGATTGAAGGCCTGACAAATCTCTCGAACCTGAGTACTTGCTTTGGACGGGTTTCCTGAAGTGTTGTGGGACCTGTCGAGCCTGGGGTCGAGCGCGGTGTTGAGGTCGCCCCCCCACACCACAGTCGACGCGTCGGTCGTGGCTAGATGGGACATTATCCAGTTAAAGTTATCGTGTCCATCTGTGTTTGGAGCGTAAGAGTTGACCACCACCACTTCCTTTCCAGCGATTATTCCTTTCACCAGTAGGGCCCTTCCTTCGGTGTCCTTCTTTGACTCGATGAGGCTGAAATTGGTCCTCTTATCGATCAGGATCGCCACGCCTCTGGCGAACGATGAGTAGGACGAGAAGTACCGGTGGCATCCCCATGATCTGGCCCAGCGCTGTTCCGACGAGGGTAGTAGATGAGTCTCCTGGAGTATCGCTATGTTGATTTTGTGTCCCCGCAGATATTGAAGGATTCTCCTCATTTTCGTAGGCTGGTTGCCGCCGCGTATATTCCAGGTGGCGATTCTCAACGTTGTCGCTGCCATCTGAACGGATCAGTGTAATCCTGTCGGGCCGGGGCCCGCGGAGTTAGCTGGAGTCGCTTTCGGAGAAGGAGCCAGGAAGACTTGGCGATTTGTAGGTACATAGTTCCTCGCGTGGCTGTCGTGGATCGGGGGTATGTGGGTTGAGGCGGTATTACTGAATTAACTTCCCTCCCATGCACGGGCAACCCCCAACAGGCCCGTGGTAAACAGTCCCATAGTAACGAAACAACTTGCATTGCTGTGCTCGGGGCGCAAGTGGCCCTCCAAGAGAGGGCTAGCTCCCTTCCCCGGATACAATAGTGGTCTGCGGTGGTCTCTCCTTGTCAGCCATGCAGACACTAGCCCTCCCATTAGGTACCTTGTAGGCAAAATTTATGGTGGATTTCTTCTCGGTCTCTCTCCCCTTTGAGGCCTTCCGTTGGAGGAGGCGGGTCTGCAGCCCGAGCGGTCCAGATAATCGCTCGTCTCTTCCGGAGAGTTGAAAAACTGGGTCGTCCCCTCATGTTGGATTCGGAGTTTGGCAGGGTAGAGCATGGCGTATTGTATCTGGTTCTCTTGAAGCCTGCGCTTTACTGCCGTGTACGATCTTCTTTGCGCTTGGACCGCCTGGGAGAAATCCGGGAAAAATTGGATTTTATCACCGTCGTACTGAAGATCGCCTTTCTCCCTGGCCGCCCGTAGGATGGCGTCCCGGTCTTTGTAGTTGAGCACTCTCGCTATGATTGGGCGAGGATTAGCCCCCGGGATCGGTCTGGTGTTGGGAATTCGGTGGGCTCTCTCCACAACAAACAGTTTGGACAGGATGTCTGTGCCGAAAAGGTCTACGCATAACTTCTCAATGTAGTCCTCCATCTTTATGTTGAGTTGTTGTTCCCTAGCTCCAACGATCCTGATGTTGTTGCGTCGGGAGCGGCCCTCCAAGTCTTCATTCTTTGCGTTTACCGCTTTCATTTGCCCTTCTAGGGAGGCCACTCTGGAAGTCAGGGCCGCTGCTCCGTCGTCGAGGTCCGACACCCTCTGCTCGACTGTGTCAAGTCTATCGGCGTGTTTGTCTAACCGGTGCTGGAGCAGATCAACCTTAGAGGAGAGGGTGTCGAGTTTGCTCCCAAGACCGCCAATTCCGGCTTTCAGTTCTAGGAGAATTTCCCTGATGTCGAACCCGTGGGCCTCCTCCTCGTCTTGGATGGGAGATAGCGCTCTGCCATTTGAGGTGGTTGGTTTGGTCACGGAGCTGCCCTCAAGGTTTAGCTTCTTTTGAGCTCTGTCCATTTTCTTTGAGGCCGCCATTGGCGCTTGTGTAGCGGGGGTCCTACAGGGCACCGGAGGTAGGTCCGGGGTCCCGGTTGATCCGCGCCTCCGTTGCGCTATCTCGGATGGGGTTTCTCTCCTGATGTTTCCCTTTGTGATAGGGTATAGTGGAAGCGGGAGTGACGCCGGGTCCAAGCGCTATCTACTGCTGGTTCTCGGCTGGCCCGTACGTTGGGGGTTCACGCGGACCCCGGCTTGCGGTTTCCCGCGCCCCGCGCCTTCACACAGGCTGAAATTCACCCCGGGGAGTATGGACGGGGGCGCACGGGGGCGCGCGTACCTGATCTTCGGGGTTCGTTCAGGACGGCTCCTCCGAGATTCTGCCGGATGTCCCACCGCTTTCGGCCGTTCAGGCCGTCCCCCTCCGGGCCCGCTCTGTCTCCGACTGCCTCGCGTCTAGCCCGCGCCGGCGCTCCACTCGGACCGGGGAGGGGGAGGGTTTCTCGTCGCTGAGGAATCTGGACCCAGCATCCGAATTACGACGAAAGAAGTACTTCGTTTTGTTCAGAATCGCTTTGGCTACAAACTGGGGGTGGCTGCATACACAATGCCCAGCGCAGATGCCTCGATTCGTCAGGATTTCTGAGGGAGCTCCGTGGAGCTCACAGGGAGGCCGCCATCTTGGACGGCTCTCTAGCGCCCTCTCCAGGTATAGAATGAATCCTAACCTCAGGCATTGTGCTGCGCAACCCCTGAGACCATCGTTCTTCGCCTAGCAAGCCGTTACAGAAAGGGAAAGACCATATGCAAATCAGGCTTGGTCCCATCCCAAAAGCGCCAGTCCAGCCCGACCTACTAGGTCACATCCCTTCTGAACGGAGCAACACAGGTCTGATCCCCAGGTAAGAAACCTCTGGGTATTAAGAGTGTTATAAATAACCTATTATATCATATCATATCATATGCAAATCAGGCTTAGTCTCACCCCAAAAGGGGCAGTCCAGCCCAAACTGCTAGGTCACACCCCTTCTGCACGAGACCACAAGCACCCCCAAACATGTTTCAGGCTTGTTGGGCCTCATCCGTGAGGAGTAGCTTGGGTCTCTAGGCCCAGCAGGCATGGGACCCACATCTGGGCATACCTGTCCCACTCGGAGTGACAAAGCAAAAACAAAAAGGTGATGGCTGGAAGATTTAGACTGAATCTTAACCACTGGCGTTGCTCTGGGCAACCTTCCAGACCACCCTTCTTTGCCTGCCAAGCCATTACAGAAGGGGAAAGACCATATGCTAATCAGGCTTGGCCCCACCCCAAAAAGGGCAGTCCAGCCTGAACTGCTAGGTCACATCCCTTCTGCACAAGACCACAAGCATCCCCAAACATGTTTCGCCCTTGTTGGGGCTCATCAGTGAGGAGTAGCTTGGGTCTCTAGGCCCAGCAGGCACGGGACCCACGTCTGGGCATAAAAACAAAGAGGTGATGGCTGAAAGGTTTAGAATGAATCTTGAGTCGTTACATTTCCATGACATTCTTTGCATCTTACTGAAAACAGTGTGTGGACATTTATGCTGCTCGCCACCTTACTTTCCAACAACAGAACAATGTGTCTCCCAACCTTAAAGTGTTGAAAAAAAGAGGCACTATAAAGCAGAGCAGGATTCCATTGCTAATTTACAAAGGCAAATACCTACTAAATTGTTAATTGTAGGTTCCAAAAACAGAACTGTCCCTTGGACAGGAAGGTTATACTGTCTCTCCTCAAGAAAACCATAACAATAGAGAGAGGGCTTCTGTTTAGCTTCCTCCTCCAAAACAATAGAAGAACTGTGGGCTGGCCCTGACTGTTTCAGACTCTTCCCCCACCCTCAAAGAACGGACAAATATACTCGTCATTCTGCTGCACGTAAGCAAGCATTGGAAACGGAAAAGTGGCAGGAGCGTTTCAGCAGAGCAAAGGTTTCCTCTGAGAAGCACTCAGCAGTAATCAGCGGGGTGAAGTGCATGGAAGGCTCTCGTTTACAGTTTCAGGGCCTTCAGGCATTACAGGTTAAGCCCTGCTGTGGAAGAAATAGCACGTCCTGAGAGGGAGGATTCTGACGTAAGATGGAGGATTCTGACTGCAGTCGGGTTCCCGGCTGAACCCCAGCCACAGCTGCAATATGATCATTGCTGAGGTTCGACCCTGGGGTGTCCTGACCCACTTAGATGCCTGTCTGCCACACATGTAGTTTCCGTACCGTCTGCGACGGGGATTCGATCCGATTCCTAAAACGGTATCTAGAAAGCTTCGAGTTCCCACTCAAACTGAGGCTTCGCAGATGTTAATGCAACCCAGAGGTGTACGCAGCCTCGTTACAGGTTTATTTGTCAATTTGTGGAAGGGCCTGTAAGGAATTAATTAGTTATGTGTGACCAGGGCATGTACATTACATGTTGGTGATGGGTCAGGGCTAGGGGTGGAGTCATAGCAGATTAGTGGCAGGCTTGTCAAAAGTATAAAAACACAGTACTAAAATAAGAGACGACTTGAAATGTGCAAAAACCATGTAATAAACCAACCTGACAGAGGTGTGCAAAAAATAGTATGATTCCTGCATTTACCCTTACATCCTCAATGGACGCCTTGGAGTGTAGCACAGCCTGCGTCCTTATGCATCCTCCGGCCCTTACTCACCCATCATTTCTACCTATTAAGACATAATCGAACAGCTGATCACTGCGGGTGCAGTGTGTTCATGTGTCTCAGCAAGGGAGTGGGCTGTTTGTTCCCCCAGATTCGGGATCCATGGAATAACTTGATGGCCATCGGACTGAAATCTTGCAATTTGCTGATTAATTTTCAGTAGCATGACACAGAGCCCAAGCTATCAATGTGGAACAGCATAACAATGCTGCCAATAAATAAATATATAGTGTAATTGATGAAGATGAAGAATTGTATCAGTTTAATGTTGGCCGAAAGTCTGTAGGGGTAGGAAAGGGGAGCTGAAGGCAAGGTCATGGTGGATAGTCTGAGGCCACTATTGATGGGCTGGGCTGTCTTTCATTTCCCTTGAATTAGTTCAGCCCAGTGACACCACTGAAGTTGCCTAATTTGACAATCACTGGGGGAGCAAAGAGTGGCAAGCGAGATTACTGTGGATTGACTAAGGTCCAGCTCCTCTCCCATAGTCATGAAATCAGATGAAGTGTGACATAACTTCATCTGCGTTCACTTCAGCCACGTAGGCCTGTGATTAGGGTAACCAAACGTAACGGTTTTCCCAGGACAGTCCTGGGGAATTGCCCTCCATCCCTGGGTCCCAGGAGTTTTTTTTACTTTTATAAACCCTGTCCCAGGATTGGATGGGTGGGTTGCTACGGTCTCAGCTTTTGCCAGGAACCGATTTTGAAATCCCAAAATCAGGCCCGGCGCGACTCTTCCCTGCTTTTCATGGCCCCTTTCCTCCCCTTCCCCTCACTGGCTGCTCTCCTCCAATGAGAGGAGTGTGCCCGTGAGCACCCTGGCCCCGCCCCGCAACAGGTCAGTGACACAGAAGTAGGACTACAGTTTTATCGGAGTCCTATTTGTGTTTACTGCAGTCCTACTTTTATGTCTATGGCCGTCCCGTTTTCTTTTTTTTCTTTTTTATCTGGTCACCCTACCCGTGATGGACCCAGTGAGGCAGAGGAACCCTGATTTAAAACCCATCAATGGGTCTTGTGTCTGCATATTGGCTGGCTAGGCAGATGTCACCATTTTGTATCTGGTGTTCACACTCTCTGCAGAGGCCCAACTATTAGCTGATGATCTTCCCGCAACGCATGTTGAGGTGAATGTATGTAGTCCTCAGCGGGATTTCACCCATCTTAATGGGGGGCTGAGGTGTATCCTCTTGCTGAACCTCACAGATCTTGAGCAAGGCACAAGGCAACGCTAGGCTGATGGGCACAGCAATTTCTGGCCCTACTGTGTGTGGACCAGGCAGCGCTGTAGACAGTGGGCAGAATATGTCATAGATTTAAGAAAGTCACATTTTTACATTTCTGTTGTGATTAAAACTAGGCCTTTTTTCCTCTTTTTAGGAAAGTTGAATCTGGGTGTTTTGGCATTGCATTGTCCGCCCCCCCCAGTCTTCCTTCCTCATTGATCCTGCATTCCCTGTGTGATGTGTTACCTGCGTGTGCCTCCTGTACGTCGTCCCCTCTGTGTTAACACACGCCCTCCAGTGCTTCCCCTGGTGTGTGGCCCTGGGCTGTGCTTCTTCTCCTCCCTCTCTCCCCACTCTTGCCTCCTTGCACCCTCTATCTCAATCTCTTCCATCTTCTCAAACTGATACTCTATCTCCTATCCTATCCCTCTCACGAAGTCTGGGAGGAAAAGGTTCAAGAGGGATATCCTGGTCACCAACCCAGACCTCCCTATCGCTGATACCTACACCAGTGCTTCATTCAAAAAGACTCTCACTGACATCCTCTTTATCGCTCCCTTTCCAGACCTATGGACCCCTCATATGGTCTCTATCCTCTCTCCGTTCTCCTCCTCTCCCATTAATGGTGCCACCCGGTGGGAGGTTCTCGTGGCCCCCTTCTATCCCTTCAAGAACATCATCAATGTCTAAATGGTACCATCATGGTCCAGGGCCCTCAGCCCAACCTCCTCCTTCTTGAAAAGTGTCTTCTGCATCTTATCAACTTCCTCTCTTCTCCTGCTACTAATTCTACCACCTCTCTGTCTCCTCTGCCACCTCCATCCTCCTCCTCTGCCTCTGCTCTGACCCCCCTCTGGCCCTTATGCCACCTCTGTCTACTGCCTCTGCCCACTCTCTGGGCCCTCTGCTGCCTCTGCTGGGTGTACTCCACCTCCTTAAGACCTTGACCTGGATGTCCTAGCTCTCACTGAGACTTGGTTCACGGCCAGCTCTGTCACAAGTTTTGACACTCTCCTCCCTGAGGGCTACAAGATCCTTTCTGAGTCCAGAACCAACTGGCCCAGAGGTGGAGTGACCCTGATCTTTCCTAAGTGGGTCCCTGCTTCTGTCATTCCTACGCAGGCGTATTCCTCCTTTGAATTCCTGGTCTGCAGGCTCTCTATCTCTCTTGGCCTCTGTCTGACTGTGGCCACCATCTGAAGGCCACCTGGCCAGGTCACTCTATTCCTCTCTGAATGGGCTGACCTCTCCTCCTCTCTCGTTTCCTCTACCTCTCACCCTCTCCTCCTCTGCGACCTCAACATCCACCTGGATGCTGCTAATCCCTCCTCTGGGCTCTTCCGCAACCTTTGCGACCCTCTCTTCCTTTCCATTCTACCCTCTGGGCCGACACACTCTGCAGGACACACCTTGGATGTTCTCATCTGTTCTGACATCCTCCTCTCTGAACCTCTTACCTCGCCTCTCTCTTGGACTGACCACATTATGCTCTCCTCCCATCTGAAACATATTGTCCCCCAGGCAAAGCCATCCCCAGCACTGCCACCCACCTTCTCAATAATTCGCCCCATGATGCGAGTGTCAGTGGCCGCCTTTGTCTCAACTTTCTCTGCTCCTCCTACTCCTGCGGCGGACTCCCACTCTGACACAGCCTCCTCTAGCCTGCATCTTTCCATTTCCAGAACCATAGACATTCTTGCCCCATCATAAGAATCCATCTGAAGCCTACCTCCAAGTGCAAATCTTGGTATGACTCTGACCTCGCGACCCTGAAACACAAAGTGCAGGGTGGCTGAGAGGAAGTGGAGGGCTTTGAGCGCATCCTCTATAAAAGTGGCCTGCCGTCTACTTCAAAGGCAATACAGACTCTCTGTCGTCTCCAAGAAGAGGGTCCATATTCAAGCATGCATCTCTGTGGCCTCTAACAACACAGTCAAACTCTTTAAAAGGAGCGGGCCAATTCAACTACAGTCTCCATATCTCCTGTTCCTTCCCAGGCCCACTGTACGGCCTTGGCTACTCATTTCACCACTAAAATTCAGGACATCCTCCTCTCTCTCCCTCTAACTCTACCTCTCCCAGGCCCCTTTGGCTGCCCCTCCCTCTCCTCCTCCATTCTCCTCTTTCTCTTTGACAACACCTGCCAAGTTTTCTAGACAAGTCCCATCTATGAAAGTTTCATCCAAACTGGTGCTCTCCTGCTCTTCCAGAACTATTAAGGACCACATTTCCACCTTTGCCCCATTCTTGGCCGATTTCTGTAATCATTCTTTCACCACTGGATCTTTCCCCTCTCTCCTCAAGCACTCCCGTGTGCACCGCCTCCTAAAAAAGACTTCTGCTGATCCTACCTGTCTGGCAAACTATCGCCTGATTTCTATTACTCCTTTCCTGGCCAAACTCCTGGAAAAGCTGGCCATCTCCCAGCTTACTCTCTACATTGAATCTGTTGGTTATCTCCATAACCATCAGTCTGGCTTCAGAGCAGCCAGAGGCACAGGAACTGCTCTTCTGAACACCTGTGAAGATCTGCTCTCTAATCTGGATTCCAGCTCCCACTCTGTCCTCATCCTCCTTGACCTTTCCTCTGTTCTGCTAGTTAGGGTACTTTATAAAGCGTGCAGTCGCCTGAAGGCGTCATGGAGCTGGAGAGGCAGGTAACCAAAACAAAGCACACAGAAAGCCAGAGAGAGCTGAAGATCAGAACAAATAAGTCTTTAAGGCTTTCCGAAAGAACAGATGATTAGTCAATGATTTCACAGCTAGAGGGAGGGTATTCCACAGCTGTGCTGCTGCAATTGAGAAAGCCCGGCCCCCGCCCTGGAGAGACGAAAAGAAGGCGCACAGAGCATGCCAGTGGCCGCAGCTCGCAGGGGGTGGTTAGGGACATAGAGCACAAACTTAGCACACAAATACTCAGCTCCCTGATCATGAAGAGCATGGTGAACAATACATGATGTTTTGAATTGAATGTGCTGGGCTACTGGGAGCCAATGGAGAGAGCACAATACAGGAGAGATATGAGCCCCATAGGGGGTCCCTGTTGCCACCCTGGCTGCCAGATATTTAAAGCGTTGTAAAAGGCCTACCAGCCCCTTTGGCTGGGCAAGGTAAAGGGAATTACAGTAGTCCAACTTGGTCAAAATCATGGCTGCTACGACTGGGGGACGTAATGTTACAGGAATCAGATGGAGTATCTTTCTCAGAATATTCAACTGAAAATGCCCAGTCTGGCATATCGCTGATACCTGAGCGGCCATAGATAGATTGTCAGACATGATAACTCCAATATGTTTTACCTTAGTTGAAGGCACAGGAAGCAGGCCCAGACGAGAACCAGGGCATCACGCATCCGGCCCTGGTGACACTGACCTCCTTCCTCATTGACCGACCCTCCTAGGTCCAACTAGGGTCCTTTCTCTCCTCCTCTCTCTCCACATGTGGTGTGCCCCAGAGCTCTATCCTCTCACCCTTGCTTTTCAATGTCTGCCTGGCCCCTCTGGCCTATCTGATCTCCACCTTCTCTTCTAACTTTCAGTGTTATGTGGATGACACTCAGCTCTCCTTCAGGCTCCCCTCAGCCTCCTCTCCTTCCTCACTCATTCCTGACTGTCTATCCACGATTCAGGATTGGTGCCCCTCCAGCTATCTCTGCTTTAATGCCAGTAAGAATGAGATGCTCCTCATTGGGACCCCTGCTCCCGCTTTCCCTCTCTCACTCTGGCTGCCCTCTTTGGGCCCTCTAGCCTTGCCTTCCTGTGAGGCAAAAAACCTTGGTGTCATTTTCTACCCAACTCTCTCCTTCTCTCTGCACATCTGGGGCCTCAATACCTTCAACTCTTTCTTCCTAAACATCTTCCTTCTTGAGCTCTTCGCTCTTCCGCCTCCAACCCCCTCACGGTAAGTCACTTCTCCAAGCAACAAGTTGGTGGTAGATCTCTTTCCTCGGCTGGGGCCTCCCTCTGTAACAGACTCCCTGAAACTTGAGGAGAACCACCTCCGGTTCCGGAAACACCTCAAAACCTTCCTCTTTGCTTCTGCTTTCGCTCCTCCTCTCCCCTGCTGAATTTCCGGCTGGAACCATACTGGTTACCTGGCCACCATCTGATCTCGGGCCCAGGTCCCTTCCCACACACCTGCACTGCCTCCCTGGTGACCCCTGCACATGGAGACTGTTTTCTGTATCCCTACCATGTCATGATCTCTGCTTCCAAAAGATCAGGACTTGCCCGACTCCCTTGGAAGCAGACCCATAACCCCGGTTCCGAGTGCCAGCCAGTCCCAATTGGGACCTTTTGGACCCTGTCCTGGCGCCAGTGGCACCAGGCTCATAAAGATGCCCAGTCCCAGCGCTGGAAGCGCCGGGCTCATAATGCTTGGGTGGACTTACCTGCAGCAGACCATGCTGCTTACTTACCTGCCAGTTGAACCCCTGATCCTCTTCTGTTTGGGACTACTTTTGCTGTTGGGTGGGGCAGGAGCCACTCCCTAGGTTCAGAACACTGGAACTCGTCTGGAAAGCAGGAACTCTTTTCTTACCTAGGCGTGGCTGTGGAAGGAGACACCTAAGCACTACAGGAGGCTATTTAAACCACACCCGATGGATGAATCTTGCTTTGCGTTATTCTGCATTCTCTGCAGCAGAACGCTCATCGTGTCTTCTGCTTCTGATCCTGGGCCTAAGGGAACAAAGGCTTACCATCCTGGAATCCAGTCGTCAGCAGCACCTGTAAAGACAAAGAAAGAACAGGTTAGCACTACGGTCTTCAGTGGCAGCGCATCTCTTACCTGGTCCATCGGCTGTCACCAACGCCTCGCGCTGCATTCCGGCATCTGAAAGACAAAGGCTTACCTACTCTTCGCATGCTCCGGAGGTCTTCGCACTGCATTCCGGCATCTGAAAGACAAAAGCTTACCAGCTCTTCGCACGCTCCGGAGGCCTTCGGCGCTGCATCCCGCATCTGAAAGACAAAAGAAGGTGCGTTTAAAGACATTGGGCAACTTTATTACTCACGTGCCATTACTCCTTCCCACGCCGAATCCAGTGGGTATTCCAGCACCCTTCAGCTTCTCTAAAGCTCCGAACTTGTACCTGCAAGATAAAAGGGACAGTTAGTGCGCATCGTGAAGCAGGCTACAAGCGCTTACTTACGTGCTTCCAGGCGCTTCTATTCCTCACGCGGGTTCGATCCTCAACTCTCATCAGCCCGCCATCCGCCATCGCCGGAACCCTGCAAAACAAGAGATATCATTACAAAAGACTTTTAAGACATTTGAAGTGCCCAGAACTTACCGTTCGTGCAGTTAACGATGGACAGCAGTCCTCTGAGGTCAAGAGGCCTGCACCCTTATCCAGTGAAGAAACTGGTTACGGCACCCTGCCCCGAGGCAGATGGAGAGCTCGGCGTTCACTTACCTAAGGTGAGGGTGTTAACCTTTGGGGTTCTACAGGAGAAGAGAAAGGGAAGAGGAGAGAGGCACCCAATAACCCCAGTTCATTAATCCCATATTTTCTATCTGCAGACATCTTACTCTTCGAGTCAGACATACAGTGCACAGAGGTCCAGCCCAAAGAGCCAACCGTGTGTTACACATCACCTTTGAAGATACGGCATTCACCCAGTCAAGACCGGCGCCTCTGCGGGAATCAGGTGAGTGTTACAGAACGCAAAGCCTATCGCAAAACTCCCACCCAGGCGCTATGGAAACCTCGGATACCGACCAGCTAGCCCAGTTACTTGGGGAACTAAGAGCAGAAGTGCATGCAGCCCGTCAGGAAATGAATGCTCTAAGAAGGGAACTGATTATTTCCAAGGAGCGAACAGACGATCTCGCTAGACAATTGCTACAGTCACAAGCCGGACAAACTCCGTTACCCGCATCAGGGGCAAATCTTCCTTCAACATCCTCTACGAACCCAGTGCAGATCAACCTACCTGGGAATGTACCTCTGGCTCCGCCCGAACGATTTTCTGGTGACCCAAAGAGGTTTGCAGTATTTATTAATCAGTGCCGGTTGCACTTCTTATGCCGGCCAGCAGCCTTTCCAACTGATCAAGCTAAGGTAGCTTTCGTGCTTTCGTACCTTAGTGGCAATGCGGCAGACTGTTCGATCCCTCTAGTTAATGAAGATGATCCGGTTCTCCATGATTTTCAAGCTTTTCAGCTCAGTATGGAAAAACTGTTTGCAAGACATTCACAGGGGCAGGCCTTGGACAATGAGCTCCTTTCATTGCGACAGGGTAATCAAGACCTTTTGGCTTATATTGCGTCTTTCAACAGACTGATAGTGGAAACTCGATGGCCTGAGGACAAAAGGATTACGCTGTTTTATAGAGGTCTACGTGGAGAGCTCAAAGATGTGTTAGCCCAAGTAGTGAATCCCCCGCAAGACTGTTCGGACTATATTGACTTAGTCGTTCAAATTGACCACAGATTGCAGAACAGGAAGGCCGATCGTTCCAAGGTTGATGCTCGAGTATTTTCCAAACCACCAACTCCTACCAAAGGAGTAGACTCTGGGGAACCCATGCAAATAGGGGGCCTGAAAGGACCACTAACACAAAAGGAGCGGGAAAGGAGAAAACAGCTGCAATTATGCCTCTATTGCGGAAACTCTGGGCACTTTCTTCGAGACTGTCCGGTGAAACCAGCCAAGAAGGCAGTAGGAGCTGCAGTTACCAGGGTCACAAACTCTGAGCAGGGAAACAACCTCGCCCGACAAGAATAGAGGTCCTCTTGCCGAGCTTTAAAACCAGTTCCGTGACCTCGCATTTCGTGATACCTATGGTCCTCATTAGCCCTGAACATCCGGATCGATTACATGCGATTGAAGCTTACGTCGACAGCGGTGCCATCGGCAATTATGTGGATCATGAAATGGTTTTGAGGATGAATCTGACTCTTTGTCCAAAGGCTGTAAAGGACGTCATTACTACGGTGGATGGTACGGAGATAGCCTCCGGACCAGTAACGCATACCACCCAAGAAGTGACGCTAGTAAGTCAAGATCGACACCATGAGAAGATCGTGTTATATGTGATCAAGGCCCCTCAGTTCCAGATTATTCTAGGAATTCCTTGGTTAGAGAAGCACAATCCTCAGATCGATTGGCGAGCAAGAACGGTTCAGTTTCCAGAATGTGTCTCTACTTGTCACCCTCGACCTGGTGTTGCACTGGCAGCAATTTCCTCGGAGGCTCCTCAGTTACCTCCTGAATACCTAGAATTCCAAGATGTTTTCCGGAAGGATCAGGCTAACTCTCTACCTCCTCATAGGTCTTATGACTGCCAGATAGACCTGATACCTGGATCTACTCCTCCTTGTAGTAGAATGTATGCCCTCACCGAGCCTGAGAATCTTCACCTCCGACAATACCTGGATCAATACCTAGCGAATGGGTTTATTCGTCCTTCCAAGTCCTCTGCTTCCTCAGCTTTGTTCTTCGTTCCAAAAAAAGAAGGGGACCTTAGAACTTGTATAGATTAACGCGCCCTGAACCAGATCACCGTTAAGAATAGATATCCGTTACCTTTGATCCCTGAACTCCTGGACCAAGTCAGAAAAGCATGCATATATACAAAGCTGGATCTTAGAGGAGCCTACCACTTGGTACGAGTAAAAGAGGGCGATGAATGGAAGACGGCCTTCCGCACCAAGTATGGGCTATTTGAATATCAGGTCATGCCCTTCGGACTTTGCAATGCCCCGGCCGCCTTTCAATATTTTATGAACGATGTCCTCAGAGAGCTCATAGATGTGTGTGTTGTTGTTTACATTGATGACATCCTCGTTTATTCTTCATCGGAAACTGAACATCGGAAACACGTGAAAATGGTCCTCGAGAGATTGCGTCAACACAAACTTTTCGCTAAGTTGGAAAAATGTGTTTTCAACGTGACTGAAGTTGAATTCTTGGGATTCATATTATCACCTAGCGGAGTGCGTATGGATTCAAAGAAGGTCGATGCAATTCTCAAATGGCCATCGCCATCCTCCGTAAAAGGTGTTCAAAGCATGTTAGGCTTCGCTAACTTTTACCGCAGGTTTATCCCCAAATTCTCTCGAATAGTCCAGCCCATCACCGCCTTGTTAAAGAAAAACAAACGTTTTGAATGGTCTACCGAGGCGGAACAAGCTTTCCAGAATTTGAAGACTAGATTTATCTCTGCACCGATCTTAAAACATCCTCGCCCAGAACTCCCCTACATCGTTGAAACTGATGCTTCAAGCCTTGCCATGGGGGCAGTTCTATCACAAAAGGACCCAGTAACCAATCAGTTGCATCCCGTGGCATTTTGGTCCCGCAAATTCTCGCCTCCTGAAATCAATTACACTATTACTGATAAGGAACTTCTAGCTATCAAGTCCGCCTTTAAGGCTTGGCGGCATTATCTTCTGGGGGCCCGACACACCGTTACTGTGATAACAGATCACCGAAACCTGCAATATTTGAAAACCGCAAAAGCTCAATCCTCTAGGCAACTCCGTTGGGCACTATTCTTTGCCGAGTTTGACTTCACAATTACCTATCGACCTGGTACAAAAAACGGTAAAGCTGATGCCCTTTCTCGGTTGGGAGTGGAAGAACATTTGATCAATCCTAAACCTGTACCTATCATTCCCGAACAAAGAATTCTAGGTGTAATCGCCACACAATCCATAGAGGAAGTTAAGGATAAAGCCAGGCTACTGGTAACTCCAGCAGACATACAGAATTGGCATCTGCAGGGAAAGGACTTTACGGTGAAGGACAACCTATTATATTTCCAAGAACGGTTATACCTGCCCAGCACAGATTTACAGAAAAAGGTAATCTCTTGTTATCACGATTCTTTAATGGAAGGACATCTGGGTATGACCAAGACCTCGGAAAAGATCAAGCGCTACTTCTGGTGGCCGTCTTGGAAAAAAGATATCAGAGACTTTATAATGTCCTGTGGAGTATGCGCCCAAAACAAGAGTCAAAAGGAAAAACCAGCCGGCCTCTTAAGCCCTATTGACATCCCGCCTCGCCCTTGGCATACGCTTTCTATGGATTTCATCACCGATCTACCTCCATGCTCCGGATACAATACGATCCTAGTAATCGTGGACCTATTCTCCAAGATGGCGCATTTCATTCCACTCAAAGGCTTACCAACAGCAGCAACTCTGGCCCGAGAATTTCTCGAAAACATCGTCCGACTGCACGGTTTTCCTTCAGTTCTAATTTCGGATCGAGGTAGTCAATTTATTTCTCATTTTTGGCGAAGTTGCTGTCGGTCGGCTCAAATTAATGTGAGACTTTCGACCAGCCACCACCCTTAAACCGACGGACAAACCGAGAGGACCAATCAAACTCTGGAACAGTATTTGCGCTGCATGCTACAACAAACTGAAAAAACTTGGAAAGATATCCTTTGGATAGCCGAATATGCCTACAATAACTCTGTCCACTCGGGAACTGGGAAGACCCCGTTTTTTCTTTTATACGGTAGTCACCCTCGAACCTCGGAGTTGGATCCACTCCAAGATCTTGGAACACCAGCAGTAGACCACCTGCATTCTACAATCACCCAAGCCTTTAAGGAAGCCGTTTCTCACCTTCAAAGGGCTAAAGAACAATACAAGAAAGGAGCAGACCAACATCGGAAGGAAGCCCCCCAATATCAAGTAGGAGATCAAGTCTGGTTATCCACCAAATATCTACCTCTAAAAGGACCACGCACATTCAACCCAAGATACCTTGGTCCCTATTCCATCACTACCTTAGTAAATCCAGTAGCGGTCAAGTTGGACTTGCCCCCTCACATGAAGATACATCCGGTCTTCCACGTATCTCTATTAAAACCCGTGCAACCTCAAACCCCACTAACTACATCTCCAAAACCTATTCTAGTTGATGGAGAACTCGAGTTTGAAGTCAAAAGCATCCTGGATTCCAAGATCTCCAAATCTAAATTATTTTACCTGATTGACTGGAAAGGCTACGGTCCCCAAGAAAGATCCTGGGAACCTGCAGAATATGTCCACGCGCCTCGTCTAATCAAAAGATTTCATCGAACATTTCCTAACAAGCCCAAACCCCCGGAGAAGCCCGGTTTGGGAGGGGCCTTGAGGGGGGGTGCTGTCATGATCTCTGCTTCCAAAAGATCAGGACTTGCCCGACTCCCTTGGAAGCAGACCCATAACCCCGGTTCCGAGTGCCAGCCAGTCCCAATTGAGACCTTTTGGACCCTGTCCTGGCGCCAGTGGCACCAGGCTCATAAAGATGCCCAGTCCCAGCGCTGGAAGCGCCGGGCTCATAATGCTTGGGTGGACTTACCTGCAGCAGACCATGCTGCTTACTTACCTGCCAGTTGAACCCCTGATCCTCTTCTGTTTGGGACTACTTTTCCTGTTGGGTGGGGCAGGAGCCACTCCCTAGGTTCAGAACACTGGAACTCTTCTGGAAAGCAGGAACTCTTTTCTTACCTAGGCGTGGCTGTGGAAGGAGCGACCTAAGCACTACAGGAGGCTATTTAAACCACACCCGATGGATGAATCTTGCTTTGCGTTATTCTGCATTCTCTGCAGCAGAACGCTCATCGTGTCTTCTGCTTCTGATCCTGGGCCTAAGGGAACAAAGGCTTACCATCCTGGAATCCAGTCTTCAGCAGCACCTGTAAAGACAAAGAAAGAACAGGTTAGCACTACGGTCTTTAGTGGCAGCGCATCTCTTACCTGGTCCATCGGCTGTCACCAACGCCTCGCGCTGCATTCCGGCATCTGAAAGACAAAGGCTTACCTACTCTTCGCATGCTCCGGGGGTCTTCGCACTGCATTCCGGCATCTGAAAGACAAAAGCTTACCAGCTCTTCGCACGCTCCGGAGGCCTTCGGCGCTGCATCCCGCATCTGAAAGACAAAAGAAGGTGCGTTTAAAGACATTGGGCAACTTTATTACTCACGTGCCATTACTCCTTCCCACGCCGAATCCAGTGGGTATTCCAGCACCCTTCAGCTTCTCTAAAGCTCCGAACTTGTACCTGCAAGATAAAAGGGACAGTTAGTGCGCATCGTGAAGCAGGCTACAAGCGCTTACTTACGTGCTTCCAGGCGCTTCTATTCCTCACGCGGGTTCAATCCTCAACTCTCATCAGCCCGCCATCCGCCATCGCCGGAACCCTGCAAAACAAGAGATATCATTACAAAAGACTTTTAAGACATTTGAAGTGCCCAGAACTTACCGTTCGTGCAGTTAACGACGGACAGCAGTCCTCTGAGGTCAAGAGGCCTGCACCCTTATCCAGTGAAGAAACTGGTTACGGCACCCTGCCCCGAGGCAGATGGAGAGCTCGGCGTTCACTTACCTAAGGTGAGGGTGTTAACCTTTGGGGTTCTACAGGAGAAGAGAAAGGGAAGAGGAGAGAGGCACCCAATAACCCCAGTTCATTAATCCCATATTTTCTAACTGCAGACATCTTACTCTTCGAGTCAGACATACAGTGCACAGAGGTCCAGCCCAAAGAGCCAACCGTGTGTTACACATCACCTTTGAAGATACGGCATTCACCCAGTCAAGACCGGCGCCTCTGCGGGAATCAGGTGAGCGTTACATACCAGCACTTGTCACCTCCTGATGTCTGCACTTACCCTTGCACTTGCCACCAGCTGGCCCTACTTCTCTTATTGTTATTTATTCTATTACCCCATGTACTGCAGTGTCCCCTTCCCACCTCCCACTCCGCACTTTTCCTCTTCCCCTTCCCCTGCACTTGCGTGATCTGAATGACACTCATCCTAGTAGGATCGCTGTCTCTGTCTTCCGTCTGTTCCCCCTCCCTTGCCGCGTCGTGCCTTGAAACACTTGTGTATAGGGGCGTTATAAATGCCATATCATATCATATCATATCTCGGACTATGCCAAAAAGGCCCATTTCCAGTTGCACGTCCTGAATGGTATTCTACCTTTTCTCTCCTTCTCCCAGAAGCTAACTGTCTCCAGAACCCTGGTTCTCTCAAAGCTGGACTACTGCAACAGCATTTTTCTCAATCTGCCTAACTCTACTCTTCACCCCCTGCAACTCATCAAGAACAGGAATGCAAGACTTATCCTTGGCCTCAAGCTCAGGCACCTCATCTCTCCAGCCCTGAAATCCCTTCACTGACTCCCGGTGGCTGCAATGATCAAGTTCAAGACCCTCTGCATCGTCCAAAGGCCAACTGGTGCCGGTGCCCTCACTATATCCACTCTCTCTTCCTAAATACCTTCCTTCTAGAGCCCTTCACTCAGCTACCTCCAAGTCTCTGAGGGTCAGATGCTTCTCCAAGCAGAGAGTGAGCATAGATCTCTCTCCTCTGCAGGTGCCTCCCTCTGGAACAGCCTCCCTGCCCCTCTCAGACTTGAGCCTGACCACCTGAAGTTCCGGAAGCAGCTCAAGACATTCCTTTTCTCCTCTGCCTCTGTCTCTTGATTCTGTGCTAACCTACCTGTCTACTGTGTTGACAGGTGGATTGGTACCCTCAGAGTTTCACTGGGTACCAGGATTCCCCATGACCAGTCCTCCTTGCACTGCCCCCTGGCCTGCTGCACACTTAGGGGATGTACCTTTACCCCTACAACTCCTACTGCGTCCTTGCACTTCCAGCGCCACGTTGCCCGGGCTGCACTTATTCAGAGCTATGCTGCCCTGATACCACTTCTCCCTTCCCATTCCCATGCACTCTTCCCCTCTGCCTTCCCTCATGCACTTCACGTCGCACGTGCACGATCTGAATGTCACATGGCCTAGTAAGATCATGTGTCTTGACTTCCCTCTGCCCCCCCTAGTCCTGTCACGCCTAGAAAAAACTGTGAACAAGCGTGAGATAAATATTGTATCATATCATGTATAATCTGGGAAGATCCGCTCAGACAAATTTGAAACGCCTTCTTTTAACATTGCAGCCACCCTGTCCACAACATTCTGCAGCTGCACAGTTTAAGGCAATGACAAGCTTTTGACTCTCTTGAGTGGCCCTTCCTCTTAAAGGTCCTGCGGAAAATGGGTGTGCCAGGTCATTTATTGTCCTAATCAGAATGGCGTACTCCATGATGCTGGCTAGGGTGTGTACTAATGTTGAACAGCCCTTCCTCTTAAGTGTCCTGTAACGAATTCTGGTGGCAGGGCATATGTTGCCCTTGTCAGAATAGCGTACTCCATGACGCTGGCTAGTGTGTGTACCAATGTTGAGCGTCCCTTTCTCCTAAGGGTCCTGCAAAGGATGGGGGCGGTAGAGCAAATATTGCCCTTGTCAGAATGGTGTAATCGATGATGCTAGCTAGGGTGTGTACCAATGTTGAGCGTCCCTTTCTCTTAAGGGTCCTGCAAAGGATGGGGGTGGTAGAGCATATATTGTCCATGCCTGAATGGAGTACTCCATGATGCTGGCTAGCGTGTGTATTAATGGGAATGTGGTGGATTTTTTTAAGTTGTGACCAGTACTCAGCAGGAAAGCCCCCTCCCACCCTAGTGGGCATGTTATCTTTCCTTCTCCAAAGGGGCCCATTGTTCAGACTTGATGGTCGTGCAGATTATGGAACCTCCGTCCCCAAATACCACACGGGAGGGTGACAAATAACTGCCCGTGCAGTCTTTGGGGCCACAGGTGTAGAGTGCTGTCAGACTGGAACCAGGAACACCGGAAGCACCCCCCGCGACCACTGCAAGGCAAGTAATGAGGTTAGACAATGGCAAGGCAGTTCAATCAGGGCAATAGAGAAGACCGAAGAATATTAGGAGCACTCTGGATGAAAAGCACACACCTGAATCAGCAGAGAACAAAGTCACAAGCAGGAGAATCCGTAGGCAATCCAAATACAGTTTGGGGTCAAGAATCAGAGGAGAGCGTCAGTTCCAGGGAAACCCGAATCACTAATCCGTTGACAAAGCCAGGGGTCGAGTATCCAAGAAAAACAGAGCCAGGCGACAATCCAGGAGGAAGCAAAGGAATCCATGAAACAGTCCGAGGTCAGTTAGTACAGGAGTCAAGGTAACGAAACGCCAAACAGGAAATGCAGAAAGCAGCTGTGAAGCGTTGTTTGCGTGTCTGTTTGGTCCTTTTGAATGTACGGACTGAGCACATGACTCCAGTCACATGACGTGTACTCTGTGTCACGTACTTCCTGGTCACATGCTGCGGAAACTTCCGCGCAGCCAATGGGAGTCACTTCCTGGTCACATGACGGGGAAGCCTTCGTGCAGCCACACGATGCCGGTGTCCATGATACAGCGTCGGGGACCGCCACGGCAACTGCTACCGGAAGAAGGGACGCAATGATTCCGGATGATCACTCAAGCCCGTCCTCCGGATGTGTCAGGTCCGGACATTCGACTGCTGCCGTCGGGTAAGCAAGGATGTTAGGTGTCTGAGTGGGAGGTGACGGGCACCTGAGGGGAAACCGGGTTTCTGGGAACGAGGAAATGTAGCAGGAAGCGTGACGCCCATGTACTGAAAACTGGTCTTTCATACAGACAAAGCGGGTCACACTCTGCACCGGTATCCCACCTCATCCTAAGTCTGTTCCACTTCGGTTCTTGTTACCTGGACCCAATGTTGTTTATTGCTGTAGTTTTACCCTTATTGCCTGTTCCTTTTTTGTAGGCTTTGAATGCCCTAAGAAAAATAGGACTTCATAACTTGACAAACTTTGTCACAATGTATATATGGATGTGCCCTAATAAGGGGTGAAAGGACAGTAAACCTACTCCTGGGTCACTCTTTCAACTCCTGGGCACCTGAGTCAAAAATCCTTTTGTCCCAGCCCTTTGTGCCTCCGTGGGCAGACACTCAGCGTTGCCTTCTAGTAAAAAGAGGTCCTCGAGATACTCTTTGGACTTAGCTGTATGAAGACAATGCCTAGCATAGGGTGAGTAGCTGGGCACATCATGGCAACACCTGCTTTCTGGGGCCATGTTCCACGTACATGATGACAATTCCTGTCATTTAGTGCGGGTACCTTTGACCATGATGTGAATACCTGTGGTACTACCTGCCAGTTATTAATATAAATGACATTTCCTGCTGCATGTCGTATAACATGTGGAGCCATGTAGGTACTCTCACGCTGTTTCTTCTTTATACAGGACTCCAATCCTACATGCAGCTCCTCAAACAACCGGACACGTACACATAATGATGCCAAACCAAGAGTGGCACACGGAAATACCCACAAACGTCTGGTCACCCCATCAATAGACCCATCCGTGCACCACACAACACTAAAAACTAGCCAGACTTCTTAACATTGCCAACGCTCGCTAGATTTTTGACATTGATTCTTGTAAGTGATGGTATGAAGTTATTCATTGTATTGTGAAATTAGTTTCAATTACAACATCTGACGTCATGCGAGCCTGCAAAACTGAATGTATGATTTTCTAAAAATATAAATGAAAATAACTGTAAAAACCTCAGTTCAGGAACACAAGTAGTTTCTAAATTAGACTAGACCCAAGGACATTTCATTCATAAAGAATCATCGGCTGCAGCGTATATTTTCGTTTTGCCGACATTTTCTTTCCTTTGGAATTTTTTACGCCAAAATTCAATTGGAAAAACTCATTGGCATGTAGAGAGTGGGGGATAAAACGGGTAGAGATGGGGTTGGTAGTTTATAAACTGTAAGGAAGCAGGCACTTGTGGAGAAACCCCCTGTTGTGGAGAGATAAGGACAGTCCTCCTTAAACAGGACGACCTTAAGGGAAGAAAGAAAGGACTGGGCACAGGATGTGAGGGAGGAAGAGCAGGGGCTACTAGAGCCCGGGACAGAGAAGGATCTAGAAGGGAATAAAGAAGGTTGCACTCTCAGTTGGCTCGGTGTCCTTTGTGAGATATTCCGTCCAAGTGGGCCAAAGGTGTTGCGCTGCATATCCCAATACTGCGGGATCCGTCCAATAACCATAACAACTCCCAACAAAGGGAAACAGCCTTGTGTGCACAGAGACGGTGCAAAGGCAGTACGCCCAGCATATGGTTGCTGATCCCCGCCACTGGAAAGTAAGGAAGGGCAATCCGCCCGTGGATGCAAGGGCATTCTGCCCGTGGATAAAAGGCAGTCCGCCAGGGAAGTTGCTGCCGATCTCAGCCCCGCAGTGGAGAAAAGGGCAATCTCTGCCCACGCAAGGTGCCAATCCCGTCCCCTACAATATAAAGGAGCAAAAGGAAAGCGGGCAGTCCGTTGCATTGTAACGCTGATCCCCGCCCGGAAAGGAATATTAAGGCACGCCGCCTGGGGAAAAGGAAAGGCAATCAACTGCAAAGAAGACGCAGTCCGCCGCATCAGAAGTGGGACATGGACAGAATTTGTCCACAACGAATGCCATAGGACGCCCAGATGCTCAAGAAAGAAGGTGGTCCACCACAAGGGCAGAAATATTAAGAGGGTGGTCCGCAAACAGTGAGGGGAGAGGGCAGTCCAGCCAAAGCCGATGTAAGACAAAAGGGCACTCTGCCCATAGTTACAGAGGGCAATCCGCCCGTTGAATGGAAATGACAGTAATCTGCTGAAACCAAGGTTATAGAGCAGTCCGCCCATTGAATTAGGAAGGCCGATCCACCAGTGACTGAAGGTTGATTCGCCCGTGGGATAGGCAAAGTAGATAGTCCGCCGCATCCAAGGGAATTCGGAGTTGGCAACCTGCTGCAATTGAGAAGGAAGGGCACCCTGCCCTGCTGCGCGAGAAAAGACAACAGTCAGAAGCAAAGAAGTGAGAAGGGCCTTCTGCCCAGCAGATGCCAGGCAGACAGGAAACAGACTCCTTACGCCACTGGCCCACAGTGAGCTCAACCTTCCACCCACTGCCAAGGTGCAAGTGCGTCAGTACAGGAGTAATGGAACCAGTGAGGTAGAGAGCATCCTATTGAAGAAGAGGGGGTAGCAAGTAGTAAATTAAATATGCAGGACAGAAGACACCTCCATTATCAAAAGAAAAGTGACCGTTGTGATGATGGAAATGCATTGGAGAGACAGGGCCTCCATGTCCTTGTCATGTACTCCCTTATCATGTGTGTTCTGTGCTGTTTTCTGCATAGGAGTCCATGTGGGACTCCTGGCAGTGCAGCTCTTCCTCTTTTTGGTGGCAGTGAACAGACCCTTCGGATACCCTTATGGCACCCATGGGTGGGGCTACAACTCAGCACCCCTAGTGTATGTTTTTGGGCACCTGTGTATGGCCCACAGAGGAGGGTATGGACTGGTGGCAGCTCCATGCTGAATATGGCAGGTGCTCTGAGTATCCTCCATTTTGGGATACCCAGGCCCTGCCATAGGAATCAGTCGATTCCTGATAGGAGACAAGATGGCCCCTGTGGCCTATTGCTTTCTATTGCCTGTTACCTTGTTTTCCCAAAGTTCTGGGAAGCCCTGACTCTGTCCCTTCCTCTGACTGGCTGTTGGGTGGAAGTTCCATATATGGTTTTGTGGGGAAGTCCAGGCCTGACTGGATGGAGCCTTCCCAATGACTTTATGTTGTGGGTACACCCTTGGGGTGGGACCTGGGCAAATGGAGTGTGTAACCAATATACATTTCATGTTATGGGTGTCTGGTTTCTGGTGTGTGGCACAATGACTGAGACAACCCTGCCCGAAACTGGTATGAATGCAGTGTGGTGTGCTGAAAGGCAGGTGCTTGCCCCAATCCACATTCCTTGTTGTGAGTGTCTGGATGGAGAAGAATGGCCTGAATGCACTGTGAGCTTGATTGGCTGACTGCCTGCTGAATGCCCTTCTGAATGATTGGCTGCCTGAGCCTGGCTCCGCAGTGTGAATGAGAGACAGAACAGTTTATCTGGGGACCTTTCACTTACTAGAATTGTTCAGAAGCTGAAGTCGAAACTTGATGCTTAACCTTGAAGCCCAGCTGGAAGAAGAAGGCTTTCCTGCAACGCAATCCGAAAGCTGCTGTCTATCCAAGAACTGAACAAAGAGCGGACCTAGGTAGGAGACCTCTTCCCGAGCTATGAGGGTACATCTTGCACCAGCTCATCTTCATCAAGACACCCTGGTACTCAGTACCTAACAGCTGTCGACCGGAGACAGGGTCTACCGAGAAACATTGACGTAAGCACCAGGACGTCGAAGCTGTCCACGACCATTACCGTCGACCAAGGTTCGGATGTCTGCTGTAACCTCTCGCGAACAGAGCCGTAACACTCCATTGCCTAAGACGGTTTCAAATCAAGGACTCCCTTGCCATCACAGTGGACCGCTTTGTCCCGCCGGAGAAAGTTGAGGTCATCAACGAACTGAGGAGAATCCGCCGGTGGTTTTCCAGCCACCCGAAGTCCACAGAGACCCAGACCAATGAAGATCTGAATGCCAGCCGTGGTCGAGTCCCAATCATCGACGTCAACGACCCGACGCCCTTCCTGGGCCTACGTTCTTCATCGATCTGCTTTGCGGCAACAAACTCTTGTCATCGAGGTGCACTGGATGCCTCATCTTCACAGGATGTCCACGACCGATCGTCCACGAGCACCGCGAAGGTCGAAGCTGCTCCCTCAATAACAGTGTTCACATTTCTTTGTAGGAATCTCGAGGACCCGTGGCTCCTGCTTTAAAGAGAGTTCACTCAAGAGGGATCCATGGACAAACCATCGAAGAACTCTGTTAAACCAGGTACATTGGGTTAGTAGAACATTGTTAGAAGGAAACAAGATGACTTTAAACATATATGGACTGGGCTCGTTGATACACTTTATTTGCAGGTTGCCCAGGTGGGGGGATCCTCACACAGAACTGTGTCTTGGTAGTGGGACAAAATATTCTGCCATTTGTTTAACCCAACTGTCTTCCTTCCTATGTCTATTTTTGATTCCCATTACTATTTGATTTGTATGCCATTTGAATTGTCAGCAGTTGGTGCATTTTAAAAGGAGTCAAGAGTGAACGGCGGTACCTCATAAACATTGTACATATTTACCATATTAGAATTGCCAGAGTGGAGAGTGTGTTATTGATTGTGTATATATTCTGAACCTTATTTATATCAAGAACTGTGTAATCACCTAACATAGTGTGCGGACATTCCTTTGTGAGGGCTTGGGGACTCCACTGTACTTAAGAACTAGCCTGCATCACCTTCTGAGACCTTGAGCCTTGATTGCTCGTCCATTGCTACCGCATAGAGAATCTTGGCTGGTGTGATCTGTGCTTCTACTCTGCCATATAGAGGGCAGGAGTACAGAAACCCCCCTACAGTCTTTACAACCGTTTGTCTGCTTGCCAGGAAAAGGAAAACACAGAGGACGCGGTGGCAACAATAGAGAAAGAGGTACAAGAGATGCACAGCACATTGAAGAAGGAAATGGAAGGCAACCAACAGAGGGAACAGGGGTACAAATAAGGAAAGCAGGCCGAAGATGGGATATAGGGCCAACGCAAAATGGCAGAGGGGAGGAAGAGTGAAATGTAAAAGGGCAGCATGAGAGAACAAGAGGACGTGCCTACTGTACAAAGAACAAGGCAGACAGCGGGGGCAAAAAAAATGGCATAAAAAGATGAGGGTACAGGAGATAGAGGACAAAGTAAAGACAGAGGAGAAAAGAAGAAACAACACAAACAGGAACAGGAGGAAAGAATAGAAGGAATCGACCATAGGAGAGAGAGAGACCAGGTGGAAAGGAACACCCATGGAAAAGAGACAGGAGGAAACATGGCGGAATGGGAAAAGGAGACCGAACAGATCAGGAATCGAAATGAGAGACTTCATCTCCAGTGTGAAGAAAGAGGATAGAAAAAGGTAGGAGAGCAGTAGAGAGTGGGAAGTGAGAAAGTACAAAAGAAGAAACAGAAAGAGGTGGAAGAAAGGGCATATGTGAACCCTGAGGACATCCCCAAAGCAAGAGACAGGAGAAAGGATGGAAGAGAAGATGGAGGACAGAGAGAAAGGAAAAAAGTATGACAAATACCTCGAAGACCGCTAGAGCAGTAGCCCACAAAGATGATAAGCAGGGGGGTGATGTTGTGGAGAGATAAGGACAGTCCTCCTTAAACAGAGTAAGGCCTTAAGGGAAGAAAGAAAGGACTGGGCACGGGGTGTGAGGGAGGAAGTGGAGGGGCCACTGGAGCCCGGGACAGAGAAGCAGGGAGAGGAGAATAAAGAAGGTTGCACTTTCAGTTGGCTCCGACTCCTTTGTGGGGTATTCGCCCGAAGTGGTACAAAGGTGTTGCACTGCATGTCCCCATACTCTGGGCTCCGTCCAATAACCATAACAACCCCTCCCAAATAGAAAACACAAATCATTTAAATTTTTCGATGGAATTTTGCCTGAAAAAATTCCATCGGAAAAAAAACAAGTCGGCAGACGAACATAGAACCCTTTTGCAGCGCCTGGTTGCTGGGCATGTGTGGTGTTTCTGGGCACTTCAGTACACCCGAAAGCAGCTAAAGTTGTTCATCCTTACGCGTCCCACATCAATACTAAAAGTGTAATAATTAGTGCACTTACATAATGCCAATTCCTACACTGCCTTTAAGCAAGCAGCCACAGCAGCTGGCAATATCACGCAACTCAATTATAGTCATGTATTTGACGCACAGGACTATAAGGCATGTCAATTTCAGGTTCCAAATAGGTCAGTGAAGTGAATGCATTACCAGTCTGTGCGATCTGACTTGCTAATCACATTAACTTGCTAATCAGTGCCCTGCACTAGTGCTTGGAAAGGGAATCCACTTATGAGAAGATTACTGTTTTAGCCTTTTCCATAAACAAAAATTACCTAACTTCATCACATGACCATGGAACCTGATTCCCATCGCCTCCTTTTAGTTATTCTTTTTAAAAGATGATCTTGTGTAAGCCCATGATCGTCATATGCAAATTAAAACGTAAAATGACTGATGACGTCTCAAGGCATGGGCAGAATGGGCACTCTGTAGGCGCAATATTAAGACCCACAGTATATGCATATTCTACTCCCTGACCCTCGTTGCCTGGCTCTGTTATTCTTGCAGGATGTTGCTGCCTGCCATGTACATGCACCTAAACTACGGTCATGATTAGTGCTTGAAACTGGAGAGATGTTCTATTGACCAGCTTATTATGGAACGGGGAAATTACATCTCAAGAGGCTTTCATTTGATTTGATTTGTGAACTGATAGCGCGCATATCCCGGGAATGGGAACCCAGCAAAAATCAACAACAGGGTGCAGGTGGAGGCTGTCACTGCAGCATACACTGTGTATTCAGTTTTCATTTAAGAAGCAAGTTTAATAGCTTAATAGAGAGAGAGGGATCCGCACTTTGGGTGTGCGCTTGCCGGCGATTTTTTGAACTATTAAATTGAATTGACTGATTGTATATCAACCTCTGGAAAAAGTGTGCGGCTAACATGCACACATTTTCCTGTGCTCACCGCACGACATACGCATAGACCCGTGTACTCTGGGTGGACACAGTATACAGGCGCAGTCCCCCCTGTCATAATGAGTTGGGATATGACAGGAGTACACAATGCATCTCCAGAAGGGAGAGGGTCAAGCCTTCCCCCTGACACGGCCAGCCTAATTAACTATCAAAGGCTCCATGGATTGGCCCTGCCCTTTTGTTGAGCCCTGTAGCTGATGGCAGCAGTTTGCATACTAATCAGAGAGTAATTCAAACTGGCTGTTGCTTGAATAGTGCACCTGCTGCACTCTGTTTATATTGGACCTGGCTGCAGAGGCTAACAAAGGAGACATGAAGCCCCAATATCCTTTCATATGCACTATGTCAACCTGATGCCAGCTCCTGCCCTCAGTATCGATTGACAGTGAAATGTCATGTCTGGGACTGTGTGTTTACAGTAGTCATCCCCACAGAGGTACCCCATTCAGAAGGTATGAGTATGCATTATGACAGAGCCAGGAAGTCTGGTCCCACCGCAGATTCAAGGGAGACCTGACGCTGCCATCAGGAACCACAGAGAGCTCCATTAACCAGAGGGACCCTTTGATCCACAACAGACAAGAAGATGGGTGGAACTTAGTATTGTATGTTTTCGTCCCTTTACCTTTTCTGTTGCAAAACACACTGGTTATGACCTCACCATGCAGGAGATTGTTGGTGGGAACTCATGATTGGTTCATTAAGGTAGGCTTAGCCTACACCAATCCCTGTGGTCCATTTGGATTTAAAAGAGGGCCAAGCTTCTCTTTTGACAGATCATCTGAAGGCTTCACCAAAAGGAAGAACGTATCATTGCACTCTGGCTGAAGGTACAGACTGCCTTACATCTTCTGCCAGTGAAGGAAGGCCAGGACCTCCAAAGAGGGAAACCAGTGCCCCCCCAAACAACTCCCAGGGAACAGAGGGAGATACTGAATCCAGAGGACCCTCCAGCAACTCCAGAATCGGTACCCAGCCAGCACACAGATCACCCTGCTAGGCTCTGCAGCAAGCTTCCTAGAGGGGAAGTGCCAGAGAGTTGCTGGACCTGAAAGCAAGGACAAGGCAGCTGTCTGCAACACATTTCTCAGCTTTGGGCCGTCTACCTTAAAGAACGACACAAGCCCAGTGAAGAAGCTAGGAGAAGTGTCTCGCCGAGCATCTACCAACATTTTTGAGCCAGTCTAGTTCCTCAAGCTGCAACTGACTGCATTGCTGACTGTTGTTACACTGCAGTCGATTAAAGAAATCTGAGACGTCTCGAACAGTGCTTTCAAAACAGCCAACCAGGACTGAGACAACGATTCCTGACCATGAGCCGCTGTGTGGGCCAGCCTGAAGCCGTCCATACAGCTTCGCTCACCGAAATGTTTGCCGCCTGATACCCGCAGCTGTCTCCCGTCTTGAACTCTGTCACAGAAACTGCAAATGCACTGAAGGTGACTCGACCCTGTTGAGCACTGAGAACATCTACAGCACAAGGTACATTGGTTCTGTTCCCCTGGTCCTTCTTTGAAGGCCCCTAGACACATTTTAAGACCCATTGCTCCCTTTCTGCTGAAACCAAGTAACCTCGAACTGTTGGAATTAATTACCATACCAACTATCCACCTTTCAGTATCCAGAGTGCATCCCTTTTCCTTCTTTGAAACTGTCTGTCCTCTGCATTCCTTTGTAGGGTGGGTTGTATTTCGTAGGGTTGCTTGAACTGTCTGTTGTGATAATAATGAAGTAGATATTTTTATACAACCTTGACTGGACAGTCCCTTTTACCATTGAGTAATAATTTTATTTTTGTTGTGTTGCAACTAACAATCCACAACCCTTCGGAGATAAGCCTGTTGTTCTGTCCACATTGCCAAAATTGGACAAAAGGGTTTATAATTTGCTTGTGTTTCAAATCTGTTTGGATACCTTCTAGTGTACTAGAGGTGTGGGGCTGATTGATGGTTTAGAAACCGATATTCATTCTTGAACCACTGGTGCCCCGGAAGCTGATTTGTCACAGAGATGGAGAGAGAAAGAGAGAGAGTGGATGTGTGTGTGTGGTTGTGTTTGGGTGTGTGTTATGTGTGTGCGAGAGAGAGAGAGAGAGAGGGGGGGATGTGTGTGTGTGTATGTGTATGTGTGTGTGTGTGTGAGAGAGAGAAAGTGAGAGAGAGAGAGAGAGAGAGAGAGACAGAGAGAGAGAGAGAGGGGGAGAGAGAGGATGTGTGTGTGCACATTAAGGATGCCTGAAAAATCTTTGGGTTTTAAAATCCAGAGAGTGCAAAATCTGGAGTTTGCACATGTGAACTGGGCAATATTCACAACAGTAGACGGCACCTCCTAAATGATGCGACCCATGGAGGTGGTTTATGAACCTAGATGGAATTCAGCCTCGCCAACTCCAATCAGCTGGTCACTTCGAGACCTCTGCAAGAATAATCCTTCCTAAAATGGCAACCATTTGACCATTTTACTGCAGCAGGAATCAGAGACATGTGGACAAGCAGGCTCCTGGTTCCTATTTCAAGGATAATCAGAGTGCAGCAGGTGCACTATTCAAGCAACAACCAGTTTGAAAGCCCACTTGCATTGCCCTGAAAATCTCTCACAGTGGGCAATGGAGACTGGGTGACTGGAAAGCTCAAGGTCAAAGGAAGACAGAGAGATGGCAAGCATTGGCAATGCCAACGCCAACAGTTTGGACTTTTGTATAAGCATGGGAAAGGCACTTGCCATGCACTGCAGTAAGAGTATTTACTGGCCATTGATGGTAGCAGGATGGTCTGAGTACCTGGGTATATAATAGAAGGCAGCCTTGGTTAAGACATTTTTATTACACAATTTGCAGGTTTACAACTGCAATTAAGCCATTAACTCTCAGAAGATTGCTGTGAAAAACACTGGCAGGCACTTTGAGTGCAACGTTTGATGGTAAGGCTTGAATAAAGCTAGCTCAAAGAGTTCCTATAAAGAGATGTTTTGGGTCGGAAGGGGTAAGAAGTGGGTGGGAATGGCCATAGGGATTTGCATGGCCATGGGCAGTCAATGGGAGGGCAAATAACCAAACAACACCTATATATGCCATTTCTCCCTATAGTTTCGGCGTATAGGTGACACAAGTGCCACCTAATAACCCAACCTAATAAAGGTCAGTTCCCGGCTGGATCTGGCGACGAAGCAGGTGGCACGAGAAGTGCACATGTTCAGTGGTGCTGAGCAATCCCATTTGCAGCAGGGAAATGGAACATGACGTGGATCGGCACAGCAACCATCCTAGTTTCTCCCATACCCTCCCGATTCTAAGATGGCAGCCGGCATACAAAAACGCTCAGCCTGTAGATCCAAACTCAGTCAAACAATTCCTGAACACGGTCGGCAAAGAGATCCAGAAGACATGAGCAAAATGAGAAATGGGAACAGAAACACTTGATGGTGAGGTAGGGCCTGGAAGCCCAGACCAATTCCATTTGCCCGAGGTAAGGGTGAATTGGCACAGTCAAACCCAGACCTTATTAAGACAGTTAGGGCTGCTGAAGCAGTATACAAGGAAATAGAAAGAGTCAGGCAATAAGTGAGAATAATTTCAATCTGAGGGGAAGGGGAATACATGTGAGTAATAGTCATAGGGATCTGCTAAAGAGAGGGGGATTCCTAAGGTCTAGCTGGTAGGCACGTGTAGCCTACATCCAGGAATCCAAGGACAGCCCCTTAAGGCCAGTAAACAGTGACATCTGCGCCAGGAGTGAGAAAGGAGAATATGACCTCTGGGTACTCGGAGAGAGCTGAAGGAAGTGACCAGGGGGTTGTAACCCAAAACAATTTGTCTCGGGAGGATAGCTCAGGGGCAACGTGCTCGCCTTGGAAGCAAGACGACATGGAGCACCACAGGTTCGATCCCCGGGACCGTGCTTAGAAACCTCTCGGTATTAAGCGCGTTAAAAATAACCCATCATATCATATCAGTTGTTGTTTTGAGTAGGGAACTGCACTAGGACATCATTCCTTACCTCTATAAATCCTTGCACCTTTCGGGTTAATGCTCCACCATGACTGTTAGCAAGAGTTCTCACCATTGAGGTCTAGATGACCCTCCCCATGGTGCCTTGTGTTCTAGATCAACCTCGCTATGGGTTCTTGTGTTCGGGATTAACCTCCCCATGGGGCCTTGTGTTCCAGAGTAACCTCCCCATGGGTTCTTGTATTCTAGATTAACTTCCCCATGGGGCCTTGTGTTCGAGACAAACCTCCTCATGGGGCCTTGTGTTCTAGAGTAACCTCCCAATGGGGCCTTGTGTGCGAGATAATCCTCCCCGTGGGGATTTTCTTCTGCTCCCCACAATCCACCAGGAGATGAAATACAAGGTGCTGATCTTATTCCCTGTGTCAAAATGCAGGCCCCGGATCTTAATTTCCACTGAAAGGCCCAGTGAGGCAATGTAATATTTTAGACCCGGAAAGAATGTTAAATGCTGGTAGGGCCCTCCAACTGTTGGTCACTTGACACGTATAGTAAGTACAACTGAACACTGAACATTGGGCCTCATTACAACCTTGCTGGTATACTGGCGGTAAACCCGCCAGGATACCGGCAAAGGCTGCTACCGTTTCGGCACTCGGTCCAGAGGCATTGCTGCTGGATTCCGAGTGCCAGAGGGACGGAGTAAATCCCCATTCATTGAGTCCCATAGGACTCCATGAAGAGATTTGCCCTGATTACCGGCACCGGCAATACCGATGATGTAATGAGGGTTTTGTTTGCCGGTAGGAAGCCAAGGGTCTCCCCAGAAAACCTGTATTTAATTGCCGGTATCCACGAATACCGGCGCTTTTTTGCCTGATCACCCGACATAGAATGAGGCCCATTGTCTGTTTGTGCACCGGATGTGCCCAGTGGGAGAGCGATGTGGAGAACCACTGCACATCAGAATGCACCTTCTCTGAGGCAACCCCATTTACTAGACAGCTTTTGCAGGATGATGAAAACAAGTGCACTTCATTTAAGACACTGGGCACTGTTCATGGAATTTTTTGCGCGGTTCAGAGTGACTTTGCACTGCCGACACAAACCCTGATTCATGGAACTGTGCAAAGTGTATTTTTGCAGTGCAAAGTCAGTACAAAGTAATTGTTTCAAAAAATGACTTTGCACTGACTTTCCACTGCACAAATCGGGCCCTACCTATTTCTGCAGCACTTGAGAGAGACTCTCACAGCAGCACTGACAAAAGTGCATCTAACAAAAGAAAGGACCTTAGTGCTTAAATAGAGAAAGATGATCCTTACTGCGGGACTGAGCACTTCAGATCGGAAAAGGACACATCCACTGAAATGTTGAAAGGAGTTCCTCGCTGCAGGACTGGGACAAGTGAACCTTAAGCATAAGATAATAGCACTATTAAAATATTGAAGTATGCCCCTCCCTAAAAGACTGAAGAATAATCCTCACTGCAGGACTGAGAACGTATGGCTTGCACAGGATTGCATAACAGCAATATTGAATGGCCAGCCCAGGTCAGAACATCTGCAATGCTAAAAAGGCACCCGTTACAATAGGACTAAGACAGGTGAATCTAACCCAGGTGAGAACATCTGCAATGCTGAAAGGCATCCCTTACTATCAGACTAAGAGAAGTGAACCTGACCCAGGTCAGAACATCTGCATTGCTGAAAGGCAACCCTTACTATCAGACTAAGAGAAGTGAACCTAACCTAGGCCAGAACATCTGCAATGCTGAAAGGGCCCAGGACAGAACATCTGCAATGCTGAAAAGCGACCCTTGCTATAGGACTAAGAGAAGTGAACCTAACCCAGGTCAGAACATCTGCAATGCTGAAAGGCCACCCTTGCTATCAGACTAAGACAAGTGAACCTAACCCAGGCCAGAACATCTGCAATGCTGAAAGGCGACCCTTGCTATGGGACTAAGACAAGTGAACCTAACCCAGGCCAGAACATCTGCAATGCTGAAAGGCGACCCCTGCTATAGGACTAAGAGAAGTGAACTTAACCCAGGTCAGAACATCTGCAATGATGAAAGGCGACCCTTGCTATGGGACTAATACAAGTGCACCTGACCTAGGTCAGGACATCTGCAATGCTGAAAGGGCCTGGGACAGAACATCTGCAATGCTGAAAGGCGACCCCTGCTATAGGACTAAGAGAAGTGAACCTAACCCAGGTCAGAACATCTGCAATGCTGAAAGGCGACCCCTGCTATAGGACTAAGAGAAGTGAACTTAACCCAGGTCAGAACATCTGCAATGCTGAAAGGCGACCCTTGCTATGGGACTAAGACAAGTGCACCTGACCTAGGTCAGGACATCTGCAATGCTGAAAGGGCCTGGGACAGAACATCTGCAATGCTGAAAGGCGACCCCTGCTATAGGACTAAGAGAAGTGAACCTAACCCAGGTCAGAACATCTGCAATGCTGAAAGGCGACCCCTGCTATAGGACTAAGAGAAGTGAACTTAACCCAGGTCAGAACATCTGCAATGCTGAAAGGCGACCCTTGCTATGGGACTAAGACAAGTGCACCTGACCTAGGTCAGGACATCTGCAATGCTGAAAGGGCCTGGGACAGAACATCTGCAATGCTGAAAGGCGACCCCTGCTATAGGACTAAGAGAAGTGAACCTAACCCAGGTCAGAACATTTGCAATGTTGAAAGGCGACCCTTGCTATGGGACTAAGACAAGTGCACCTGACCTAGGTCAGGACACAGGCAGTCCTGAAAGGTGAGCCTCAGTATAAGACTGTGGTAACTGTGTCTAACGCATGACAGGAAAACACCACGGAAAACCGCAAAGGCTACATTTGCAACAGGACCAGGACAAACTACTGCAATCCAAAAATAAGACTCACACTGGGACATTGAAACACGAGTACCTCACACAAGCCAGAACACCATTACAATACCCACATGTCACCTTTGCTGTGGGTCCAAAAGAATTACACTTCACACATGGCAGGACACCAACCCCGAAGTAGTGAAATATTCACGCGGCCTTCGGGGTCAAAATAAGCGTTGTTTGCACAGGATGCTACCCCGCTGCAGGGCTAAAGTAAATGTTTTACTTGGAAGCATTCATTATCCTTGTTGCTTCCTATCATGACCCTAGTCCTGAAATGCATTCACCTTAAAAACAAATGTCTCCCCACTCGCCTGCTCATTCTGCCTGTTGCCCTCTCCGCCTAGAGCAGTGGTCTTCAAACGTTCCATGCCAAGGCCCCCTGAGCAAAAAATAAGTCTTTCGCGACCCCCTTGACATGCCCCACTGTGTTGGTGTTATTTTCTTTTATAGAGATGGCTGCAGAATGCGTGGTGCCATTATTTTGAAGGGATGTGTTGTGGGGGAGACATTCCAAGACAGTAGGACAATCACTTCCAATCCAAACATAGAAACCGTGCAAGTAAACACCACATTCTCCAGTATGGCTTTTATTTTCTCAAAATACATTCACATTAGTATATTCAGCAGAAGGCAATTTGATTTTACAGAGCAAGTACTAATCGGAAGGGTGGGCCTGTCTCTCTGCAGAAAGGGAGTCAATGTGTGTCTTTATTTTTGAGACCGCCACTCTGAGGTTGTCTTCCACTTCCAGCCTTGTGCGGTATTTCATTTTCAGTACAGCCAATGCTGAAAAGCCTATTTCGCACAAGTAGGAAGACCAAAAGGGCAAGAGACACTGTTTAGCACACCTTGCCAATGTAGGATACTCCAGGATTACCTTCAGCCAAAATTCACCCACTGCAATATTCCTAAATTCAGATTGCAGAGTAGTGTCCGACTGAACGTCAATCAGCTCTTCCTGGGCATCAAATGGTAGATGCACCACCTCCTCTACCACAAAAGGCTGCATCACCCAGTTATTAATGCCAGCATTTTCTTCAGGGAAGTATTCATGAAAGCTGGACCTTAATGTTGTTAGGTGACTTGATCACCATTCAGTGAGTAAAATAACCTTGTAAAAAATAAAATGCAGCTTTGCATAAAATTAAAGAGAATTTTAGTATTATCAGGCAAAGTGAAGGCCTCTTGTATGTAAAAGTTGAAATGCCCTAGCGCCTATAATTTGAAAAGGATGAAATGCCCTGGTGCCTTTCCTGTCCACTGCTGCTGCAGAAGAAATGAGGACCATGGGGTCTTTGTTCTATTCACTTGTACAGAGTCCCCACAGTCCTCATTTCTCCCCCGCTTAGAGTAGAACCAGTCTGCGGCACACAGCTTGTAATGAAAAGTGCACATTTTAAGCACCTGGACAAAAAACAGAGAACTGAATAGATTGATAAGGTAAATTAATTCTGACTGGCAACATAGGGGCAGTTGCTCCTCCCCTACAACCCCCTCGAATCTGAAAGTAGGGCAGTGTGTCACTAATGAGCCATCATTAGTGATTTCCTGCTCTGCATTCAGATGGGAGGGGGTGGTCATCCTCGCAAAAGAAGATGTGTGCTGTAATCAGGCCAGTTTCTAGCCAACTTGGTGCCCCGGGCGAAATATCAGAAACATCAGAATTCGCCCCCAAACTCCACTGACTGGCACACATCACTCCAAACTACACCTCTGTCGTGCGACAAAACACATCCTCAATATGAGTTTCATTGCATTGTAATTCAAGTACTTCACAGAAGAATACTAATGTGAAAACACAGCTGTTGCTATCCAATTAAATGTTTTTTCTGTCACCTGAACTTAGGGAAGGCCTTGCCCGAATGCAGTTTCAAACTGTCCGTACTGGAACACTGAGGTGTGCACAGCCTATCGGGGTCTGAGGACCCACTGACCTGGCCCTGTGTTGCAGGTGTTCTGTTCATACCACTTCACTTGTATTTCGCAACGGGCAATACTAGACTAACCATATGAATTATTTTCTGATAGGTTATCATTCCAAGATGGACAGTCTGGTACACTCTTATTGTACTCTTTCAAAATACCTCTCTGAGAGTGGGAAAGGCGACAAATAGCACCAATGAGGATTCCTGTATACTTTTCATGAAATCACAGAGCATTTTAGGACTAAAACAGTGATCAAAGATCTCTACATTTGATAAACAAGTCTGTGATAAAATGATTGTATTTGTGAATCTCTAAGTGCATAACTGAAACATGGCTTGGTGCTCCCGTCATGGTTCACAATACTCACCCTAACATTAAAATGTTTGTAACCATGAATCATACATGCTCATTTGGACATCTTACGTTTTTGGATGTGAGTATAAAATGGTTGCAACACCAGCCACTGAAATGGGGTACAAGGGCTCTTTTGTTTTTTGTTTCTGAAGAATTTTAGCGGAGGAAGGGCTGGGTCTCAGTCTGGGCATGCCCAACCCCAATACAGAAACATCTTTAGGGAATTATATCTACAGACAGGGCAGGATACCACACATGAGAGACCTAATAAACAATGCACAGAAAGGCTACACAGAAATAATTGTACCTCTTTCAAACTTTAGCCTCACTAGTAATAAGCTGATGAAGCATTTTAAACAAAACCGGCTTCTGATGTGTGGTAAAGGGCCCACTGTCCCTCACCCACTACTTCCTCACCATTACGCAGGCCTCAGGTGTTATTTAGGCAAAAAAGAGCAGGCCCATCCTCTATCTAACAGAGCTGGCATTAGCATCTCTTATTAGTGCTGGCATGCAGCTAGTTAGAATCATGGTGTGGCAGTGTAGAAAGTGTGTTTGGCTGCATGGATTTACAATTTGAGGCAACTTCTTTGATTTCTTTATGTGTTAAAGTGTGGGCACAGTATGGCATGCTTGTCAGAGTCACATACACAAAATAGTCCAGTGTGCTCTTGTATGGGCATTGGACACATCAGACAAAAAATGTATATGTGCTGTTACATAAGGGTGCACCATATAGACACCATTAACCAACAGGGTGGTGACATGTGCAGTGCACAAATCATTGCTTCACACATCACTGCATTGATTTGCCATGTACTATTGTGAGCATGGTGACACACAATGAACTCCACTTTCCTAATCAAGGTGCCAAGTGACATTAAGTTGCCATCTGGTGTGCTCGCCAGGCAGTGGCTGCCTTCTTTAGACAATTAAAATATCTTTGATGCTGAGAGGATGCATTTAATCCATGTCCCAAAGCAGCCACTAGAATACGTAAGCAAGGAAACTAGAGTTAACCTTTCCAGGGATGCGCCACATGTAACTAAAAAGTAATATAAAAAACAAATGTTGGTGTGTCAAATAAAGAGACACGAAAATGAAGAAAATAATTTTAAACTTTTCTGTGTGGCACGTTCATTCTCTTTTGCATAGGTTTGATCAGCTAACTGATACTTGTGCTGGCCTGGTGAATAGAAATGACCCATGTTCAGTTCTTAACACTGAAATGTTAAGCATATAGTGTATAAAAACAATGGCTTGTTAAATGAGCCATCACTTATGAATTGCCCCACTTGAAAGGCTGTCAACACAAAGAATGAGGGGTGCGGGTTGTGTGACTCCAGAGCATCTCACAGGCTGCATTTGGAAAATGCATTCCTTGCTTTGCATATTCCGAACGCATCAGAGTCATCTACAAGTCAACAGAGATCAGCCAGCCGCACATCACAGAGCAGTGCTCACCGACACAGTAGGCTGCTTAATATGTTGTCTAGCAGCTTTCTGTGTGGTCCCCTTACTTCGCGCACCTCCTGAGCTATTTAGCTCTCCACCCCGGGCCGTCAACCGCCACTCGGGCCAAGAATCGGGGCTGCCTGTAATTTTCTCTGTTCAGGCTGTGGATGTGTGCTACCCCTGGGCATAAGGCTGTGGCCCACGCGAGGGGCGCGCCCCACAGTTTCAATACTGCTGGCCTAGAGTGATTTTACCAGCACCCTCTCTCTCCCTAATGCACGTCACTCAGCCGTTTCCTAACCCGACTAACCAATCCGCTCCCACAGCAAGGTCGCCCATCTTGTGTCCGAATCTTCTGAGGGTGGAGCAGACTAAAGGGATTCGCCAATGACGCCTGCCCCGATCCATCTCCTGTCATCCTGTCCAATATGCTTAGCCATGACCTTTCTCTTAAAATCTGCAACTCTTTCCTTTGTAATGGGTTATTTATAACGCGTTTAACACTTTAATATTCTAAGGGTAGACCCGGGGATCAAACCTGTGTTCTGCGTCGTCTCGCTTCCAAGTTGAGCGCGTTTCCCCTGCGTTATCCTCCCGAGACAAATATTGCAAAATATTTAAATTATTTTCTTACCTTGCAGGTTAGATTAACTGGCAGATAGTGGCCAGCGTACTTCCCTGTTCCCATGTTGAATGACTACATCTTAGAAATGTTATTTAAATCATGTGACTAGCAATTGCACACCATTTTCCATGATCACAACGTGTTCATTCAGTGTGCAATAAAATGATGAGTATCGTCCTGCTGCCGTGTGCATCTTCCTTCTACAATAGGTCGACTTCTATGGCAGCATGCATCTCAAATGCTACCGCCTTTAAATGGTTAATGGAGAAGGCGCCTGCAGCAGTGACTTTGTGCTAATCTGGGGAGAGGTGATATGCCAGCAGATGAAATCGGGAAATGAAGCTCTTCTGCAGGCATTTGGGGAATTATTGGCCCAGCACTGGTTCTAGTAGCAGCTTCCCACTGATGTTGAGGAAAATAATTCATTACCCTGCCATCAAAGTCATAGGTTAGAAATGCATGCAGTAGGCATCATGTTAGGTCTACGTGCAGCCCACCGACACAGACATACATCCTTAAGGTGGCCCTCATTATTGGATACTGAGTACAGTACCAAGCATGCTTAAGAGTGTATCAGGAACCAGACCTCTTCCACCCTTTCAAGGGCTGATTTCGATGCAACAGCTGAACCAGAAAACAACAGAAAGTGCTGATTTCGATCCAACAGCTGTACCAGAAAACAATGGAAAGTGCTGATTTCAATGCAACAGTGCCGCCAGGAAACGATGGCCCTTTTCAATCAAGGTCAGTTTCTCTGAAATAGCTTGGGCCCTCATTCCGAGTTTGGAGGTAGCCATGGCGCTATTTGCGCCATGGCTGCCTCCAAACCCCAGTCCGTGTCAAGGAGGACTTACCGGGACATTCCGACCTGTGCGGACCCGGTAAGTCCCCATTCACCCAACCATTCCCCATTCTCATTTGAGCCCCCATAGGGCTCAATGGGAATGGGGAAGGCGCTAATTACGGGCCTGCTGATAGCAGGATGCTGATAGCAGGCCCGGAATTAGCGCCCTGGTCCCTTAGCGAGACCCGTAAAGAACGTGTAGTCCGACCACACGTCCTTTCTGGTTCCCGCTAAGGGACCTCGGAATTGGGTGGTAAGGGATTACCGGCACCGGTCTCCTTACCGGTGCCCGGGACCCCTTACTGCCCACCTCGGAATGAGGCCCTTGATCATGTACGAGGGACAAAGCCATTATTGTGTTAACAATGTGCTGGGGAATCCAGATCTACCAAACAACAGTAGCGGGTTGTGGCTCCCCAACCACTGCAGTCTTCTCTTCCACTCAGCCAGGGCAGGCCTCCATCTCCCAGTGGGGACGGCCGGGTGTGCCATGAAAGAATGGGGATTAATCAAGGGCATCTCTTGAAAGCTGCTATGTAGGACCTGCATGTCCAGTGCTTCTCTAATCCCCCGCCGTTTAGTACCTGCTACGGTGGATGTCCGGTTTTAAACATAAACAACAATTTTCTTTTATAGAGATGGCTGCAGAATGCGTCGTGCCATCATTTTGAAGGGATATGTTGGTGGGGAGACATTGCAAGACAATCAGGACAATCACTTCCAATCCAAACATAGAAACTGTGCAAGTTAACACAAAATTCTACAGTAGGGCTTCTATTTTCTCAAAATACATTCCTATTAGTATATTCCCCTGCATTTCCCCTGATTTTATTTGAAGTGATGCAGGCACCATTATGTATCCGAATTCAATTGTCTTTGCATCGTTGTATTTATGCATATGCAAGTGGGCTGTTTGAGGCAGGATACAGACCCAGTTTCATGCCACCCTGTGAGTCAAGCTCTTCGCTCATCCACCTCCAACTCCCTCAGGGTCAGTCGCTTCTCCAAACAGCGAGTTGGTGGTAGATCTCTTTCTTCTGCTGGGATCTCCCTCTGGAACAGCCTCCCTGACTCTCTGAAACTTGAGGAGAACCATCTCCAGTTCCAGAAGCACCTCAAAATCTTCCTCTTCTGCTTTCTCTCCTCCTCTCCCCTGCTGATCTCCTGGCTGAAACTTCACTGGTTACCTGGCTACCCTCTGATCTCGGGCCCAGGTCCCCTCCCCGCGTGTTGAACACCTGCACTAACCCCCCTGGCAACCTTTGCACTCAGGGACTGTTCCTGTATTCCCTCAGCCCCTACTAGCACTTGACACCTGATGTCTGCACTTACCCGTGCACTTGCCACCAGCTGGCCGCACTCTTATTTATTGTCTTTATTTATCTTACTGTTATCCTATGTACTGTACTGTCCCCTCCCCTTTACCCCTGGCCCCGTCCCCTGCACTTGCGCAATCTCAATGTCACCTGGCCTAGTAGGATCTCTGTCTCTGTCCTCCCTCTGTTTCCCCTCCCTTGCCTCGTTGCGCCTTGAAACACTTGTGTATAGGCGCGTTATAAATGCCACATCATATCATATCATAAGAGGCATGTGGCCAGTGAGGGACATCAGACGTACAGAGTGGCTTTCCATCGTCGTCTTAACAGAGCACGTTGAAACCTTTGTTTGGACGATGTTAGCGATCTCCAGCTTTCATGAAGTTGAGTGATGAGAAATGATTGCACCAATATGTTTTTGGTACAGATAATTGCTTGAAGGTCTCAGCGCTGTAACTTCGGTCTCCTTTCTTTAAAATAGCAGACCACCCACATGCAACTCTCTAACGCGGCCAACCTGGCTCAGTGATCAGTAAACATATTGTGGAGTTAAGCAACCCAACCAGGCATTAACGATCATCGAAAGCTGGCCTGACATTTACCTTCCTTCACGGTTACCATGGTTCCTAAACTTTATATATCATAGGAACTGAGCAAGCATGCATGAGTAGCTTCTGACAAGCCAATGCTTTATCTGACCTTTTAAAACATCTGCCCTGTTCCAATGGTCACATTCTTACTATTAGCCATTGGGAGCAGAGCAGTGTGTCTTTGGAATCCAGGCCCTCTGGACTTTGTTTGGTTTTGTGAGGGACTCAAACCTGTTTTCTTAAACACACTGTTTTTTTTCTTCGAGCCGGGACACACAACATCTGAAGAATTGCCCATGCTGCTGGGAGCCGACCCAAGTTTTCTTGTTGAAACACAAGATCAGAGAACCTGTATTCAGTCAACTGCTTGCCCGATATTGCCTGCCCATGTTCGAGAGGTTTAAAGTAGTGCCATTGGTGTGCAATAATTAGTTGTGTGCTCTGAAGTATAATACCAAATATCAATAAAACAAGTGATTGTATGGTCGTCAAATGACTCCATGTCAACGTGCCATCCCTTTCCCGTCGATGTACGTTAAAAGAACGTATCCCAAAAGATCGAATTACAAAATTACAGAGCCCACTTGCCTGCATTTTGTAATTTACCTGAATGTCCCCTGCTCTGCATTTAATTTAAACGGGGGACACCCCCGCAGCCCATAATACCGAACTGGGGTAGCGGGGACACCCCCGCAACCACTGCTCCCCTGTTCAGTATCATGGGCTTCGATCTTATCGACTATGCCGAATGCACACTAAACGTGCATTCAGAATTTTAGATTCAATCTTCTCGTCCATTCCCGTTTACCGGTTCTGTGCTGTTCATTTACTGGCCATAGGTATGTTTCCTACATTCAATGTATTTCATTTAAGTGAATTAAGATGCCTATAAAACATGATACTGTTTAATGGAAGAGTACTATTTGGAAGGCGGTATCCCCATAAGACAGAGTGATCTCACCATTCAAAGTGCATGTATACAGACTCGGTTTAGGAAATAGACATATGCTTCTTTTTCCCCTCTTGAGCTGTATGGGATGTTTTGTTATACTGTTGTTTCCTTTTAACCAACTTGTATTCTTTATTTATTTTCTAAATGCCTGCTGTTAAAAGTGACAGACTAAGAAGTGAAACGTCTAAAACGTCCAGCATTTGTTTAACAGTTCTAATCCCAGCAACCCCACCTGACAAAATTGTGTGTTCCTGTGTAAATCACTTGATCACCCTGTCCCTTAATTCCCTTGTATGCAAGAATTATGAGGGTGTCGAAAAAGGATAACTGTTAGTGTTAAGGATGACAAGAGCAAATAAACATATATTCCTTCTAGGCAGAGCCAATCACAGTACCCACAGGCCATGGCCTTCGGTAACGGCCATATTGGGATCTTAAGGATAGGAAGTCTTTTACAGGGCAGGGCTATAGTACATGTCCAGTGAGCAGAACCTTAGGGGAACTGTTGACTACTAGGGTAGTGACCTGAGAGCATGGCTATAACCCATGCCCAGGACCAGTGCTCAGGGTGCACTGCTGCGGTGTTTACAGGTATTGTGCGTGAAGGAGGGTTGCAGGGTAATCCTTTTCTCTAATATTGATGACGCGTCATCAAATTGATGTCTCTCACAATGCCTGTTTTGATGCTGTCAGTGATGTACTTTGTGACACCGTTAGCAATGTTTGGTGAGGGCAAGTTAAGGTTCCGATGTTAACCATAACTGGTGGATTTCAGTGGTACGGGTATCCTACCTGCAGTGCCAACTCGGCTTGGCATAAGGGCATGACCGGTTGGCACTGAACCCCGATGCAGTGACCTAACATGGCAACTACTTGTCGAAGGTCAAAATCACTCTTTTCGGCTTTATTTGGCAACACTTTGGCAACCATTTCACATGGGAATCTAAGTGGAAAACCTTGTTTTGGGGCCACAGCCTATAATGTTGGCCCCCCCAACCATAGACAAAAGCGAACAAGAATTTGAAAAGGAAATCAAAGTGGGCTGTACAGTTTTTGGGAAATCATCTTGCAGTTCTGTCTGTGGCGGTCAAAGTGAAATAGATTTGTTTTGGCTTACCCTTCTAAACTTCTATCTAGACATAACTTCACAAATCATTCCAGGAATATGCAACCTGGACTGTGTATGCTTTTTGTGTAGTTCATGCAGTTCCATCTACGGGGAAGAAAGTTCTAAGTCTCCCAGAATTCCCTTTTCCTATGGTCCTACTTCACTCTAAGTCTGGCAGGGGATGTAAAAATGTTGCAAACCCCAACCCCTCCGTTTAAAAAACTGCCTCCTAAGTTCATGAACTCAGAGACTAAATCATGGGTTGCTATTTTCTTTGTTGAAGAAGTCATAGTCCACCTCAAGTTTGCTTGCACTTACCCTAACTGGGGTCAGGACATGCCTCATAAAGATGCAATATGCACCTTGCAAAGGTTTTTGCGGTGCAGTTATTGAACTCGACCTGAGTTTATGAAAGGTTTCCCGACTGAACATTTTCAGTATGGCATGGATTTTGATTTGAGATGCGGTGCTTTGTGTGCTGTGTGAAGTAGTTTATAGTGATTTTTTCGAATGACATATTTTTGAATGCCATTTTCTCAACACCATTTTGTCGAAAAAAAAATTCAAATGTTTTATTTATTTATTTTAATGCCCCCCCACCAAAACCCCTGTTTTTTTAACACTTTTTTAAACTTGCAAAACCCCCAAAAAACATATTAAATAAAGAAATAATACATTGGAAAAAAATGTTTTGACTAAATGTTTTTGAGATAATTGCATTTCGAAAAAATGCATTCGAAAAAATGCCCGTATCCTGTGTGAAGCAGTGTGTTTCGTCTCTCAGTGTCTCAGTGTTGGCAAGAACGTTTGGATTTTTATGTCCAGTTTCCAGACTTTTTACTTGTTCCATTGGCAAGGAGCAGGTGCAATACTACAAGATATCCACACCAGCGCGGAGTGCAGCGCGGTGTGTGGAGCAGTGTGTTTCGTCTCTCAGTGTCTCATTGTTAGCAAGAACTTTTCGATTTTCATTTCCAGCTTCCATTCTTTTTACTTGTTCCATTGGCAAGGAGGAGGCACAATACTACACAATCTCCATATCGGTGCGCAGGGCGGCGCGGTGTGTGAAGCAGTGTGTTTCGTGTTTGGTGACTGGTGTGCAGCGCTCGGCTTCAAGTTGCTCAGTGCTCACCTTCCTTGTGGTGAGCCATTATTATATACATATCGGGCAAACGTTAAAGCCTCTACTGCTTCTTGTCTGAATGACTTTAGTTTTGAGGCATTCGGGAGTGTGAGTCAAGGAAACTGACTCATATCCCGATTTTCCTCCTGTCTGGTATCTGAAATATTTACACTGTTTGTTGAACAACCTGTTTCGCGGGAGTTAGGGAGTGTGGGTAACATTTGACTCAGAGGCCTCTCTCCCTTATTGGTTACACGTCACATGCCGTTATTATCATTGATTGTTTTATTATTTTTCAGCACTCAAGTGTCTGGCATATAACTTTTGCATTTTGCATTTTGGAACCGCAAGAGTGCAGTCTTTGTTTTATGGCAGAGCGAGAGGATACGAGTGTGTTTTCTTTTACCGACCTATCGATCTATGGCAGCTGCTTTTCGTAGCAAGTTTCAGGGGTTTGATTTTTCCATACTTCCCTCTCTCTCTTTTGCAGAGCCTATGGTCCTCATCCTGAGTTGGGCAGTATCCTAGGAGTAATTGCACCGCTGTACCGCCCAACGCTATTAGCGTTACCACAACTCAGTCCGGCGCAATTTGTGCTGGATCCTGAGCTGCAGTGGTGCTGTTAGTCCCCATTTATTATGAGTCCATAGGACTCTAAGGGGCTTTTCGGCACTATTACCGCCGGTGGCAATAGCACCAGAGGTAATAGCACCGAAAATTGGTGGAAAGCTGGATATTTACCTCCATCTCAGAGCTGGAGTTAAATCTCCAGCTTTCCCAGCCAAACTCGGGATGGGCGGAGCGGTAATGTGATGGTAATAGAATTACTCCAGCATTTTTACGGCTCTGTCCAACCCGTGATGAGGCCCAATGTCAGCTAATTTTGAACCTGAAGTCTCTGTGAATGTGCCTAACGCACGGGGCTTTAATATCTCTCATCAGACTGTAATAAATTCTTCAGCTCCACAAACTGAAATCTCACACAAGAGATGGAACTCATCCCCTACAGGGACATTGGATTTCATTCAAGCTGGGATTATATGTGCTTGGGCACTGTCTCCTGAGGACCTTACTGCTGCTGCAGGGCGGGTGATAATGGCGCCACAAGCACCTATCCCTGGGAGACCGGACGAGGTTGTAATCAATGGAAGGGGCATTGCAGCAAGCTTCCACCGACCCCAGTCTCCAGCTTTGGAAGATACAATGACTCTGGACGCGTCCTTCTGAAGATTATCTACGGACATGGAACCCTCGCCGGTCAACAACGCTTGCACCTTGCCTCCACAGGAGCCAGAGGGGGCTTACCAACATCAGCCTCCAGATGTGATCACTGGAGGGTTTTTGAATCTGTAAAATTGTACTACCAACAGGAGTTGGATCCTTTCACTCCAAAAAACTTTCAGCTAAGAAGGCAATCAGGGGTCTTACACAAGGTTGATTCCCTGGGCCCTGCCTCAATTTCAGCCCTACATTTGGTTTTAGAGTCTCTTCGGAGACTCTATGACAATATGAAGCACCTGGCAACTTCTCTTGATGGAAATAGATATACAAAAGCGTAATCACTCTTGCACATCAGGGAATGTGGTTTTGTCTGTTTCTAATGCTAAAGAAGAAATTGTGCCATTTCATTCTCATAACGTATTCTCAGAGTATAGGGATACGTTAACGCATCATCAGTTGGTTTTTAGTCAAGCTCCTAATTCCCTTACTCCGTTGGTTGAATGTGTTTCTAGACTAAATGCTTCACAGGTCCTTTTTGATTCACCTGATCCCCCTATGACTTAAACTGTCACAAATGAAAACATAGAGGTCCTTACTGTTCCCTCCATGAGTAAGGAACCTCGCAAAAGGAAGAACTCCAGGAAAGGACAATCTAGAAATGAACTGGCACCTAAATTAAATCGCTGCAATTCCTCAATAAAGTATTTACTACAGCTGGCCATGGTTGACAATATTATAGATCTCAATATAAGGGATTGTGAACTATGATTCCATTATCTAGGGATGTACAGGAAGGGACTACTGGTGTACCAGCAACGATACCAGAAACGGTGATACCTTCTTCCAACCTTCCAAACAACGCTGACCATATCGCTATCTCAATCCCCACAACCATAGATGTTGGCACAAACCCATGCACTGGCCCTGGCATGACCAAATTGGGGAATCAGGATAAAGATACCACTCTATTCTTGTGAGATTCTTTGCCTACCACTCCAAGGTCTTCATTGAGACACATGAAGGTCCAACACTCTAAAATAACTTCCTTTTTGCAACCCTCTAATAAATCTATCCTAGGCAACATTGAAATTAATCAAAACAACATCCAGGAGAGGAATGTAGAAGTCAGAGTGGATAGCAACATCATTTCGGCACCATCCACGGAAGACCTGCTAGCTGAGACTTCTGTATGTCCAACTGCCGTAGAGGCAGTTTTTAAAGGGGATCTACAGTCTGTGAGTCAGCATCTTGCCACTTATGACCATTACTGCTCTAAGATAATGGGATGGGAATGTACTACTCAAACTAATGGATTTAGGTACTTGAATAGAACTGAACGTTTGGATATTTTTAAACAGATTCCACTATCGAGGTCACTACAGTCATAGGATATTGACTCTATATCTCTTCAACTAGTATCTAACAACTTTATTGCTTCCCATAATTTCTGATATGGTATGGGGTCAGCGCCTTAATTTAATTTCTTTGGGCTTTAAATTATATGAAGGGAAATCCTTAGAGGAAGCTAATTCCTTCGTATCTACTCCTTTGCAAAGGTGATCGGGGCATCTGATCCTCTACATTGTAACTTTACTGATGCTAATTCTCCTATTACGGCGGTAGCTCAGATTTCTAACATGTTTAAAGAGGAACAGGGCTGGTCTTGGATGAAATCGGCATTGAAAACCTTTGCTGTTCTTAGGCAGGGACTGATCCAATCCTAACCTCACTTCTATCACAGTGCTGTCATGGAATGTGTGTGTGGGTCTGCAAACTTGAATAAAATGTTTCATAGCTCAGATTTCAAGAGAAGGAATGGCTAGTATTCTCATGTTTCAGGAAACGATGGCAACCTCGCATTTTGAATTGAGAGGGTATCTGACCTGTATCTGTCCTGCCACTCGTGCCGACCGGGGTGGACCAAGTGGAGGTTTGGTTATAGCTATAGACGGTGCACTGGACCTACAATCTGCATTGATTCATAGTCTGAATGAGTTATTACTGTATCCTTAATTGCAAATACAACAAACTTTAAACTACTTCTAGTAAATGTGTTTTGGAATCCAGAAAAAACAAACTATGGAATCTCTGCATTTGGTTCTGGCTGAATTGTTTGAGGCTTGGCTATTGGAGGGTCAGGACCATGCCATTGTTGTAGGGGGAGACTTCAGCTCTAATTGTGCTGAGGGGTCTATGTTGAATGCTTCTACCATTATCCGCATGCATCTCAGGTCAGTCTCACCAGGGGTGTAGCATGGGATGCTTTTTTGGCCGATTCGGAATTAGCACAATTGGAGGTGCCGTCCCATTCAGTTTCTCCTATATTTTTTACGAGGCACAAGGGCTCGGCATTTTGATGGATCGACTATTTCTTCGTATCCTCGCAATAAAAATCTAAATGCGGGCCGCTGTGTATTTACGATACACATTTAGGTGACCACCTGGTTATTTATTTTGTAATCCTATTCGGCCGCTGTGCATATGAGTTGAATCCCGCCCTGCTATGCATTTCTCCTGATAAAGGCGTATCGGACTCCGAGATGGAATGACAGAGCGTATTACATCGAACCATGACGGTTCTAAGAAAAATGTACTGGTCCATCAGTTTGATGTGAGAGTAGCAACATCAGAGAGAGAAAAACGTAATGGTGTTATCGCTTAATGAGTATTTGACCACTAAAAAAGCCATCTGCCAACACCATAAGAATTTCCCAAAATCTTAGCAATTCGATTTACGTACGAATGATACTGAAATGATATTGAAACATCTCCTGGCTAATAATGCACATCAATGTTGGACATGTATAAACACCACCTTGGGGCCCAGTAATGCCAGCATGGATTGCCCTATTTCTGAATCCATTTGGGTGGAATTTCTTAAGACCAAGTTTCACTTACCCAACATGTTTCCTGGCCTACAGGACCCTACCGAGTGCCCGATATAGTCTGGCCAATGACCAAAGATCTCACATGGGCTATTACTAAACTGAAGCCATCCAGGCCCTCTGGGCCGCATGGCGTATCACCTTTTGTTTTTTTTTAAAGAATGCTCCAACTTTGTGGTGGTCACTTTTAAAATTATGATTCGACTACATTTTTGAGACTAATATTATACCTCCATGAAGGTCCCAATCGATTATCATTCCTATTTGCAAAAAGGGCGATTTTGTGCATCCAAAAAACGACAGACCTATTGCCCTAATTGATGCTGCAAGCAAGGTCTAGGCTTTACTCTTGCTAAGAGACCTCAATTTAGTAATGCAACAATCTGCCCCCCTCTCCCGATTCCAAGTGGGATTTAGACAAAACATGCGCACCTCCCTCAATGCCACCATTTTGGCTCACTTATTGCAGAGCGTGAAGCATAAGGGCGCAGGACCTATTTATGTGGCTTCTTTCAACGTGTCCTGCGTATTTGACTGCGTCAGTCGTTCTATTTTGTGGTCAAGATGACTTAACCCAGTGTTCCTGCTAAATTGGTCCAACTAATTGCACTCTTACATAAAACTCTTCCATGAAGATCCACCTTCCCCAGGAAGGTGCTATGTCTAAATCTATCCTCTTGGAACTTGGCTTAGAACAGTTTTCAGGTCTTTTTTGCAGTTTTCCTTCTCTGATCTCCAGGGGTGGACTGGGAACCAAAAGAGGCCCTGGAAATAATTTTCAAAGTGGCTCCCATATTACACATTTTCCAGCAAGCCCTTCCCTTTTCCTATGGGAACATTTGGAAATACCACACAAAAGAGGGCCTACTGGGAAATCTCCAGAGTTCTCTATAGGCCAGTCTACCGCTGCTGATCTCGCATCAGGTTTGCTGGCTTGCTCCTCTGCTGCTCAGTGGAATGGTGGGGGTTTCTTTCCTCTCTCTTCTCTTGGCATTCTCTCCCCTTCTCTTTGTTTCAGATTAGTATCTTGTTTCCAACTTGTCTGGTGACGCGTTATTGCCAACGGTCGAAGTGGGCTGGTGCGGTTGGGAGCGGCGCTCCTCTACTTTTATGATTAGGTATTACTGTTTCTATACCTTTATTTTGTAAAGAAACCGTCCCGGAATGGCTTTGTTTTAAAAAAAAAGTGTAGGAAGAAGTTAAAACGTCCACTTTTAGTGCACGGCACTGAACCTTCCCTTAAACAGCAGGTGCATTTGTTTGGGGGTTTGTATTGTGCGTGGGAGTGGGCGTGGTGATGCGGTTTGTGGGGGGCGGGGACAGGCAGGAAGGGAACTTAGATCCACTACTTCTTTTCGTACACTTTCGGCCACTGGTTATTGGCCCATCGGCAGAGGTTTCCAGCGTACATCGGTTCGGTCTCCTCTCAGACTGAGTTGTTCTCTTGCCCGAGATGAAGACACAGTCTCGGTGTCTGGCACGGAGCGGGCTCTCTGCTCTAGCCTCTCAAAACCTTCATGCGCTGGCACCTGATGGCCTTCCAATCTTGGCAAGTCGCCCTCTGCACTGGTGTTGTTGCTGGCCCTGCACTGCGTCCCTGGCCAGCCTCCACTGCACATGTGAGTGCAGGTGAGTGCACATTACCACTCAGGTGGCTGCAGTTCCCCTTCTGGCCTCAGCTCATCTTGTCCATTCTTCCTGCGTTCACTTTTTGTGTGTGATTTCTGATCAGGCAATAGTCCTGCATATCATTGCTGCACCCTGGAATGTAGAGCAGTACCATACAGAACCTGGTCTTACTAGCGACCCCTGGAGGCATTGGGCAGCATCTGCGATTGCTGCCAGTGGATCCGTGTATTGTGCAGCAGCCTGCTAGCAATTTCCCTAGAATATTTGCATATATTGGAAACACCATGGCATGCGTTGGCACTGGCACGTGACCAATTTTGGGAATATATCTCTTGGCACCAGGGCTCCAGGTAAAATATTGAAGTGGAAGTATTTTACTTTCAATTCTTTTGAATGGGGGGGGGGGGCATTTTGTTCAGTGAGTGAAAAAAAGTTATTTCAATTGACAAGCGGAGCATTTTTATAGGTAAGTACGTTCTATAATTCAACTGTAAAACATGCATTTTGTAGTCCATACTTATATGCAAATAAAAAAATACATTTTTACCTGAAAGATTCTCTTCAGACGAGGCAATGGCAGGTGTGGACGGGCCTCTGCTGGTTCCCAGTCTACCCCTGGACAATCCTAATGACTAACACATGCAAATCATTTTGACCTCCTCTCGGCCAATCAGAATGCTTAAAATGCAGTCAATAACTACTGATAAAGAATGCATCCCAAATATTCCGACTTCAGCAAGAAGATAGGGAAACAAAATGAAGCATTTTTCTGCATGTAAAACATGCAATTTCTCTGCAAGTTTTCGTTCAGTAAGACACTCCCTGCCCAGGAGGATTATGTTTTCACAGTGCCTTCGATGTTACAGCCATATCCCATTTAACACCCCTAAAGGAAAGCTTAACCATGGATGAATGCTTGCACTTCAAGGAAACAGTTTACATTACACCGAACGCATCCTCGTGTTACAATTAAAATGCCACCCTCATAAAGACAACGTTATTTGCATACTAAAAACTATAAACCCACAGTTCATTTAGAACACATTTACATTTAATCTATGTACTCGCTATGAAACTAACATGTTTAACTTCAACACAGCCTATATGGCTAATACTACGGTGTGCTACTAGCCTTGCAGATCTTGTAAGGGGTCATTATCACTTGGGCTATTACACCCTTCCTCAACCTATGGACCAGCGGAGTCATTATACCGTGATAAAGGCGCCAGGTTCTGTCGTTAAGGCTTAATAAATGAATTCCTTCCTGCGGAACTGCTCCACTCGCGCCCATGATCCCAACCCATGTGTAGCCCTCTGAGGGTGGAAGGAGTGTGCAGGCAACCGACCTATTTTTGGACAGTATTTGAACGCCCTATTTTCTGTTGGTAGGAGTATTTGCCTGTTTTTAGCGGCTATGTGGCTGACGCGCCTGGCAGAGAATGTGAAATTGGTGTTATTTTCCGTGACAAGTATTCATGGCGGGCCCCTTTTCCACTTTCCACTGTGCAAACAATGTTCTGATTGAAACATACATGTGTTTGCTGTTGCAGCGGGAGAAAGCTCCTGGGCACTGTGGCAGCCCCTGATAAAAATGGATTGTTTTATGAGTTTCTCATCAGAAGAACAGGGGCAGTTTTTCCCGTGAAGCCTTAAATGTATTGCTTGAGGTCAAGGTTTTTACCCATTTATTTAAGGAATAAGATTGCAAACCCCCCACAGAATGGGCTGAGACTCTTGCCACACTCTGTCCATCACTGGGAGGCTTTTTCACGATCGCTGGGATTTTTGATGAAAGGACGCCGCGGCGTACAGAAACTAAAAACACAGCGGATAAAAAAAGCATCTCTTCCTTATAAAATAGAAATAAAATCCAAGTGCAGCCGGGGGGCTTCTTTACTCGCCCACCCACCACAATGCCGTCACCTCATGAGTTTCCTCGCTTCAATAGTTTTACTTGTGTGTGTAGTTATTTATTATATACAGTGTAGAAAAATGCTCTTTTGATATCAAAAGTATGTACACAAGGTAGGATGTCCGACTTCACCGGTAGCAGTGAACCACTGACAATGGGGTGAGTTTTGAGTGACATTCGGGACAGGTTGTGGTGGGGAGTAAATGGAACAGTCACTGGGGACAATACATTGTGTCAGGGGGGACAATACATGGAGAGGCACACAGTACCACCCAGAGACACAACCACTGGTTAGGGTGACCAGATGTAAAAAAATATAAGAAATGGGAGGGCCACAAACATAAACGTAGGACTTCGGCACCCTTCCCAAATCCTTCACTCCCTCCACTGCCACCCTCATTGCCTGTGGGATCACATTGTAAATGATTTCCATTTTCAGCTCTGCTCCCGGTTGTTAACTGTGCACATTTAGTTGTCAGTGTTAAAAACAACCGAGCCTTCACTGGTATTGCTATGACATGCCTTGCCCTCTACCTCTTTCACAACCCGCCTCAGTGGTACAATCAGTTAATGCACGTGGCGGTTACCTGAAAGGTTGGGGCTTCGAGACCATCCCTGGGAAGCAAAGAAGTGGTGATCCGTTATAATACTAATACAATATCTGATGGAAAAATGTTATGTTAAATTGTTGGCAGTTGTGTAGATTTAATCCTCAAGCTGGCATTCTTCCAGTGGTCACCCTCCCGTTTCCCCAAAACAGGGACAGCATTTTTAAATTAAAAGACGATCAGGTCATGGTGGGTAGATGGGCCAATTCCAGAACAGTCCCGGCAACACCCAGACATCTCGTCACCCTAGTAGATGCCCCTCTTTCTCTGGTAGATGCTGCCATTTCTGAGGGGTCATGGCTGGGAGTGATAACAGCAGATCCAAACTATGCTTCCTTAAAGGCTCCCTGCCTGTGCTAGAGTAACAGGAGATGGACCAATGGCTGGGAGTAACCCTGGAGAGGTAACAGCACATCCAGAACTGTCCTTCCTCACCGGCTCCCCCCCTCTGCTAGAGTAACAAGAGATGGCAATGGCTGGGAGTAACCCTGGAGAGATAACAGCAGATCAAAAGTATGTTCCCTCACACGCTCCCCACCTGTGCTAGAGTAACAGGAGATGGCCATTGACTGGGAGTAACCCTGGAGATATGCCGCCAGCAGATGCAAAACTATGCTCCCTAAAAGGCTCCCCGCCTGTGCTAGAGTAGCATGAGATGGGTAATGGCTGGGAGTAACCCCGGAGTGATAACAGCAGATCCAAACTATGCTTCCTTAAAGGCTCCCTGTCTGTGCTAGAGTAACAGGAGATGGACCAATGGCTGGGAGTAACCCTGGAGAGGTAACAGCACATCCAGAACTGTCCTTCCTCACCGGCTCCCCCCCTCTGCTAGAGTAACAAGAGATGGCAATGGCTGGGAGTAACCCTGGAGAGATAACAGCAGATCAAAAGTATGTTCCCTCACACGCTCCCCACCTGTGCTAGAGTAACAGGAGATGGCCAATGACTGGGAGTAACCCTGGAGATATGCCAGCAGATGCAAAACTATGCTCCCTAAAAGGCTCCCCGCCTGTGCTAGAGTAACAGGAGATGGGTAATGGCTGGGAGTAACCCCGGAGAGATAACAGTAGACCCACAACTATGCTCCATAACAGGCTCCCTGCCTGTGCTAGTGTAACAGGAGATGGGCAATGGCTGGGAGTAACCCTGGAGAGATAACAGCAGACCCAGAACTATGCTCGCTCACAAGCTCCCCACCTGTGCTAGAGTAACAGGAGATGGGCAATGGCTGGGAGTAACCCCGGAGAGATAACAGCAGACCCACAACTATGCTCCCTAACAAGCTCCCTGCCTGTGCTAGAGTAACAGGAGATGGGCAATGGCTCAGAGTAACCCTGGAGAGATAACAGCAGATCCAGAACTATGCTTCCTCACTGGCTCCCCACCTGTGCTAGAGTAACAGGAGATATGCAATGGCTGGGAGTAGCCCTGGAGAGATAACAGCAGACCCAGAACTATGCTCCCTAACAGGCTCCCTGCCTATGCTAGAGTAACAGGAGAAGGGCAGTGGCTCAAAGTAGCCCTGGAGAGATAACAGCAGACCCAGAACTATGCTCCTTGACAGGGTCCCTGCCTGTGCTAGAGTAACAAGAGATGGCAATGGCTGGGAGTAACCCTGGAGAGATAACAGCAGATCCAAAACTATACAACAGGCTCCCTACCTGTGCTAGAGTAACAGGAAATGGGGCATGCAAAACTACAAACCCAAGTCCTTGGAATGCAGGCTCAATGTAAATAGTTCATATAATACTCATCATAAATGTCTTTATCTAAACTCTTGCCCATATCGTGACCACCATTCACATCTCAGTTATTATGCCGAGCAGACATGGGACATGCACGTAATAGTGTCACAGCGCTCATAGGAATGAACTCTGCAGTCGATGAACCACTAAGCCAAGCAAACATTTGAGGATCAGATGCAAGTCACTACATCTTTGCAGTTTGCAGTCATTCGTGTCACTACATAGAGTTTCAGTGAACCTGAGAAACCTCTAGGCTTTCTTGTGCCAGTTATGCCACAGCGTTCCTTCGCGCCACGTAGGGTTGCAATGCAAAAAGTATCAACGTGTGTGTACACCACACCCTGAAATATTGTCTAAGTCTCCTACTCCCTGCACGAGAAAGGGTCCATCACCTGGTGCTCTCAGCTGTCTCCACGCTGGGTCCTCTTGAATATAATCCAGAGTCCAATTCGGAGTCAGGAACTAGCAGTAGGTCATGCGTGCTCCTGATTTAAGTTTACTGTAGAACTATAGCAACCAGTTCTGATACTGGCCCAGTCTGTGCTCGATGGAATATGCTTTGAGCTCATGGTAAGCTCCAATCCTGTCTATGCAGTGAGTAACTTTTGGTCAGACCCGGTGTAGAGTCCTCTTCCTGTGCCTTGTAAATGTCCTGCATAGCCCGGCTCCTGCCTTTCTGAGGTCACCTGCTGAGAGCCAGTTCTCTTTAGAAAGACGGTAGCTTTCTTGATGGGATCCAAAAGCAGTTCCAAGGCCAGAACTTGAACCTTGTTATTAACTGCAACTCTCACCCACAGCACATGACAATCTATAGCAGTTTTAGACCTTATCGGGTTAATTACGAGTTGGGCGGTATTCCGGCAGTAAATCCTCCCGAATACCCTCCATTACTGTTACTGCCACTTGGTCCGGCAGAATTATCGCCGGATCACAAGTGGCAGTGGCAGAGTCAATCCCCATTTTCTGAGAGTCCATTGGACTCTATGGGGCAATTTTGGTGGAATTACCACGAGCGGAATTACTGCTGCAGTACTCCTGCTGATTTTTCTGATTCTAGGTGGAAAGAGGGAGGATTTACCGCCAGCATGATGCTGAAGGTATATCCTCACTCCAGGGCCCTACTCATAGTATGGCGGTGTGGGAAAAGTGGCGGTAATTCCTGAACCGCCATGCTCGCAATGAGCCCCTATGTGCCTGAACACAGACTCCAGATTCTCCTTAACTATTGTAATAGTTTGTTGTTGCTGCTGAGCAGGACTCGCAACACTGCTACCTTGCATGCTGTCTTGTCATCTGCTTGTCGCTCAGATCCGGAGCAAGTAGCAGATGCCTGCCCAGGCTTCCTGCAGCCCCCTGAACACACTGCAAGCGCGCCTGATGCACCCTTTTCCACAGGTGAGAGATATTCTAGTGGATGCATTCAAAACCTGCTAGCATCGGTGACCGTAGAGCAGAGGACTTCAATCTGTGGGGCGTGTCTCCCCTGAAGGGCACAGCCACATGCCTGGGGCAGCACACGATGCAGGGCAATGAGAAAAGAGAAACAGTATATATATTTTTTTCACTTAACTGAGCATGGGTGATGGCAAGCCACTGGGCCCCCATGCACATGCTCAGACAGAGTGACATGATGGAGGCGTGGCCACGAAACAAGAAACAAACACAGCCTGGACGTGTGCATTCCTGCATTTGGATCGCGCATACAGGCTGCGTTGTTGCTGCCTGCTGTCCTGCTGTGGTGTTCATCTACTACCCGGATTCTTGGCTCACCACCCACAGTATGGATGGAGGGGATGCCGAGAAGCGAGAGGACAGTCCTTTCCCAGTCCCTCTGCTCCCCTCTTCCCCTGTGGCCCCACGAAGGTGGCCGCATGAGGAGAGGAGGCTAGAAGGTGGTCGGATCACGATAATACCAGTCCCCCTTTACCCTTCTCCTTCTGCACTCCCAACTTGGGGGTCACAGGGGAGAGGAGGCGAGTGGGGACTGAAGCACGCGTTGCTGGTATTGTATGATATCCAGCTCCACCAGGACAGATTGCTGGGAGCTGGATATCATACAACAATGGCCCCCCTGCTTTGGCTGCCCCTCCGCCTCGTCCCCCTCTTCCCCGTCATTAGCGCCGCTGGTCAATGGGCCGGTTCTTACCGGGTTTGAGATCTGGCATCAGATGTCTGACTGGATCTGGGGAACAGGCCAGCCTCAGCCCTGACCAGGCTTCTGTTTTCTGTCCTGAAAAGGACACCATGGGAATCAATGGGCCATGAATATCACTGGGACGGGGGGCCATCACTGTTTATTTATTTATTCATATTTTTAGAGCGCACATCAGCCCAGAGGCATTGTGGCGCTTGCTACAGAGAATGAGCATCAATTAGTTACATATCAGGAAACAAACAAGCAAAGTTGCTGTGAGCTGTGCATGGAACAATTTAAGGGAACAGATAGAGAGGGGGAGAGGGGAGAGGGGAGAGGGGAGAGAGGAGGGAGTGGGAGAGAAAAGCAGGTTAGTTTAAGAGAACAGTTTTGAGGTTTCTTCTAAAGGCAGGGAGAGAGGTTTCAGCTCTGAGGGCAGTGGGGAGTGAATTCCACAGCTTAGGGGCTATGTACAGGAAGCCTATCCCTCCTGCTTTGGCCCTGTTAATGCATAGGACAGTGAGTACGTTGGTGTAGTTAGATCTTGTGGGCCTGCTTGAAGTGGATCTGGATAGCGTGTCTGAAAGATAGGGTGGTGCTGTGTAGTTAATGCATTTATGAGTGGTCGTGAGGATTTTGAATGTGATGCGGTCTTTGACTGTGAGCCAGTGGGCCAACTTTCTAGCTTGTGAGATGTGGTCTCTCATGGGGATACTTAATGCAGCTCTTAGTGAGTTGTTTTGGGTTACTTGGAGTCGGTTTACGTTTTTCATAGAGGTGCCGGCTAGGAGCGCGTTACAATAGTCGAGCTTGGCTCCTATGGTGGCTCTAGCTATGCAGAGGCAGTTTTCCTTTGGTTAAGAAGGGTTTAATGGCATTGAGTTTCGTGCTAAGGGCGGATGCAGAGACAATGTCGCTAACTTGTTTGTTCATAGAGAGGGTAGTGTCAATGTGGACCCCTAAAGTTTTAACTTAGGATAATACTGGAATGATGCAGATATGGTGAAGTTGGCGTGGAGACAGTCTAGTTTGGCTAGAGTAGCCTTTTGACCAAGAATGAGGATCTGTGTCTCGTCCCCGTTAAGGCATGGGGCCTAATTACGAGGTAGGTGGTAAGTGATTACCGGCACCGGTAAGGACACCAGTGCCGGTAATTCCTTACCACCCTATTCCGAGGTCCCTTAGCGGGTCCCTTCCTTAACACCTGGTTTTACCAGGCATTATACAAGGGACCCGTTAAGGGACTTCAGAGCTAATAACGGTACCGCTAATTGAAGTACCGTTATTAGCTCCATCCCCATTCCATTGAGCCCTATGGGGGCTCGAATGGGAATAGGGAATGGTTCCCGGAATGGGGACTTACCGGGTCCTCCAAGGTTGGAATGACCCGGTAAGTCCTTATTTCGGGAACCCGGACCCAGAATGCGGTAAGGGGGTAGCCATGGTGCTAATAGCACCATGGCTACCTCCTACCTCGTAATGATGCCCATAGGCTGTTAGTGCCCATCCATGCTTGGATAGTGGAGTAGATTAGTCTTAATGCTGTGGCGTCTTGGTGATATATACCGGTTAAGGGAAAGAGCACTTGGGAATCATCAGCATAATTAGTGTATCCAATCCCAAGTGCATCCAATCTATCAAAAAGGGGCTTTGTAAAGAGATTGTATAGCGTGGGAGCAGTGCAGGATCCCTGCGGGACACCACAGTGGATGATGGAGGGAACTGTGTTGGCTGAGTTAGAAAAGACTTTCATTGCTCTTCCTTCAAGAAAGGAAGTGATCCAGGAGGCTGCTTGATCGGAGAAGTGTGCTGCATGTGTGAGGTGTGAGGTGAGAGTTTTGTGATCCACAAGATCGAAGAAGATTACTGTTGAAAGCAGCATTCTACATGCTGGGCAAACTATTGTTTTCCAAATGTGCATTTTACACGTTCATGGAAAAAAAAGTCATTTCCAAACTCAAAAATGCTGCTTAATCTTTCATTCACTAGTTCACTAGTTTTGTTTGTTTGTTTGTTTGTTTAGTATTTATTATGCGCACCGGACCCTGGGTTATAAGGGCGCAGGAGGTAAGAAAACATACAGCTTTGTGCAAGGTTACAGGTAACAGCGTGTCATTCATGTGGCAGAGTTAACAGTTGTGTCAGGCATGTAAGTACAAGCAGGTGGGAGCAAGTTCATACATTCATTTAACATTTGTCCCTATCTACCAACTGATTACATTTTGCCTGAATTTGGTAAAGGATTGTTCTGTTCTCACTGTGACTGGTAGCTCGTTCCACAATTGAGCGGCTTTGACTGGGAAGCTAGTGCCACCTATAGTGGCGAGTTTGAATCGGGGTACTTGAAGGCGTTTGGTGTTAGCTAGTCTAGTTTGTCTAACAGAGTTACTTCTAGAGAATCTATCCGCTAAATATTGTGGGGCTTTATTGTTTAGTGATTTGTACGTGAGAGATGCAGTTTTGAGTCTAATTTTCTCATAGGTGATAAGCCATTTATGTATCCTTCTTCTTTTCGAGATATGTTCTCTCTTAGGAATGTTCATTGCTGCTCGAAGAGCATTATTTTGCTGTATTTGGATTTTGTTAATGGTAGATTTAGTTGCTCCAATGTACAGGGCGTTACAATAGTCTAGTTTGGAGATGATTAAAGCTCAGGCTAACATTAGGCAACTGTTCTGAGATAAGAATTGTTTTCCCGCTGTGATTAGTTTACATGTGTAAGCTGTTGATGAGGCTAGAGTATTTACCTGTTTGTTGAATGATAAGGCAGAGTCAAGGTATATACCTAGTGTTTTTGCTTCCTTGGCTACTTGGATACAGTTCTCATCGATGATGAAGGAAGAGTAATTTGTACTTAGTTTGTTGATGATAGATGTGGTGCCCAGGATGAGAAGCTCTGTTTTATCATCGTTCAGGCATAGGCCATGGGTGGCCATCCATGCCTGAACGATGCTGTAGATTCTGTTCACCATTGCTAGGTCCTCGTCATAGTCCCCTGTAAGTAGGAGGAGGATCTGGGTATTGTCTGCATAATTGGTGTAGGTGATACCCAGCTGGTCCAAGTCAACAAACAGGGGCTTAGTGAAGATGTTATATAGCATTGCTGAAACACATGAGCCCTGTGGCACGCCGCAGGTGATGGGGATAGGGTTTGCAGCTGCTGTTGGTGAGAAGACCCTCATGGTGTGGTCACTAAGGAATGATTGGATCCACACTATTGCCTCAGTGGAGAAGTGTGCTGCTGTATCTAAGTGGTTACTCAAACCTTGTGATCCACTAAGTCAAATGCGGCAGATAGATCTAATAGGAGGAGTAATGCTGGTTTTCCAGTGTCTCCTAGTTTATCTATTTGGGCTTTAAGATCAATAAGTGCAGTTTTTGTGCCGTGTAGTGGATGGAAACCGGATTGACGGGAGCCTAGTAGTTGGTTCAGTTTGAGGAAGTTCTGGATTTGGATATATGCAACCTTATCCAGAATCTTCAGGAGGAACGGCACGGTTGTGATCGGTCTATAATTAGTGGGTATAGCCGGGTCTAAGGTTTGCTTTTGAGGACTGGGAGCACCTATGATTCCTTTAAGTTACTCGGGATGGTGCCCGAGGTAAAGGAGGCATTAATCAGCTTAGTGATAAATGGTGCTAGTTCCCGCGCAGCATCTTTGATCAGTTGTGCTGGGCAGAGATCTCCTTTGCAGTTGGATGGCTTCAGTCCAAGTATTACTTTCTGCACCTCTATTATGTAAACTTTGGAGAAGTAGAATTGGGTGGACGGTTTAGTTTTGGACGGTGTTTTTGTAGTGGGCAATGTGGGGGTGGCTAGTGTCTCTCTCGTGGATTCTATTTTTTTTGGAGGTTTAGGACTTTGTTGGATAATGCATACTGGATTTCAGAGCACCATTTTTTATCTTTAAGACAGTTGTCTTGGGGCGTTATGGGATTATCCAGTTCTCTGAGTATGGAGAACAATTCTTTCGTGCTTGAGTTGGCTTGTGTGATTCTTTTATTGTAAGTCTCTTGTTTTGCTGAGAGGATCTCTTTTTTATATTGTGATGAGATGTTGATTAGTTTCAATTTATTTTCCGGAGTGGGTTGGAGTTTCCAGGTATTTTTGCATTTTCTTTTTTCTAGTCTAAGGTTTTTTAGAAGAGGGGTGAACCAATTATTCAGGTGGCTGTGTGGCTTGCTGTTTCTGAGCTTTAATGGGGCAATATTATCAAGGGTTTTGTTCATGATTTTGTTGAATTCTTCAACTAAGGCATTAGGATCTAGGTTGTCTGGTAGAGCATTTAAAATAGGCATGAAGCCAGGGAGCAATTTGTCTAACGTCATGTTTTTTTTATTTCTGGTAAGTGCGGGTGGTGCACAGAGTTGTTGAGGTTTAGGGGTTTTAGTATCTAGTGTGAATGATATATTTTCTTTGAAATGTTTTTTTATGTCAGAATACCACCCAAATGCTCTGTAATTTATCCCCCCCTTGCTTTGTGTTTTTATCACAGGTTATATTTATAAAGATGTTATGTGCTTGTCAAGCTGGTTAATCACAAATAAATGCTTCTGTTGTGCTGACAGCAGTTATTAGGAAATTAAACCATGGGTTCATGGGTGCCAACTTTTGATTTTCACTACAGAGGCAGAGGCAGAAAAAGCCCCACTTCCGCCCTCAATATAAACAACCCAACCCATTGTCCAGCCAAACACATGTTATAGCACTTGTTTTTTTTTATAAGGAATTAAAAAGTCATATGATTAACACGTTTTGATAGCAAAAGTATAAAGCAGTGTTGGGATTTGGAGTGGGGAAGCGACAGGACGCCCAGTGGGAGGTGTACTGAGGAGACCCCCAGCCAGCCCATAGAGTCAGGGTTTGCTCCAAAAGTACTTTAAGACGAAATAGCTGCACCTTGAGATGGATGGGGGTGCAGATTTATTACTCCAACACCAACCAATAAGGACAACTCAATGGTTTGGCAAAGGGGGTCCGTGTAATGGCAAGTACAAAAAACGAGGAGTCATGGCAATCAGCAGTGATGCAATAGTCCGTCTTACTTCAACTCCACTGAACTTCATACAAAACACATTGTTTATACTGAAAATTCGTCATAAGTGACGTGTAACACTCAAAAGTTAATAAGCATTTCTATTGGTTAGGAAAAGGTATCTTTAATATAGGTGCTATATCTGTATATGGTAAGAAGTGAGGGATTGGGTAAAACACTGTCAGGTGGGCGTCTAAGCCCTTCCTTCAAAATGACTATTGTGGACGTCACCAAAAGTACGACGTCCCATTGGCTCTACTAACTATAGGACCCTAGATTATTTGGTCCATTGTGATTGGACTGGTACCAACCCCATTCATAAATTTCCACTTTGCTTAGCAGCACGCAGAATGGACAGCCAGGTGCAGGGTGCCCCTTCAGCTAACTGGCCATCCTCCAATTAAGGTTACAATCAATCATCACTTCAGCAACAATATGTCAATTATATTACTGTGGTTGACCTCGAAACTGCATCTTCTGCCTGAGAAAGTTCTACTATCTTCTACTGGGCAGATGCCACACGTAGGCATGAACTCGTGCTTCTCCTCACTTGGATGGTCACGTGATGCAGATACAGTGAATTTGCCTAATGTCTCTCGATTTGTGCATTTAATTCTTATTCGGCTTGCCACCTGCCTACGCTTCCTTATCTTGACCTTTCAGAGGCAGGATATTCTGTTCTTAAGTTTCAATTAGACGTAGCTACTATTCGTTCCTTCTATAGGTATGACCTTGGCTCCTTTGGCATGAGTTGCATCTTCTGAGTTTCGATTCAGCCGTCTCTTCTCATTTTGCTAGAATATGAATCTTGTCTTGTTTGGCCTACTGTAACCTAAGTTGATTCTGCTTTCCATGCAAAGTGGACTCACACTTAAAATACTGTGCTGATTCGTTTTGAGGTAAATTATGTAAACATGGCGCTTGCCACGCTATTCTTCTACTAAGCATACCAGGCCATACTGTTTTCATAGCTTTCTTGCATTTCAGGCATATGTACAGGCGTAAACTGATCGACTGTAGTCATTTTGCTTAAAGCTTAACTCTCTTACATTTTGATAGCTTTCTATCACTATAAACTCACAATCTCTTTTCTCATGGCGTTTCGTCTCCTTGTGTCATTCTTGGTTTGTTATTTGTTCTATCTGTGAGTCCGTCCGGGCGCTTATGTCGTCACCATTCATCTTCCATTAAGACCTTTTTGGTTTCTTCCGGGACGGTACTTAGGCAATCTTCATTTCGTTTCATTTGTTGGTAGGGTTTTCTCAATGGATACCTAATTGCCCATGGTTGTCTGCTTATTGGTACTTCAATAGGTATTGTTCTCTTGATGGGTACTGGGTAGAGCCCTACTGCGGCTCTCTGCTGGTTTATTCGCTCATCATACGTCACATATTTTGGTGTGAATGTTCCTGGTACTTCAAAATGGGCGATGGGAGTACAGCCTTTATTTGGGACCTCCTCTACAGAGGCTTTGTATTGGGGAGAGTGGGTAGGAAGGGTGTCTTGGGGGCAGGGGTGTCATTACCACGGGGGAGGTGAAAGGGGGTGTATAGTTCCTCTACTTTTTTGGAATGCTGTGTCCACCGCCCTGAATAATGAGGTCTCCCCTGCACCACAGGTGTGGCACGGGTGTCTTTTCGGTCCCTGTGGAAAGGAGGTGGAATGAGTAATTTGCCTTTGTTCTCATTCTCAACTACTAGTATTATGCATGCATGTTTGTGAGACACCAGCTGCTATGGCGAGCTAAAAGTAGCTCCTTGTGGCTGTAGGGTTCAATCTAACCAGGCTCTCCTAGACATGAAGCCGGAGCTGCATAGCTCCCAGCAATTTCAAACCTTGTGGCTGTTGGGGGAGCCTGAGCGCTGACGGACAAGAGTGTAGTGTGCTACACAAAATACTCACAGGGAACCCCTGTAAGAACCACAGGCTCTCTTAATGCCCAGTGAATGGGCTTAGAATCAATTTGCAGTTACTTTGAGAGCACAAATAGAGACCATTTCTTGCTACTCATCTACACATTCGAAAAAACTAGCTCTAGTGCACAGTTTTTGGCACAGTCTGTTTTTTATATATATGTGGCTATATATAGCCGGTCCCGATAGCACAGCGAGTAGAGCACTCGCTTTGACATCTGTGCAGAGCCTGCTGATGCAGGTTAGAATCCCGGCGGGGCCAAACTCAGCCTTTCATCCTTCCAAGGTCGATAAATGAGCACCACACGCCGTGGGTAATAATAAGCAGCACTCAGATACCTGAGGGTTCGAAACTCTGTATAAATGCTAATTTCTTATTATTCTTATATCTGCAGGAACAAGGCAGTGTTGCGCTAACAAGGGTCTGTGAAGTGCCTGTATCTTTCAGATACTATCCATAGTCAGGGCCAAACCCTGTATAGGCAATTAACAAATAAGTGAATCAACCAACATACAGATCATAAACCCCAAAACAGAGCATTTTGTAAAAATCAACCACAACAACAAAACAATACAACACAAAGACAAAAACAAAGACAAAAAGATGAAATTCAATTAGTAATACAAGGTACGCTTCCACAAGAAACCTTAACTTAAAACTCAATGCAGATGTGAAAGCGAAATCTCCTTTACCTTAGCCTCCACTGCTGAGTCAAACTGTAAATACGCAAAAACGGTATCACAACCTACTAGATATAAAGGCCCCATACTAGCAGTCCTTCCCTTTAACACTGTGCATCCTCAGCTGTGTCTCTCGCCCTCCCCTCATGGTCTGAAGGTGCTGTAAGCCCTGCTCTGCATCTCTGAAACAACATATGATCACATATATATACCCCGTTGGGCTGGGTGTCTCCATGTTCATTGAATTCCGCAAGAATTAAAGGTGTGCCATGTGCACATACCAAGATGTGGCTGTTTTACTCACCAAAGGTGTGATGTAGACCGGCCTGCTTACTGGAATACGTGGTTGGCGGGCGCTCCCGTACACCGCCCATCCTGAAATGAGCGCCGGGTCCCCGTGACGTCAGGCGCTCGCGAGCACCATGACGTCACAGGGTCCGATGACCGGACGCCGTACCGCGCGTGCAACTGTAAACACACTAAGTTAAAGGGATAATGCTTCATTGTGATCAGTCAATCCATATAATGTTATTGTCAAGGGGTTACTCAGAGGAAAGAAGTTCCCTAATGGTGCCAACAATATGAACAGGCAAATAGAGGCTGTGCAGTGATGAACAAGAAATATGGATATAGGTCTGGTCTATACTTTTACCATCATTCTATCTGCGAGAGAAAACTGCATGATAGGTTGTGCAAGTGGAGCACATTCAGTTCCTACTCCATAATTACAGCACCCTGCTACACTTCTCCAGCTAGATGCTAGGGTAGGTGATATCACAGTTCTAGTGAAAACCCCTCATTACAGCCAAGTCCATAAATGGGCGAAACCCTCTAGTTCCAGGATACTTATCACAAGAAACTCCAAAGGTCACAACACTGCTATCTTACCCACAACAGTGAAGCAAACAGTCTAAGCGGAAACAACACCATATGTGGTGGTGCTTAAAGAGCAAGCACAGTGCATTTTCACAGTATAGTTCTCAAGAAACTCAAAAGGTCATAACACTGTTCCTAACCCACATGAATGTAGCTAACAGCCTAGATAGGAATTCAAAGTGCAAGCACAATGCAATTCATGGGTTCATACCCTCAGATGAAGGTACTAAGGTCAGTAAAGTAGCATGGTGGCGGAACACTGTAACAGAGTCCAGGTTCCATAAGGTGTCTTAGTCAATGAGAATACCATAGGCCAAAAAATGTTCATCACAGAAAGCACAAAAAGTCAATAATGTCCTTATTGATCCCATGCAGGGCCATCGAGTCCAATCTCTCTATCCATAATGTTTCCTGTTGATTGAGTCTTTTTGCCAAATCCTTGTGTGGTCCCCTTCTGGTGACTACTTTAACTATTTGGAAACGTATTTGTAGAATGTTGTGATGTTTTTCAGCCCAATGACATGGCACAGCTGAATTTCGGTTCTGAGTTTGTATGTATGACTGGTGCTCATTCCACCGTTGCTTGCAGGTTTGCATCGATTGGCCTACATAGTATACTCTGCATGGGCATCTGATGGTATATATAACATTTTTAGTGTCGCATTTGGCAAAACCTTTGATATTAATCTTTTCTCCTGATCTCGGATGGTTACGAACCCACAGTTCATTCAATGCGTGCATTTGAACGTGCCGGTTTTCTTTGTGGGAGGGGGTTTCGTTATTGAGCCAGTCTTGACCAAACAATCTCTAAAGTTAGCACTTCCCTTATATGCAAAGGTGGGTAGTTCTTGGAACAGGTGTTCTACCCGACTGTCACATGTTAATGTCCTACAATTTGTTTGAACAATGGACTCGATCCGCCTGCTTTGGAAGGAGTATTTGGAAACATGCAATAATGGTGGGGGTTTATTTTCTTTACGCGCTCTTGAGAGTTCATCTGATTGTGTAGTCTGAGATAACCGTGCGCTAACATATTAGCATTATTGGCAAAGTCAATCTGGTAGGTCTATAATTCATATGTTTTTATTGTACCTTTTCAATTGCAGGAACACAAATTGGCTCCATGATCCCATCTTGGGCAGCAAAGTCCCCAGCAGGAGAGGCACCCTCACTCGCACGTCAAACGCTACTGTAGGGCAGCAATATTGGCTGTTTTCTTTTGTGAGAAATAAATATTCAACACTATTTTTAGTGAAGAACTTTGCATTCTAGCAAACAATTCTGAATGCTGTGTTCAAAAATATGTGTCCTCCAACCTAATTTGAGTTATTGCTAGCAATGATTTGGACAGAGTTTAGTGTTTGGCACCCACACCTCCATTTGGGGGACCATTGTACACCAGCGCGTCATAACCATTCGTAACCCATTACAATTTTGGACTCTATGGCCCTGATTCATGGAATTATTTGCTGATAAAACTGGGATTTGTCTGCCATTCTGCCCGCAAATCCCTGTTTGACGGATGGAGATTTGCCGCCAGAAAGGCACACAAATCCTCTTTGCACACGCAAATAATTCCATGAATCAGGGCCCATGTGTAGAGGCGGTCCCAAGCCGGCTACATTTTTCTTAGGGGCGGATCGGGGGTCAAAAGGTTTGAAGACCACTGCCGTAGCGGAAACACAAAAGATGTTGCGTCATCGTCTAGAAACTTAAAAGTTCCTGCGAAAATATTAGACTTAATATACTCTCCCAGGTCCCCCCCCCCAGAGTACTGTCTGTGTAGGTGCCATTACATTGACACCTCCTGTCCTCTTTGCAGTCACTCCACACATGCCATTGTATAGCCTAAAAACAGTATAAACACGAGCCCTAATGCAGTCTTCCCTCACTGCGAGCACATCGGGCTCAAGCGAAGGCACGTGCCAGCCCCCCCGAAGCGGACAGCATCCTCTTCCTTTACTAAGCCACCATGTACCTTCTCACATCTAGTAGGCGATTACCACAGATAGCAAGGGGTCACTCAGAGGAAAGAAGTTCCCTAATTGTGGCAACAAAATTAATAGGCAAATAGAGGCTGTGCAGTGATGAACAAGAAATATGGATATAGGTCTGGTCTATATTTTTACCGTTATTCTATCTGCATGATAGGTTGTGCAAGTGGAGCACATCCTCGGGAGGATAGCTCAGCGGCACCGTGCTCGCCTTGGAAGCAAGACAACAAACAGGTTCGATCCCAGGTCCGCGCTTAGAAACCTCTGGGTATTAAGCGTGTTATAAATAACATATCATATCAAGGCAGCCCTTCAACCTCATAGTCATCATGGGGGTGCACTTCTACAGGAGAAATAAAAGTGTAATTAATCCACTGGTCATAATGGTTTTGTTTGTTTTGTTAAATGGGATCGCGACTTAAAATGCAATGCAATGCAGCCTTATTTCTGAAAAAAACAAATTTCCAGAAAAGCATGACATACATAAGAAACAAAATATTCATAGCAAAAATAAAAATAAAAGTTTGACAACACAGGTGATAACTCAAAGGAACACATCCCATTCCCAGCCCATATTTGGTTGAATTCATTCCTGGCATTTTCAACCCTGACCCTTGTTTTAAAAACCCTCCATAATCAGTATAGATTTTCGGAATAAAACGAATGATACAATCTCTCAATCATAATGTAATGCAGGTAATATCGAACAATAAAACTGCCGGTGAAAAGTACAACATGTCACGCACATATTATTAGTCTGGAATTCAGGACTGCACCTAACATAGAGAGCTCTCCTACACGTATGAAGTATTGTATCAATGTCTGTGTTGCATTTCCAGTCCCTGCCCCCTGTCCGCCCCTTAAAATCATAGTCACACATACATTACATTTAGTCACACATGCATTACATTGGACAGTGTCTTTGAGACCTCTTCTCCACTGTGGACTAGAGGAAGAAAGCACTGCTTAGCATCTCAAAGGTTTACATGCGCCCCACTCATCCATCACTTGAGTGCTTATGCTTGTAATCACCCATAATGTGCCTCACTTGAGTACTAATGCTTTCATTCGCTGCTACTGCACCAGTTCCTCAGCAAGAAATCAGAGGTACGCACCTCTTCCCCCTGCTGCTGCCTGCCTCATTGCTTTGCACTCACACAGGACGCGGGGCGTTTATTTTATGATTTGATGTTTCTGTGTGAAGCAGCACAGGGGCTTGCTCGCTTCCTGAGGCTGCTGGCTCTTCCACAGCTGCCAAGTTTGCTCTGGTTTTGGACCAGCCCCCCTCCCCCGACCCCTCACCCATCCCCCCATCGTCTGCCCTGCAACTATCCGGAGGCACATGGCTTGTAACTGACGCCAAATAAGTGTTGAATTAAACTGACTATTGGACTGACTAGGTGTAGCTAAAGCATGCTATAGCCTAGCCACATGCTCAGGCCTGCAATAATCCTTGAAAGGAGTACAGTAGTAGTGTAATGGTTCTATGTGAAAAGACCTCATGTTAAAGCTTTCCAGAGAAACATAAGTATTCAGGGGGGTTTCACACCCGAGCCCCCTATGCTCCTACCTGCCCCCTCCCCAACCTTGCCATGCCATATTACCTCTGAATCATGGGTTTTGCCACCCCAAACCCCATCTCTAAGCCTCTGCCTCCTCTCTCCACACCAAAGATTCCACCAAACCACAATACACTCAGGCATACCACACACACACCAACACGCACCCACACACACATACTTACCTGTCGTCCTCGTCCTGTGCTTCGGGGTCTCTGCGAGCCTGTCAGACCCTGCGCGCACTCGTGTGCCGCAGGGGTGTGACACTTCCATTTAGAAAGACCGCTCGGTGCGGTCACAGAGCAGTCTTTCTAAATTGATTTTTTTTTTTATCTCGTTCTTTTTGAAAACGAGAATTTCACTTAGGACCAACCACATTACACCTGCACAATTCTCTAGTTTTGTAACAATTATCCGATCCACCTTAAATGGCAGGAGCTTGGTCTTTGTAACAAGTCCGAGCAAACAGACCTTGGAATGCTTGACTGGAGGAAGGTCATCTTTTATTTTCTTCTTTTTAGCAGTTACTGCTATTCAGATGCAGAATTTCTTATTTTAATCCTTTGTTCCCCACTTGTTGACAACCCTCTGCTGGGTACCTGTTAGGGTTGGTAGCACCACAGCAGTGACAAGATAAAACACTGGACACCATTTCCTGCGTCTAGAAGCGGACAGGATGTGAGGGGACAAAGAGAAATTCAGGATTTGGTTGGGGGTCCAGATGCATGATGGGAAATAAGCTCACTCTATTGTAGAGGAAGAAGGATGGTAGCTTGGACAGGATGTGAGGGGACAAAGAGAAATTCAGGATTTGGTTGGGGATCCAGATGCATGATGGGAAATAAGCTCACTCTATTGTAGAGGAAGAAGGATGGTAGCTTGGACAGGATGTGAGGGGACAAAGAGAAATTCAGGATTTGGTTGGGGATCCAGATGCATGATGGGAAATAAGCTCACTCTATTGTAGAGGAAGAAGGATGGTAGCTTGGACAGGATATGAGGGGACAAATAGAAATTCAGGATTTGGTTGGGGATCCAGATGCATGATGGGAAATAAGCTCACTCTATTGTAGAGGAAGAAGGATGGTAGCTTGGACAGGATATGAGGGGACAAATAGAAATTCAGGATTTGGTTGGGGATCCAGATGCATGATGGGAAATAAGCTCACTCTATTGTAGAGGAAGAAGGATGGTAGCTTGGACAGGATGTGAGGGGACAAAGAGAAATTCAGGATTTGGTTGGGGATCCAGATGCATGATGGGAAATAAGCTCACTCTTTTGTAGAGGAAGAAGGATGGTAGCTTGGACAGGATATGAGGGGACAAATAGAAATTCAGGATTTGGTTGGGGATCCAGATGCATGATGGGAAATAAGCTCACTCTATTGTAGAGGAAGAAGGATGGTAGCTTGGACAGGATATGAGGGGACAAATAGAAATTCAGGATTTTGTTGGGGATCCAGATGCATGATGGGAAATAAGCTCACTCTATTGTAGAGGAAGAAGGATGGTAGCTTGGACAGGATGTGAGGGGACAAATAGAAATTCAGGATTTGGTTGGGCATCCAGATGCATGATGAGAAATTAGCTCACTCTATTGTAGAGGAAGAAGGATGGTAGCTCGGGACTGATTCCAACAAGAATAGTGTTTATACAGGTCGTAATATTGACATAATTATGTTAGAGATGGTGACAGAGGACCTGCTACATCCCACACGTGGTCATCCACAGGTGAAGGTCATTCAATTGACTGGTGCCTGCCACTGCGGTCACAGGGGAACTCAATTAACGCTCCATTAAGTGCGACATTTCACAGAATTCTACACAACAGACACTCTAGCCCAACTCTCCAAGCAGCCCTTAGCGGAAGTGTATACGGCATCCCAACAATTCCCATGTAACTTGATCTGACCTTTCTTGCCAGGAACCATTCCAGAATATTTGGCTAAACTCCTGCTGACAGGCGCCATCCTGACTGCTTACCGGCCGAATGACTGGCCTCCTGGCCAGTGACAATTCGCTACCGCAACTTTGCCAGTGCATACCGCTGAACGCCCCTCCAAGCCCCTACAAAGCAGCTACCCCCACCACCGAAAAATGTGACATTTCACAAGGTCCATGTCTGAGGTATTGGTGATCACAATAAAAGAGAACTTTACATGGTTCATGTTTTCATTTATGTGGGTCAAACATGCTCAATTATTGATAATAAAAACCTGTCTTTTTGACAAATGTGACTACCATTACCACACCCGTGGTACTACCTGCCACCTTACCTAACCCGAAATCATGTGTATTTCCGACTACTTCGTCAAATGTATCTAACCCACCTTATACTTGTGTCTTTTGTTGGCTCTATTTCTTCTGTACAAACGCTGTGATACCCTTGGGTGTGAGCATTACAAAAATGTGATAAATACATAAATAAATATATATAGTGTGTATATTTTTAACCCCAAACCGTTTTTGTTTTTTAACTGTTACCCTGTTACTCACACAAGGGGACGTCTAGGCACACTTTGGAATGGGGTTTGCTTTTGTTTTGTTTTGTGTACACACCAGCAGTCTGGCCTCACGAGTGTTGACTTATTTCTCTGTCCATTACCTGGAAGTCGGCAGTCTCATGTTTTCGCATTATCTTGATGAACACAATGTTCCAATGGACCAGGTGGGCGTGGCTCATGTTGTCGAGGAGGTACAATTATAGCCATACTAACGAGAGCATTAGAGCACTGTGCTTTAACAACTACAATCATTAAACACACAAACCCGCCCGTTTTTCTAAAGGCTATGTTCTATTTTTAAACCATCTCCAATTTATGGAGTGTGACCGAGTATTGTGCTCAATCTAACAGAGTCATAAACAAGTTGGCTTATTCATAAGCCTTGTGACTGGCAGCCAATGTTATAGAATGGCCGCCGTGTTCTACCGCCCTGTTTTAACCCCAGACTACGGCAATATACCCCTCGACCTCAAGAAAGGACCACGTCCATTGGAACCATAGAGTTTCTGCTGTTGTTTTACTTTCACTTTGTAACATAAGCTGATCAACAGTAGGCCTCATTACAAGTTTGGCGGCAGCCTTGCTGGTAAAACCGGCAGGCTGCCGTCAAACTTGCGAATTATTCCGGCACCCATGAATGGGCAATTTTCCAGGTCATTACGACCCTGCCAGACCCAGTAATTGCCCATTTGCGGGCTCCGGAATGAAAGTCTCCCCATTCTCATGGGGCTCAAATGGGAATGGAGAGGTCGGATGCACCAGCACCATTTCAGAATGGTGCCGGTGCATCCTTCATGCTCTACTGGTGGGTGCCGGTACGCCCGCCAGGTCAGACCTGACAGGCGGGAAGGCACCTGCGAGCAGAACTCATAGTTTGCCGGTCCGATAACAATGGTACCGGCAGCTTACCTGTACCGTTACCGACTGAGTGAGCCATATGTGAGCAAGCAACCAGGAGGTTGCGAAACGCGTCGTTATTTTCATTAAGAAGCCATTTTTGACAATTTTATTTATCTGCATGACAAGGAGAGCCTTGTTTGAGTGCAATTCCCTAGCGCTTGCTTCAGCGTTGTTGTCCAGTATATATATATATCACTGAGTGAAAAACATGCCCATGATTTGTCAGCGAGGTTTACAATTAGTTTCAAACTGATGGTGATTGTATTAATTACAGCCTCTTTTTCAAAAGACTTTCTAAAGAAAGGCATATATAGACATAAATGATAAGCTCCTCCTTTTCTGGGCAAACTCATGGAGAAGTTGGTCATTCACCAACGGACCCTCCACAACGAAGTGGCTGGCTGCCTCCATGACCACCAGTGCAGTTTCAGGGCCGCCAGAGGCACAGAAGCTGTTCTCCTGAACACCCGTGAAGACCTACTCTCCAATCTGGAATCTAACACTCCCTCTGTTCTGATGCTCCTTGATCTTTCCTCTGTCTTTGACACAGTCAACCACTCCATCCTCATAAACCGTCTCCATGATACTATGAGCACCACAGACAGGGCACTGGCGTGGTTTACCTCCTTCCCTTCAAACAGACCATCCCATGTGCAAACGGGTCATTTTCTCTCTTCCATCTCACACTGTTCATGTGGCGTTCCTCAGGGCTCCATCCTATCGCCATGACTCTTCAACATCTATCTGGCCCCTCTGGCTCACCTGATCTACACCTTCTCCCCCACTTCCAGTGTTATGTAGATGACACATACCGCTCTTTCAAGCTGGCATCCTCCTCCTCCTCTGCCTCTGCGCCTCATACCTCACTGCTTGTGTGCTATTCAGGCATGGTGCTCAGCCAATGATCTCTGCCTTAATGCCAGTAAGACAGAGATCCTTCACATTGGGACACCTGCTCCTGGTTCCCTCCCACTCTCTGGCCCGACTCCTTGGGTCCCCTCCCCTCACCCACTTGTGAGGCAAAAAACATTGGAATCATCTTTGACTCCTCTGTCTTTTCTCGCCACACAATACGGACCTTCCCAAGAAGTCCAACTTTCAGCGGCACCTCCTCAGGGGCATTCTACCTTTCCTCACCTTCCCCCAGAAGCTCAACGTCTCCAGAGCCCTGGTTCTCTCTAGGTTAGATTACTGCAACAGCCTCTTTCTCAAGCTGCCTCTTTCCTCCCTTCGCCCCCTTCAACTAATCCAGAATAGGGCTGCAAGACTTATCCTTGGCCTCAAGCCCATGGACTGCATCTCTCCAGCCCTAAAACCTCTCCACTGGCTCCCGTTGCTCGCAAGAATCACATTTAAGATCCACAAGGCTGTCTGGGACCTCTCTACATCCAGCTTCTGTCCCTAAATACCTCCTTGCCAGGGTCCTCTGGCTCCAACTCTCTGCTGGTCAAACACTTCTCCAAGCAGAGAGTGGGAGGTAGATCCCTCAGCTTGCTCCTCTCTTTGGAACAGCCTCCCTCCCCCTAACTTGAGCCGGATCTTCTTCCAGAAACTTCTCAAGACCTTCCTTTTATTCTCGTCCTTCCCTCGGCTTCTCCCATGTTAACTCTCCCTCTGCAACTGCAACTGGGGTCTGGTCCCTTCTGAGTCATGCAGGGGCCAGACCAGCCCTTACCAGTCCCCCAGGAACTTGCCATCGGGATCCCTGTCCCAGACTAGCCCATCCTGATCCTCCCTGTCCACTGCACTCTTCCTCCCTTCCCCCTTTTCCCCTAACACATGCCACCTTGGCCTGCCCAGCACTTGGCCACCACCACCCTTGGGGGCACCCCACTCGTGCACTTCTCCTTCTACCCCCGAACCCCGCATTTAACCCTTGTTCATGCACTTGCATGGTAGGATTGTCACAAGGCCAATATAACAGTATTTGTTGTTTTTTGTTGTTACTTCTGTGATTCCCATGTCCCCCCGTCCATCTTGTCTTGTGATGCCTGGAAACACTTGTGTATAGGCTCCATGCAAATGTCCAATAAATAAATAAAGTCTAGTTTGGTAAAGGTCGTGGCCCCCCAGACTGCCTCCAAAATGTCTGAAACGAGAGGGAACCGATCCGTACAGTAATCTTTTTCAACCAGCGATAGTCTAGGCTGGTCCTTAATTCGATGGTGTCCTTTTTGGGCATGAAGAATAACAATGCACCTGTAAGGGACTTGGATTCCATGATGACATCGTTCTTTCATTGGCTTGTAGTACTCATGGATGGCCTGTTTCCCAGGGAGCAGCAAGGCGTATAATCGCCCAAAAGGAAACTGACCTCCAGAGAGTAGATCTATAGTGCTATCCTCAGCCCGATGATGAAGAGTTCCCTTTTCCTCATATTCCTGAAATAAATCTTAGTAATCTCTATAATGTTCTGATATCACATTAAGAAAATTGATGGTGGGCAAGGAAGAGTCAAGTAAAGGTTCACACCTAGGTTCACACCCCTTCCCTACGCACTAACCTGAGAGTGGGGGCGATTGGCTCCCCCTGCTTCTTCCCCAGTTGCTTGAAAATCTTTTGCTGCCAAATTACCCGCCCTTCCCTCCCCCATTTTTAGATCACGGTTTCCTTGTATAGATCCCTTGCAACATGCTTCCCTCTCCATGCACTTCCCTCTACTACTAGTAAAGTGCTCCATTGATTCCTGAAGCTAGGTCCCTGCTCAATAAATATGATAATAATACTAGTAATAATGGTATGCTTGGAGAGGCCCCCGGTGAGGAGCTATGGTCCGCGTTAGTGCATCAGTGTTTTGAGTGACTGGCCCAGACACCAGTGGTTGCCAGTCCACTCCTTCTACTGGTAAAGCCCATGTTTTGGCTGTGCAAGGTATACAGTTGCTTTAAGCCCAATGATCGCCCTTAAATAGTCGAATAGCACCATGGTCTTCCAAGGCAGTGGCCTTTAATGTACATACATAGCCAATTTCATAGAAAGTTGAGCTTAAAGAATGAGCAGGGGACAACCAACTTGATTGGAAGAGATCACAGAGGGCAGAGGAGAACTACTTCCTTCCCACCCAATCACAGGACCCCATTAGGACTGAGAGCAGGAGTTTCCCGAATGCCTTGTTGGTGTGATGGGGCAACATCTAACTAAGTGGATCTTGGATGTGGAATACATGCACAATTCCTGAGTGTGTCATCAGGTGCTTTTTCTCTTGACAGGCGACCCCAGGTGTTGACGATTTGGATAGATTCAGGATCCTCGATCTTCACTGGTATTTGGCATGTCTATCCAGTGGTTAAGAGACTATGGTTCTTTCTTTCTCATTTCCTCTCCATTAGCAGTTAGTCTAACTGAAATATGATGATTATCAATTTAGAGAGAGTGATTGGGCTAGGCACCCTGGCAAACTCATCCTTGAGCTCTCCACTGAGCCCTCTCCAGAAAAAGCGTACTTTGTGCATTTTTAGGCTGGGCTGTTTCGGATAGATCAGGTTGTCTGAACATAGTTTTCAAGCCCTCCACAAACCATAATATGATATATGATATGATATGGCATTTGTAACACGCCTATACACAAGTGTTTCAAGGTGCGATGAGGCAAGGAAGGGGGAACAGAGGGAGGACAGAGACAACGATCTTACTAACAAGTGACATTGAGATTGTGCAAGTGCGGGGGGGGGGGAGTGCCAGGGAAAGGGGAGGGAGCAGTGCTGTACATGGGATCAAAATAATAAAAAGAAATGTGACCAGCAGGTGGCAGGTGCAAGGGTAAGTGCAGACAGCGGTTATCCAAAAGTGCAGGTAGGGTCACTGCAGGGTTACAGATACAGACCCAGGTGCAAGGGTTGCCGGGAGGCAGTGTGGGTGTGCAACTGGGCGGGTAGGGACCTGGGCTCGAAATCAGAGCGTAGCCAGATGACCAGTGCAGTATCAGCAGGAAATCAGCAGTGGAGAGGAAGAGAGAAGGCAGAAGCAAAGAGGAAGGTCTTGAGGTACTTCTGGAACCAGATATGGTTCTCCTCAAGTTTCAGAGAGGCAGGGAGGATGTACCAGAGGGAGCGCCCAGCCAAAGAAAGAGATCTACCACCAACTCGTTGCTTGGAGAAGCGACTGACCCTGAGCGAGTTGGAGGTGGAGAAGCAAAGAGCTTGAGTAGGAGGGTATTTCCGAAGAGAGAGTTGGAGGTATTGAGGACCCAGGCCCCAGAAGGCCTTGTGGACAATACAGAGGGTCTTGAACTTAATCCTTGCAGCACTGGGAGCCAATGCAGAGGTTTCAGTGCTGGAGAGATACAATCCCTGGGTGTCAAGGATCAATACCCCTATGCCGTAGTGTTACTAGACTGACTACGGACCCGGAATACCATCGCTGACAAATTCTTCCTACAACTGTAACCCTCTGTTGTGCAATGTATGACAATCAGAAGGATCAAGTAGTTGGAAGATAGGACACAGACCCACGACACGCCAGCAGTGAAAACAAGAACAATACGTTAGTGCTCGCAATGAAGCAACTTCAGATTCCCAAACAAAGAACTCTAGAACCAGACCCACTTCTATGAAGAGGAGTGCAGTAGCAAGAGGTCGGGTAAGGTAGTGGATAGATGTCTTTAGAGTATCCCCAAGTGATGGTATCTAAAGGGAAAGGTAAACCCACTGTAAACTAAGGTAGGATGGTAATGCTTGATAACAGTATAAAAACCCCAAAACAAGTCTTACCGGGGCAGGATCCACTGAAAGAATGAGTCTTGAATTCACCAGGGTCAAAAATAGATGCCGCAATAATCCAGGTAGAACCACCTATCCTGACGGCACGAGGACACCTAGGAATGCAGCAAAATCAGGAAGCGTCTCTAGTTCAGGTGCTGCATACGCGAGAGTTAGCAATCCATAATGTGCTTGATGGTGATGAAATACAAAGGGCGTCTTAGGTTGGAAAAGTCTGTTCGTAGATAGAACAGGTTCAAAAGAACGGGGCTGAGCAGAATAGTCCAGGAATCAATTTGCATCAGGCAACAGGTGGACAAGAACAATAACATGACCTAAGGCAAGGGATACCATTAGCGGTCCGAAGTCGGTAACGTGCAGGCAATAAGGTTCCAAAACGCTGAGGCAAAGCAGTCCGTGTGGAGAAGCAGAGTCGAATCAGACGGGTGAATAGCAGGACTAGTGGAGAGGAGAAGGCGGAATCCAAATAACAAAGCCTGGTCAAAGGTACCAAGGAACAAGAACAGGAAAGCAAAATGAGTCCACAAAGCTCTAAACCGAAGCGCTGCAGCGTTTCCAGAGGCAGACTTTATTTTCTTGAATGACGCACCATGGAGCGCCGCGGAATCACGTGACTCGTTGACGTGAGCGTCATACGTCTTTGGTTACAAACGAAGAACGGCTTCACTCGTCGCCATGGTAACAGCCATCGGTGAAGGAACGGAGTTGCCGTTCTTGGCTTTGTAGGCATAGAAGAGCAGTTGCATGGCGCCTTTTGTGTTAGGGGGCTTAAATGTCTTGGATGGCATAGTAACATCCCTCATTGTGTTATTTGTAGAGCGTTTCCAGACACTGAGCTTGAGGCCAAGGACAAGTCTCGCAGTCCTGTTCTGGATGAGTTGCAACGGGCGGAGAGTAGAAGCAGGCAGATTTAGAAAGAGGCTGTTGCTGTAGTCCAGCCTAGAGAGAACCAGAGCTCTAGAGACAGTGAGCTTCTTATGGAAGGAGAGGTAAGGAAGAATACTTATGAGGAGGTGCCGTTGGTAGTTTGACTTCTTAATGCATATTTATTCATCAGGGGACTATTGGACGTTACTAGTGGGGGAGCCCACCCCAAAGCACTTCCAGATACGTTTGATATTGAGAAAAGAACTGTATCTCAAAATCTCAAATATGAATTGAACGTTACAGGACTCCAGGAATTCATTCAACAGTTTTGGTGATCCATTAAACTTTCCTGAAAACAAACCCAATAGCGGAGGGTCAGTGTTGTCAGGTTCCCTGCCAGCCACTAATTGTCTAAGGGTGTCATTTTCGGTTTTAAGAGCCAGTCCCTCAGTAGTTAGGGATTATGCAGCCGCCGCAAGTTATTGGATTTGAACCATCTCTGCAGAAATTCGTTGACATTGCAATTTGTGAGGTACTGGATGTACCTGACCCCTACGATGCTGGTTCTTCCTGCAGAAAAATGGGATGTATCTGCTGGCACCCACGAGGCTTCCACGCAGGCAACACTGGAGAGCATGTAGTCCTCAGAGTGACAGCCAGAGGAAAACCCTCAGGGGAAGCAAAAATCTCCAGGACTCCTAGGTAGAGTTTCTTGCCGATAGGAAGAAATATAGCCTATTGGCCACTGGAGCATAGAACAAGGCGGCACTAGACAGCGGAGTACCACGCGGGAGAAGATATTAGTGCTAATCCAGGAGTCAGGGCAAGATGTAGAAACTAGGAAGAAGCCAGATCAGGGAACCTCAGGGAAGGAAGCAGGGAACAGGGAGAGAGGCAGAGGAGGGAGGAACCACTAAACAGAAGGCACGGGAAACTCACACATCCACTTTGGGATACGTCTGAGTATTGTGGCACTCTGCGCTTAGGCTGTGTCCTACATTATACACTGTTTGGCACGCTCATTTTCCAAAGTCGGAAGAGGGCTCAATGTTGGTGCAGATGCCGTATTGGTGAGGGCTATCGGAATCATGGAAGCAGGTCCGATGCACAGGTCTCAGCGCAGTGTGAAGGCCTCAAACCTAAACGCAAACAGTTGTATTAACTTAAATGTCAGGATGGTGTAAGCAGAGACGTTTCTATGGGAGGGCAAAAGGGGCACTTGCCCAGGACCTCCACCTTGGAGGGGGCCCCACAAGGCAGTCTGATCTAAAGAAGTAAGACTCCTTTGCTCACCAGACTTAAATAACACACATCATGATATGTTATGGCAAGGTGCTGATGCTCTAAACCTATTGCCTGCCTGTTTTGGCAAGTACATTCTGCCTCGATCAATTCATCATGTAATGCTTTCTATGTTCACTGTGGTATATATAGTTTGTGTGTTCCTTGCGGCACAACTCCTGTAGCATTCTTTCCTTCCTGTGGGAATTACATTGATCATGTGCAATAGCTACATTTGAAATGCATGTGTTGGTAAATTGAGGTCCACAATGGTTCAGAAGTTAGCTCAGTGTGTTAAGCACGCATTGCATATATATGTGTTGCTATGCAAGATTAGAATAGCGCATTCCGCTAAGGCTGGCTGAGACTTTCCTATGTCTGAAGTTTATAAACCTGCCTGCATATATACTTGCTCTTGCAGCACAAAAGGTGCTATTATCAGCAATGTACCTGCACCAGATAGGGGTTGCAATAAAAGCAAACATGTCATCCTTATGGGGAAGGTTTAGAAATTGGTTTGTTCAGATGGGGTGTTGTAAACCCTAGGCAATCGCCTCCAATGATGAGCATAAACTGTTAGTCCAAGAGATGAATAAGTATCCAAATTTGGAACCAAAGCGCTTGTATCCTGGCTTTGCCAGCAGACAATACAGTTATCCTGGTCAAATCATCCCCTATCTCGTACATTACTGTACTGTCTTCTCTGAAGTTTACCTTCTCGCATGCTGGTGGCATAGTTTAGCCCATTACTTGATTTTTCTTCTTATGTAGACCATTTGAGTGGAAGGGGTGGTAGGCAGAAGGGAGTGGACCAGATGGTGCAGGACTCAGGCAATCATATTTTACAGTCTGCTCGTTTGACACCAAAAAAAACGCTCTGCCTTTTTGTAAAGGTCAACGTTTTTTTTGCACGTTTATAAATCACAATTTCACAAGCCATTGTTTTGAAAGTATGTAAAGCTTTAAAATACAAAAGACAAACTCAGATCAAACCTGTTAAATCACACTGATTGGTATGATGGTACTTATGTACTTCCCTTGATGATGGAGAGAATGAAGCTAGAATCATTCTGTGTTACACCCTTGTATAATCTTTTGTTTTTAAAAATGGTCATGTTTGGTAATGTGATTGGTGTACTTTCCAAGTCAGTTTTATAAAATCAGATTATTTTAGTTCATGGTAAGAACTAGTAATGAAGTGTTCAAATGCCGAAATTGCAGAGTTGGCACACATCCCAGATTCAGCCCTTAACCAGCGTGGCTAATGCTGGGCAACTAATTTAATCTTGTATTGCCTACCCTCTCAAAATTGACAGTCCCTAAACCTTTCAAAATTGTCAGCCCTTCAGAGTGATTTCCTTCTCAGGGTATGATCTTCAAAACAGCCTCACTCATGGTTTCACTGGCTATATTGTTGCTTCCACTATAATAGTGAGCATTGATATATTGCACACCACAGACACCTGCTCCCTTGATCTCTAATGGCAACACTATTTGAAAACCATGTCCCACTTCTAATCTCAGTCTGTCGGGATACAGACACATTCCTGGTAGTTTCTAATCTGCATCCACTATCCATCCTATGGTATGTGTAGCTTTCACTTTGCCTCCAATTGGTCTCCTCTATCCATGCTTCAGCACGTTTGCATTTTGTGAGGCAGCAAATGTGAGTTCTCTGTCTATTCTGGGTTACATGTACCTTTTACATACAGTCCTGAATTAATACTACAGGCTGCATACCTTTCTGGATGCTACTGACAAAAAGTCTCCTGTATCTATGCTAGAACAGAAGTAACCTCTTCGTAGACTGGTAAAAAAGTACCATTTGAAGGCCAACATTATTATTCTGATTAGGGCAAGAATGAAGAGGGTAAGGGGACTTAAAGGGAGTAAACATGCTTTTTTGTAATTCTGTGAGACAGCATATCAACCTATGGGTTGTGATCGCGGCAGGGGACGTGGCAGATATTCTCTATCACTTAATTCCTTTGGTTTGATGGAGGAGGGCCCCAAAGATGTCCGTGCCCAGGACCCTAAAAGTCATTAAGATGGCCCTTGGTGTAAGGCCTAACTTGCCCTATGCTAAGGTGGGATTTCCCTACCTAAGAAAACCAGGCAATGTCTGAGTCATGCAGTTCAACTTAAGAATCTGTCTGTGTCCAAAACCTATACTTGCCCTCACAACTAACTCTATACAATTTGTAGGGCTATCAGCAACCAAAAGAAAACAGTGTTTAACCCAAAGTTCTGAGCTGCTTCTAGTTCACAGCTTCGTTTCAACCCCCTTCCCCAAGTGTCAAATAGATTCATAACAAAGTCTAAAAATTGGCCTCCGTAGACTAAAAGAGAAATAGTTTGAATCATAACCCAGGGTTCGCTTCCCCAAGTTTAAGGTAGTTCATTACAGAAGTACTGGGGTTCCCTTCCCCAAGTTCAAAATAGTTCACACCAGAAGCACTGCAGTTCTCTTCTCCATGTTAAAAGTAGTTCATAATTTCTGGATTTGTCCTTCCATTGGTTTATTTGCATTTAATCCGGTATTTAGAAAAGACCATATGCTTTATTTTGATTTAATTCGATGTTTAAATAGGTTTATATATTTTATACATTTGAGTGATAGAGATTTCTTCTTGTTGACACCATTGAAATGTCTATTTTGCATATTGGAACCTCTCAGAACTGCTCCTTCTCTTTTCACAAGTTGAACAGTTCCTTTAATACTTTACATGATTGTTAGTTCAATGAAGAGTATCAGACTGAGACTTTCGAGAACGTGTTCCGGTCCTTTCAGACCCACGCAACCACTCCATTACAGTGTGTACTTTCACAATCACTGGTACCTTCACAGCGCTCGCGGTCAGTTTCTCACCTGGTTTCCTGATCTCTGAAACTCACTGGCTTTCTCTGCAGGCTTCCCGCATATCGTGCTGGACTCGATTCAACATCATTGCCTGCAGGGTTCCCTCTTCTGCCCCAGAGACACTCCTGCACTCTCACAGCACCACAACTGAGAACTCCTGTTCTCACGCCATCCCAGTTCGTACCACCAGCTTCTGCAGTCCGTGGTATTCCGATCCTTGGCACATGGCAGCTCTGCATCCAACGGCTCCCAGCAGTGTCTTGTCTTCCTCTCCCTCCCTGTGCTCTTTTGGTTTCCCACCTTTTATACATCTGTGGTTTGTGAATGATCTGCAGGTGTGAGTTCTCGCTTTCAATTGCCTGAATATAGTAAAGGCCTATTAGTGAGACATGTCTGACCTTTGTAGTGGTATTCTTCTGAGGCTCTTCTCCTCGTCTCAGTACCAGAATAGTGTACTTGCTTGTTAGTGTGCATGGCACCTAGTCGTCTCTTCCTCATCCCAGTACCAGAATGGCATGACTGAGACAAAAAAGGGAAGCTTGTTTACAATAACTCATAAGGGTTGGAGAAGGATCAGGTGAGTTGTTTTTAGGGAAAGGGGGATACCATGTCTCACCTATCTTATATTTAACCCCCTTTGCTCATGTTCTGGTACATCTAGACTAATGGTATCTTATACCATTTTCTTGGTAAAGGGGACATATATAGCAATACCCCATTACTATCTCTAGATTGGAGGGTTCTTCCTGGAAGGCGAATGGGGAATACTGTGTCTCGCCTGAGTATGTTTCCTTCCCAATCCCCAAGAATCCTCAGCCCAGGTGATCCTCACTAGCTTTTCCATCCCCAGGGTCGGGATCAAAAAGCGATGGCCACCTGTGTAGAATATCCCAAGGGAGTAGAAGCGAGAATACCCTCAGGTTTCTCACAGCAGCCGCCTTCTTGGAAGGGGCTTTTGTGTGCCGGGTGCCGTCGCCTGCCAATCAATGCAGGCGTCTGTTGGAGAATCACTGGCAGTTTCACAGGGACCAGTGTGCCACTGGGCAGTGGAATTCTCCTCATGACAGACAGTAGATCATTCACATGTAATGGGAGGTGAAGCGTATGCCAGTGTTCAGGTACGTAGAATGAGATAGAGGGCCGCAAAAAACTACCAGTCACCTGCCGTGGTGAAAGTCCTTGCACTAGCCATAGTGCTAAGCAATGAAAATCATAGGCTCTGCAGCCTCTACAACAGTAGCCCTGGACCACCACAGGAGGCAGTGCATGTGGAGATTGTAAGTCCCCCTCTGTGCAGATGCTGCCGGTGTCTTAACAGCAGAAAGTGAGCGCTCTGTCAATGGTACAACTGCGCTTTTTGCGTTAGTCCTCAGTCAATCACGGGACTCCAAGCAGCACACAGCATGTCACAGCAAGAGTTTGGGCCTCAAAGCAACACTCAGTCTTGTTAATATTTATGAGTTTGATTTTTATTTGTTGTCTGTGAATGAAGAAGAATGCACTGAGCTGACTTGCCTCCTGAGAAAATAACCTCTGTGAAACTCTTTCATATAAATAGGAAGAGAGGATGCTTTATATTAAAAGAGCAGATGTGTGTCAAGAGTGAATGGAGCATACAAATGAATCAGGGGCTCCCCTGACTTGCTAGCTGGCAGTCAGAGTAGCGTTCATATGTCTGAATTCTGGCCTCCACACTGCAAGTACTCCCTGAGCTAATCTTGCTGCCATCGCATAAATATGCTTCCACTAATTCTAGCACTTCTTTCACAGAACCAGAAAACCCCACAGTGCAAAAAGCTTGTTACCATGAGTTTTCTATTTTCCCATCTTTATAGATCAGCATTACACCTGATACACTTCCTACCAATATTAGATCGAACGCGTGGAAAGGATCGAGTGGATAGATAAAGTGGACAAAGGAATGAAATGGATGTAAAATATGACTGAATTGAGCAGAGGGAGTAGATGGAACAGATGGAGTTGACAGAACGGATAGAGCAGATCGAACGCACAGAATGGATCAAACGGATAGAGTGAATGCAAAGGATGGAACAAAGAGCTAGCGGGATTAAATCTACTTGTCAAAACGAACAGATGCAGAGGATGGAACAGATAAATCAGATGGGACAGAGTAAACATACTGGCTAGCAGAGCGAATGGAACAGACGAAACACGTACAGTGGTTAGAACAGATAGAGGGGGTAGAACGGATGGAGTGGGTGCAACGGATGGAGTTGGTGGAACGGATGGAGTCGGTGGAATGGACGGAGTGCAAAGAACGAATGAATGGATGGAACAGACTGACTGGATGGTAGGAGTCGAACGGATAAAATGGATAAGTGGACTGCATGGTTAAGACTACTGAGCAGATTGAACAAATGAAAAAATGAGTAGCTTTAACAAAATGGAACAGATCAAATGGACCGAACGGATGCAGTGGATGAAAGGGATACAGTAGACAGTACAGATGGAGTTGATGAAACAAAACGAGGGAACAGTGGAGTGGATCGATCTGATGAAATAGATGAAGTGAATGGATCAGGTAGAGTGGATGAGACTGGTAGAACGGATGGAACTGATGAAATGGATGGAACAGATGGAATAGATGAACAGATGGAGTGTATAGAACAGATGGAGTCGATGGAGCAGAAGGAGTGGATGGAACAGAAGGAGTGGATGGAACAGATGGAATAGATGGAACTGATGGAGTTGAACGAAAAGTTGGAATGGCTAGAACAGATACTACAGATGGAATGAACAGAGCGGACTGGAGTGGATGGAACAGATGGAGTAAATGGAATAGATGGAACAGGTGAAGTGGACAGAACAGATGGTGTGGATAGAAGTGATAGACCAGAGGGAACAAACAGACCGGTTGGAACAAGCCAAGTGGATGGACAGATGGAGTGGATAGAAAAGATGGAGTGGAGGGAACGGATGACGTGGAGGAAACGGATGGCATAGAGGGAATGGATGGAGTGGATGGAGTGGATAGAACGGATGGGGTGGATCGACCGGATGGAGTGGATCGACCGGATGGAGTGGATGGACCGGATGGAGTAGATGGAACGGATGGAGTGGATGGAATGGACAGAGTGAATGGAACATATGGAGTGGATCGAATGCATGGATTGGATGGAACGGATGGTGAGGATGGAACGGACGGAGTGGATGGAACGAATGGAGTGGATGGAATGGACGGAGTGGATTGAACGATTGGAGTAGATGGAACAGATGGTGTGTATGAAATGGATAGAGTCGATGGAACGGATAGATTGGATGGAATGGATTGAGTCGATGGAACGAATAGAGTGAATGGAACGGATAGAGTGGATGGAATGTATACAGTGGATAGAACGGATAGAATGGATGGAACAGTTGCAGTGCATGGAACAGTTGCAGTGCATGGAACGGCTGGAGTGCATGGAATGGTTGGAGTGCATGGAATGGTTGGAGTGCATGGAACGGATGGAGTGCATGGAACGGGTGGAGTGCATGGAATGGATGAGTGCATGGAACGGATAGAACAGATGGGAGTGCATAGAACAGAGAGAGTGCATGGAATGGATGGAGCGCATGGAACGGATTGAGCACACAAACACTGAGTGGAATCACGCACACAGCTATTTATAATTGCAGATGATATTGCTCCATCTGTATAGGAAACATGACATACGTACTACTTAAAAATCTTCCCCTTCTTGCAGGATGTTATTTTAGATGCACCAAAGAAGAAACGAAAGCAAGCACACTCTTACACAGTCTCTGTGTTATAACAATTTCATTTCAAAATAATACATTATCATTCTTGTGAGATAGTCCTTTCTGAAATAAACAGAAGAGAAACAGATGCAATAAGACAACGAATTTCACTTCACATTATTTGTAACAAGAAAAAGAAAAGTTACATCAATGGGACAGCATTTGCATTGCAACATTATAACGTGGCAGTTAAACACAGGGATTCCCTATTGCTATCCTCCCTGCCTGAGAAACTTTTCATCCATGTGGCACACCCTCAATTTACTTTATAATTACCAGCTATTTGTAGCTCTCCGGCACGCAAGATCCCTTGGCTTGCCGCCTCCGAGAAGTGACCCAGGGTTGCCCTCGTAAACATGCAATTTGAAGTGCACAGCGAAAACACACAGTTTTCAAGCCGGTGCCAAGTGACCAGGAATCCCCAGTCTCTGAAGGTCAGCAGTGCAGCTGAAATGACTCCTCACAGCAGCCCAGCAAAGGCGACCTCTTCACAGCAGCTCAACAAAAGTGATCTCCCCTTAATTCTGTCAGAGCTCGTCCAGCAAACCTCTCTTGCATCCCCCAGGCTTACGTGTCACCAATCAAATTCACAATATCCTATCCTCCTTCCTCAGCAATAGCTCACATTTACAGTAAGCAACTGTATCTAATTAATTTCCTGGTATGTGGTTTTTGCTTCCTGCAAAGACAGAGAGCAAAGAAGAAAAAAATCTAAATGCACGTTTAAAAATGACTCTCAGATCACATCTCCTCTGCCTCTCTTTCCACATGGAGAGCACATTATAATGTTAATGAGTTAATATTGGTGTTAGTATTTGTTAATGAAGTCAGTCAAATAGATAGCTAATGTGGTCTCCTGTGGATGAGGCATTTCTAGTGAGAGAAGAAAAAGAAATAAAAAATTCTGGTGTGCTTTTAAATCAGTAGAGAAAAACAAAATTCTGGTGTGCTTTAGATCTGTAGAGAAAAACGAAATTCTGTTTTCATTTGCATATACATATGTTACACTGGCGACACATGGCTGGCTATATGTGTATCACATTATAGCAATAATGTGATCATATGCAGTGGCGCTGTATTCCAGAACACATTAAATTATACTACATACCCTCATTTCTCTGAGAATTTGGCCATGGTCCAAGCCACAATTGGAAGAAACCCAACTTGCTCCTTTTCTTCTCTTAAATAATAGCAATTCAATAACATGAATATTCACCCATTTTACAATAAATCACTGTTCATCCACCGTAATACCAAAATTCATCTCTGAGTCCATTAGTCCTCACAAATTATTTTACATATTTGTTCCCAATTGAAGTGTTTATAGTTCATTGTCCTGTTCTTATACTTGAAGTCAATTATAAAACAATAAAATAAAATACATAATTAAAATAAAGAATTAAAATAACACATTAAAATAATTAATTAAAATAACAAATATGTGGAACTCCATACTCCGGGATACACCGGAATTCATGCACCAACAATGCTGCAAGTTCATTGTTCTTCTACTGTTGTCTGCCCCTGAGACGTCCCGATCAGCATCTGGTTCCCTTGGAGCACTCTTTCATCCTGGCACTCTTGGATGCTTTTTCCATAGCAGTCATCTCTTTTGGCATCCCGGTTACTTTGTCTTCACCTCCACCCGGAGGCAGGCATCATTTGATCTTCATCCAGAGGTCTCCAGAATTCCATCGTCTCCCGTGTCCCCCGGTTCTGTGACCTCCGACTAAATGTATGTTAATATTCTAAATCAAATAGAAAATAAATAAATTAAGTACATAGCACAATACTAACTTCACCCTTTTGCCAAAAATAAAATTATATATATGTTCATGCACTTCATAAATTGTTTCGCCCTCTTCCTCTCGCCTTCTGAAATTAAGCACATGTTAGAGAGAAAACAAACATACATAAAATAGCATTCAATATTTAACACATTTTAATTTTGTAAAATAACTCCATTAGTTTTAGCCTCCATTTTTAAAAAAAAAAAAATATATATATATATACATATATATATATATATATATATATGTCACAGTGTTTGTGTTCCATTACAATAATTAATCACCCCTATTTTATTTCTCTGCCGGTGCCCTATGACTAAACTCATTTATCTTATCTTCTTTCATGTATTTAAGGGACTTTATCTGTTTCTACATGTTCAAGTCTTTCAAGTCTTTTTACCTCATGTTTGGGGTGCCATGGTTTCATTTGATTTATGTGAACAAACTGTTCTTTTGCTGTTTCACCCTCAGTTTTCAAAATTGTGTACACTACGGGAGATATCTTATCTATAATTCGAAATGGCCCCTGCCAGGCTGCCAGAAATTTAGAATTTTTCTGTTTACTTTTCCCAAAATGAAATTTATACACCTGACCCCCCACACAATACTCTTTCACTGATGTCTTTTTATCATAATATGACTTTGCACTGTCAGCAGCTCTTTCTAGATTTCGCTGTACAAAAGCAAATGCATGTTGTAAATGCTTCCTCAGTTCATCCATGTATTCATGAACTGTAGATGCACTCACAAGTGTCTGCTCATGTGTTCTGTATAGCATGTGTTGCGGCAACACCATTTTCCTACCTGTCAAAACCTCATGGGGGCTAATACCTGTTGCTTTGGCAGGAGTTGATCTGATTGCCATCAAAACCAAAGGTAAGCGTAAATCCCAGCTGGAACCTGTTTCTGCTACAAACTTCTTTAATATGTCCACAACGGACCTATTACAGTGTTCAACTTCCCCAGAAGAAGCAGCTCTATATGCAATGTGTAATTTCCTTTTCACTCCCAGTATTTGCCATACCTTACTCATTAGAGCGCTTGTGAAATGACTTCCTCTGTCTGATTCTTTTCTTTGTGATAACCCAAACCTTGAAAATACATGATTCACCAGTAATGTAGCTGCTGTTTGCACACTATAATCTGGTGCAGGAATACACTCAATCCATTTTGACATCAAACACACCACACTCAAAATATACCGGTTCCGCCTACTCAACCTCTTCACAGGCCCTACATAGTCTATTTGCAAATCTGATCATGGAAGAGTTAAGCCTCTTTTCATTAATGGGGCTCTAATCATTGGTGAAGCAGGTTTAAATTGGGCACATACTAGACATCCTCTAGTATATAATTCCACATCCTGGGACATATGCGGCCAGTAAGCTTAATCTTTTAGTATCTCCAATGTTTTTTGTGAACCTCTGTGGCCTGCAGTTATCGCATCATATGCATGGTGTAGCATTAGCCCTATGAATGAAAGGGGTACCACCCACTGTATTTGTCCTGTTATGGACACTCTAATCATGAGCCCATCCTGTAGTCTAATTTGTTTCTTATTCTTTAATAGCACCCTCAACTCTTCTTTTCCCACACAATCATTTTCTGTTGAAGGGTTTTGTTCAGGGTCTATTAAATGATTATAATATATTTCCAAAATTGGACCATCCTTTTGTTGCTTAATCAGATCTTGACCTGGTGTATCGTAACTCCATTGTACTACTGGTTGATCCACCACTTTTGGCGCTTTAGAGCGTGTTACTGCATCAATTTGTATTTCACCAAGTAAATGTTCAATAGGTAGCAACTCTCCCATCACAGCCCCAATTTTAGCCAGGTGATCTGCCTTATCATTCCCCTCCTTATCCTCTTCTGGAGTTTTTAAATGTCCACAACTTTTTCTCCAGTATATTGTCAAATCTTTCTCTGACACCAATTTGTCTATGGCTTCTTATTGTATGTAACCATGCCTCTTGCTTTCCAGCCAGGTAAATATTCCACGAAACTATTTTGTGCATAATCAGAATCAGTCACCAGGACAATTTCACTAAATGTATTATCAACTGCAGTAGCAATTGCTTTATAAATGGCTGCCAATTCCGCTACTTGACTGCTCTTAGTTCCAATTCTCATCCCTATACTGGGATGCCTTCATATTTCAACCAGATATTTCCTATCCCTGACACTAATTGTTTATTACTGTCATTTTCAATGTGAAAAGCACAACCGTCGACATATACAGTCGGCAAATCCTTGCATGTCTTGTCATCAAAAGCTTTGTGTGGTGATTACCCAAATTCCTGTAAACTAGATTCCACTTCTACTTCGTTTGATACATGTTCAGCGTCACAGTCATGTAGATCTGCCAAACCTTGAGCAACTATGCTCTTTTTACTTTGGCTATATCTCACTTCGACAGGAAAACCCTGTAATGCCAGTGTCCATGAAGTGATTCTGGACTGTGCTAGGTTACCTGACCTAATTCTTTTACTCTCTAAAAACTGCAACGTTTGATGATTTGTCTCAATAATCACCTTTTCTCCCTGAACAATGGGGCGGAAATGTTGTAGCGCCCCCACAGTGGTCAAAAGGGCCTTTTCACATTCACTGAATTTAATTTCAACTTTAGAAAACGCCTTACTTGCATAGGCAATGGTTTTGTGATTCAAATCATGTTTTTGTGATAACACTGCTGACATACAATGTTCAGAGAAACCTATTTCTATAAAGAAATCCCTATCCTTTATGGGGTATGCTAAACATGGTGCCTTTGCAAGACATTCCTTTAATTTAGCCACTGCCTCAGACTGCTCTTTTTCCCATTTCCAGGGTGTGTTCAGCTTTAGCAGTTTAGTCAATGGTTGAGTAATTTCAGCATAATGTTCAATGAATTTCCTGTTATAGCCTGTCATTCCCAATAAACTTTTTACCCCTTTCACATTTTTAGGGTCTTTTAGTTTTTGTATGGCCTCTATTTTCCTCTTTTGTGGGTTTAGTCCATGTTCAGTCACTTCATGGCCTAGAAAATTCACTTTTTTCTTGCCCCATTGTGCTTCTTTAAAGATACTTTGGTGCCTGCTTTCTGCAATTGTCCAAGAACATGTCTTATTTCATCAAAATGGTTTTTCAAGCTCTCATTTTTTATCAGTACATCATCCACATAAACTATGGTACCTCTTTCTGCTGCATCAGGCATGGCCTTTCTCAAAAATATTCCAAATTCACCCCCGCTATTGACATACCCAAATGGAACTCTAACCCATGCATATTGAGTCTTATCAAATGAAAATGAAAATAAATTCTGAATCTCCTCTGCCAATGGCACGCACCAATATCCAGAGGTGAGATCTAATGTGGTAAACACTTTTGAACCATGTACCTGAGCTAGGCCTTGATCAATGAATGGCAGTGGCCATCTGGATACTGGCACTCTTTTATTTAATTCTCTTAAATCTGCACATAGTCGCCATTGACCATTTGGCTTTAACACACCTAAAATAGGTGTGTTGGATGTGCTATGAATAGGCCTGATAATTCCCAGAGACTCCAATTTTTTAATTATCTCTGCCAATGACTCTAAACATGCCAGTGGTAATCCATACTGGCGCACAAATACTGGACTTCTACTACACCCTTCCGATAGCGTGGCCACATGTAAATAAGTTAGACCGCAATCATAAGCATCTTTTACAAATACATCTTTAAACTCCATAAATATCTTCCTCCATTCATTTCTATCCTCATCGCTGTTGCATGCATCTGCTGATAAAATCTGCTCCTCCACCATTTTTGAAAATTCTGGAAAATCTTCCAGTAGAGGAATCTTTGTGCTTTCCTTTAACTGTGTGGCTGTGTCGCTCTGTAAAGCTGCCACTTTTAAATATTTTGGCATATCAGCTTCCACTTCAATGGGCTGATTTTCTGTTTTATTTTCATCTAAGTTAAATGTTATGCAATCCTCTTGATGACAGCACACTGTCTCATTTGAATCATAAGGGTACACAGAATGAATTTTAAATATTCCTTTGGGCTGAGAATTCAGGTATTCTGGCAACTCACCCTTGGCATCTACATACTTTTCAGGTATATATCCAATCACCATGTTATTTAGATCTGCAGCATAATGTGATTTTTGTATCGCCATTCCTATTGAGGAGTTTTCCTCTAAATGAATATCTTGACCACCTTTATTATACACCATAATTTTTACAGACCCTTCACCAATATCTATCAATGGATCAATGGAATGCATTCATAATCCAGGCCTTGCCGTCTTATGGATTCATTCAAGCACACAAATGCATCAGAGTCTTCCTCTGCTGTCCATTTTTGCATTTCAGTGTTATTGTCACCTGTTTGGTGAATGCAGGGATAATAGTATCCTTCCTCAGCTGTAATTCAATTGCATATGGGACCAGTTGTGCGCAATGATAAGCCCTTATTTTGTCTTCAAATTCAGGTGCCGGCCCACCTAGGCGTGACCATATTTTTTGATTAAGGAAATCTAACACCATACACAGTCTGTGCATTATATCATGACCCATGTAAAAGTCATTGTGTGTCCCACTCACTATCCAATTATTATGGTGAATTGTTTTTTGTCCAATACTAATTTTCAGCATGCATCTGCCTGCAATTCGGTTTTCAAAGTCTGGAATATCCAAACCAGAGACATATTGGTTTTTAATTCTAAATTTCGGGATCTCATCCCTCTCCATTATTTTTTGCAACAATTTCTCATTAATGAAACTCCTTTCCTGTTCAAGTGCTAAAATGGCTTTTGTTGTTTTAGAATGGTCATTTATACCAATGTGAACCCATGGTTGCTCATAGTCCATGTGTTTTTCAGCAAGAGTGGTGATGTGTTTTTCTATATTTGTTTTAGGAGCAGTATTCTGTTTGCATGTTTTCTCTTTTAAATAAAAACGTAATGTGTACTCATCTATGGCAGTTTGCCATTTTTTCCTTGGGTCCAAGTATATTTGTACAGATTGTTTCTCATCTTCACTCTGCATTTTGTCTTGACACATTAAGATGACAGTGACACTAGGTATGCAGCTATTCTGGAGATATACCTCCACTGCATCATTTGTTTTGGCAACTGTGTGACATTCATTTATATTGCTATTTTGTGATTTTAGTTTCTTAGGTCTCAATGGTTTTTTGGTTAAGGACCACAATACTCCATTCACCCCATCTATGAGAGGAGACAATCTTTTCAGGCAATCTGTTCCCATCAGAAATGGAATTTCACAAATAGATGTGATCAATACCTCCTGTTTCATTCTGTGCTTTCCTATCTTTAAGTCAACCTCGGTGACACCTATAATAGGCACCTCCTCCCCGTTAAAATTATGCACTGGACCTTGATTTTCCTTCATTGTGATCTGATTCTGTGGGGATCTCCCTTCATTGATACTCTTTACCAATTCTTTAGACATAATTGTGGCCTGTGCGCCAGTGTCAATCATTGCAAATGCATTGACTTTTTCTTCTACAGTGATGTGAGCATAATAACTGTCTTCAACTTCCTCTAAAACCCAAAAGAAATGCTAATTCTTACCGATTTCAGGGCTCACCTTTCTCAGGCCTTTTTCACTTTTGGCTAAGCACATTGGTAAATGGAAAGAGATTTTTCCCTCCTTTTTGCACATTTCAGTGTGAGAGACTTTATTCATTTCTCCATGTTCAGAGGTTTTTTGGATTGTGGCCACTGTTCACCTATCCATCCAGGTATCATCAGAGGTCACATTACAATCCTCCAACTGAACATGTGTAACAACATCACTTGGCAATTTGTCATTGTCTAACTCTGTGCGTTTGTGGTTATTAACTATGGTACCAGTCCTTTTAACTTCTTCAAAGATATGTGGCTCAAAGAATTCTTCATGTGATTGACCTGTACCCTCCTTTTGAGTATTTCTTTTTTCTGCCTGTGTTTGGTCATTGTCTTGATTGCCCAGGGAAGGAATTATAGCATCCCCACTTACTCCCTGTTCATTGATATTCCCCATGCATGAGTCAACTTTCTTAAATCTGTCTCTGTTCTTTTGGAATTTCAGGTATTCCTTTTTCATTTGTACAACTCTCCAATGTTTGATTTAGCTCTAGGTCCAACCAAACTTCTTTCATAAGGGTATTTGTACTTTCTGTCACAGGTTCATTTACCGATACTTTCACTTTTAAATCATTAGGCATCTCAGAGTCATTATGCATAATTACATCAGAGCAATCTGTCTTTTTGGCACTGCAGGTATCATAAATACTTAGTCACTTTTCAGAAGCCATCCGGTCATTGCTATATCCTTCTGCCCCCTCCTTTGATGACTGTTTTTGTGCTGTACAGAGCTTTCCTATTTGTTCAGCTAACATTTTCACTTGGGCCTCGAGACACTGGAATCTTTCCATCTCTCTAGAATCCTCTCTCTGTGGCCTAGATCGATATTGGTTGTTTTCCCCCTGATTGGATCTATTCTGATACCTCTCAGGGGAATGATTTCTATTGGGATTGTTCCTGAACTCTTGATTTGTATGCGGGGTGCACCCATCCTTTGATTGTAGTCCCCTGATGGTGGTGATTCATTGTATTGACGTGGAGAATAATTCATATTCTGCCTCATGTCCTGTCTCTCATTTTGTGGGTACTGTCGCCTATGCTGATTCCCATTATCAGTAAACCGATCCACATATCGGGGTCTGGCCTGATTACCATATATCATGGTATTAGGATCGAGTCTACTTTGTGTCCCGAATGTCTGGTAGGGACCATTATTTCTTTGATCCTGGCCTTGTCTCTGATTATTATTTATGCCTGACATATCAGGCCGATATCCTGCCCGGGGGCTGTCTCCATAGTACCTAGGGCTAATGTAGCTCTCCCTATCACTAGGATCATGTGATTGAAACATTGGTGCAGGGTGTGACGACCTTTGTTGATTACTCCTTTGTTCATGTGCCAAATAATTTTTACCTGGACTTTGAGTAGACTCAAGGGACATTTTAGCTGACCTGATTTCCATCACTGTTGCTGAGGGTTCTTTAGATTTAGGTCTAGTATCTTTCATTTTATCACTTTCTCTACCCTGACAATATAGTACCTCATATAGCTTTGTGCTTTGGTGTTCAATCCATTCAAGGGACTTGTCACGGTCAAATTCGCGGACCAATTGTGATATAATGACTTTCTGTAGCCCATAGAAGTAGGCAGTTTTAAACTCATTAGAATTGGGGTTAAAAAATACATCAAATCGAGAAAATGCTCTTTTTAAGTCTTGTAAAAACTGGCAAGGGGATGTATTAGGCCCAGCAGTGATTGTGTAAGCAACTTTCTTTGCCTCCTGCAATGACTGGAAAGGAGAAAAATGACGCCTAATCTCTTTTTCAAACTCTGCCCATGTCATATTCTGCTGCTCATTCAATCCCCTTATGATACTGGCCGTGGGAGCATCTAAAGTTAAATGAAAATACTGCCTGTATTGTTCCTTAGGTATCTGGAGGGCTTTAAAAATGTCATGAACCGCTTCTAATTGATCCTCTATGCAGCATTCCCCTTCCTTTTTAAATGGTTTGATCAGGGCTTTGATGGATTTCATTATCTTTATGGGGCTACTTGTTGCAATACATGGAATTGCACTACTTGGTGATTCAACCCCCGTTCCAGGTGTATGGGATTGGTGGCGGCCCCCAATGGGAGTATCACATCCCCCAAGGGCACTGCAACCAAGTTCAGTCACCGGCCCAGTCACTGGGGCACTAGCTCTTTGGGTAGAAATAGAATTCACCTCAACCCCATTGAATGTGGTACCCTGTCGTCTATCCTGGGACCTGGGAATGCACATTTGTTGTTCCAAATCCTTACACTTCTTAAGGAGCCTGTCTGCCTCCTTTTGAAAGTAATTGTTTTCATCACTCATTTTATTAATTACCTCCTGCATGTCGCACATTGGCATTTGGCATTCATTGAATTCTTTGTTTCTCTCGTCTCTTTCTTGAAGCATTTTAACCATTTCCTATTCTGCATTTTGGAGATCACTTTCTTTTTCAAAATGCTCTTTTTATAAGACCTGCATTTCTGAAACCATCCCATCTTTATCTTGTCTAACCTGGTCCACCAATGCTTTTAAGTGTACCAATTCTTGTTCACTGTCCTCAAATTGTTTCTTGCTTTTGGACAATTGAATATCAAAATCTCTGCATTTTAACTGCATGTCTTTTTGACATCTTTCTAATTCTGCTCTTAACATTTCTTCCTTTTTACTTGCCCCATCTAGGTCGGCTTTTAACCTATTAATCAGCTTGGTATCATTGTCTTGCATTCGCAGGGACCTATTCAAAATAAACCAGATCTTGGCGCATAGCCGTATTAGACAATCTTTCTCTGCATGTTTATCAGCTGCATTTAATAATCTCAGAAGGCAGACCTGAATTATGCTGCCTTCTGCAAAAATATTGTCTAATGTTTCTTTCTGCACTTCACCATGAATGCGGTCGTGCCATTCTGTGGCGTTGTTCGATGAACACGTCCCATGTGCATATAACTTTGTCTGTAAGTATTGCACTAGCTCTGAGAATGTGGCTTCCATTTGAGACATTCTGAAATTCTTTTTTAATGACACACTGCTATTATGAAATGGGTTCCCTTTAATGTACAGATGCAGTGTGAGACACACTTGCCACGCCCAGTAGGTGCTCTATGATAACTTTCCCAGCCAACGCACCATAAATATGTAGGGTATTTTGTGTAGATTTGGAGCCTGGTGGCATTTTCTTACCGCCAAAATAATGGTAATTTGGCAATGTTTACTCCTTGCATTTAGATTGGGTTTGGCCTTATTTCCTTTCGGGAGCCATTCCTTATTTCAGTACATAGCATGAATTAGTGGTATACATTTTGTTGGTGGTATGTTGGTGAGCATAAATTCCCGTTTTATTTGTGGCCCCAATATACAAACCCCCTTCTTTTTGCTTAGACTGTTTGTGTGATCTCTGGAGGCCTCGGACCTACATTCATAAACACCACAATTTTCACATATAGTATTCTCAATCCCCTGTGGTATTATCACTAATTTATTTACATTAGCGAATTATGCATCCGTAGGCCTCTCTTGCTGATTCATGTACGCCCAGCAAGAACTATTGTATTATATTCCACTCAGAAACCATAAACACATACACTGAGTGGAATCACGCACACAGCTATTTTTAATTGCTGATGATATTGCTCCATCTGTATAGGAAACATGACATACATACTACTTAAAAATCTTCCCCTTCTTGCAGGATGTTATTTTAGATGCACCAAAGAAGAAACGAAAGCAAGAACACTCTTACACAGTCTGTGTGTTATAACAATTTCATTTCAAAATAATACATTACCATTCTTGTGAGACAGTCCTTTCTGAAATAAACAGAAGAGAAACAGATGCAATAAAACAATGAATTTCACTTGACATTATTTGTAACAAGAAAAAGAAAAGTTACATCAATGGGACAGCATTTGCATTGCAACATTATAACGTGGCAGTTAAACACATGGATTCCCTATTGCTATCCTCCCTGCCTGAGAAACATTTCATCCATGCGGCACACCCTCAATTTAGTTTATAATTACCAGCTATTTGTAGCTCTCCGGCACGCGAAATCCCTTGGCTTGCCGCCTCCGAGAAGTGACCCAGGGTTGCCCCTCGTAAACATGCAATTTGAAGGGCACAGCGAAACACACAGTTTTCAAGTCGGTGCCAAGTGACCAGGAATCCCCAGTCTCTGAAGGTCAGCAGTGGAGCTGAAACGACTCCTCACAGCAACCCAGCAAAGGCGACCTCTTCACAGCAGCTTAGCAAAAGTGATCTCCCCTTAATTCAGTCAGAGCTCGTCCAGCAAACCCCCTTGCATCCCCCAGGCTTACGTGTCACCAATCAAATTCACAATATAGTATCCTCCTTCCTCAACAATAGCTCACATTTACAGTAAGCAACTGTATCTAACTAATTTCCTGGTATGTGGATTTTGCTTCCTGCAAAGACAGTGAACAGAGAGAGTAAAGAAGAAAAAAAGAAAAAACAATCTAAATGCACGTTTAAAAATGGCTCTCAGAGCACATCTCTTCTGCCTCTCTTTCCACATGGAGAACACATTATAATGTTAATGGGTTAATATTGGTGTTAGTATTTGTTAATTAAGTCAGTCAATTACATAGCTAATGTGGTCTCCTGTGAATGAGGCATTTCCAGTGAGAGAAGAAAAAGAAATAAAAAATTCTGGTGTGCTTTTAAATCAGTAGAGAAAAACGAAATTCTGGTGTGCTTTAGATCTGTAGAGAAAAACAAAATTCTGTTTTCATTTGCATATCCATATGTTACACTGGCGACACATGGCTGCCTATTTGTGTACCACATTATAGCAATAATGTGATCATATGCAGTGGCGCTGTACTCCAAAACACACTAATTATACTACACCTCCCAACCACCAAACCTACCGCTAAGAAGCAGCTATCATAAAAGAGCCACATCAGCTGCACACATATCCGGTGCACCCACGCACCTTATGTCTCTCTCTCTCTCTCTCTCTCTACTGACTTGAACTGCGGTTCCCGAGGGCGTTCAACCTACCAGCGCTTTGAGATCATACCAATGATACATAAGGCGCTATATAAATGAAAGTAACATAACATAACATAATACGCAACCACCCCTGCATAGGCAATCAGAGGACCTCTTCCACAATCCAATTGTTTCTTTCTAATTTGTTAGCTCTGTGCATTCCTATCCTATTCCTGCTTCTCCCCATCACCACTTTTTGCCTTGATTTCCTTATGTCCTCCACACAATACAGTCAGGTTACCCTTGGCAGTGAAACAAAACACAATTTATTCAGACAAGGTACTGGTGCCGTAAAACCAATTGTGGAGGCATCCTGAAGCAAGACACAGACAACAGATTCAAAGTTCAGAATGAAAGGATTCATTGACTCAAATGTGAGGATGGCTGAAGGCCTATACTATGGTGGGATTTCCATACCTGAACAAAACTAAGGAAAGTGTGAGTCTCAAAGTTCAACTTAAAAGTCTGTGTCCTAAACCTATCCTTGCCCTCACAACTAAAGCTAAACAATGTGTAGGGATGTCAATACCAAACGTAATGGTGATAAAACAAGAGGTCTGAGCTTCTGCCAGCAGCTCTTAGCTTCCTGTTCAGCTTCCCTTCCCCAAGTTCAAGAGTTGCACAAAGGCCTCTGGATTACCGTTCTTAAGTTCAAAACAGTTCATAAAGCCTTGGGGCTCCCTTTCCCATGTTCAAGGCAACACAGTTCCACAGATAGTCTGGGTTACCTTCCTCGAGTTCAAAGCAACACAGTCTCACAGAAAAGGGCTTGAGGATTCCGTCCTCAGGACAACATAAAAGTATAGCAAGTCTCAGGATTCCCTTCCCCAAGACTTCAACTTGCAAGCCTCTGCTTGGATTCTGTCTCTCATTGTTCAAAACAAAGATATCATTCCTTCTGGATTAGCTTAATAACTCTTAAACTTATTATTTCCTGGTTTGCTAAACAGAGTCTTTGGCTTCCATAGTTGAGGGTTCCTTGGTCTAGGTGCAGTTGACAGCTCAAACGATCCACCGATTATAGGTCGCGCAACCAGGAACCTTAGGCTCTTTTACCCACACAGGTTATTCTGCTTTTATACCTATGTGGAGGCTTCTATTCACTTGGCCTTTCCTTGTCAGCTTCTTGGCTATGCCGCACTGTGTGAAACAACTTGGGCCAATTCTTGGCCTGCCACACTGTATCACACAACTTGGACCAATCCTTGGTCTTGCCACATTTTGTTAAATTACAAGAGTCCACTTAATGGTTATTTCACACCATTACCAGCTTGCAGTTATGCTCTCTCGCAATGTTCTATTCTTACTCTCTTTGCGAGAAGTAGTTTCTCCTTTGTTATAACTTTGCTTGTAAAAGTTCCATTCAGTGCGGTATTCAATAATTGTTCAGTTTGCTTTGCTGTTTCTATGTCACCCAGGCCACGGAATTGGGTTTGTTTAATCAATTTCATATGATTGCACTTGTTTGACGCTTGCCTCTCATTCCCCACAGCCCCAAGGGCACCCTGGTCCAAGTCACTTGCTTTCTTCACTCACTGGTCTTGTGCGTTCCTTCCTGATGGCTCTGCTGCTGGTATTCAGCCTCACATGCTGATTTCCCTTTGCTTGTGATCTGCGCTCACTCTTCTGTGGCTCTCCGGTTCCCGCTGTCAGCTCCGCTCTGCTTCTGTGGACCATGGCAGCTTCCTTCCTTCCTCTTCTCCGCTCGTAGCTATGGCGGCATGGCTTCGGCCATGGAGGCTCCCAAGCTTGCGGTTCCTTCACATCCCAGCTGCTCACGGACCCCTCAAGTTATTTGGGTTTTCTGCCGGTGTCTTGGCTGTGCTGCAGGACCCACCACGGCTGCCTCCTTCCAAACTGGACTCACCCACACAGGCTTCCCTGTTGGTCTGTGTGTTGCTTATTTCCTCCCTTTTATACACCTGCAACCACTTGACAGGTTGCAGGTGTGAGTATTCAATTAGAATTGCCTGACTGAAATTAGAACAGCATGCCTGACCTTCACAATACTCTGTAGGCATCTTCTTCCTCCAAGTACTAGAGTGGTGAAATAGGTTACTAGTGTTCACTACTCCTAGTGCCTCTTCCTCATCCCAGTACTAGAGTGGTGGAATAGGTAACTAGTGTTCACTACGCCTAGTCGCCTCTTCCACATCACAGTACTGTAGTAGGTTGAATTTGGAAAAAAGAGTGGAACTGTTGCACAATAGCCCATAAAGGCAAGGGGAGGGTTAAGTTGGCTTTCACGGGGAAAGGGGGATACCTTGTCTCACCTGGGGGTACCCTGTTCCCAATCCCCAATGATACTTTTCTTGGTAAAGGGGACATATACAGCAATACACCATTACTGTCTTTGGAATGGAGGGTTCTTCCTGGAAGGGAAAAGGGCAATACCTGTCTCATTATGTTTCCCTCCCAATCCCCAAGGGTCCTCAGCCCAGGTGATCCTCCCTCGCTTCTCCAACCCCACGGTCATGGTCCAAGAGCGATGGCCTTTCCCCGGCCACCTGAGCAGAGGATCCAGGGGGAGCAGGAGTGAGGATACACTCAGGTTTCTCACACACTTAGGTGATGATTGGGGTTGTATAAAAGCTTCATAAGACACACAGCTCAGAGTTACTAAAAAGCAAAGCGAACATGGAGTTAAACCAGGGAGAACGCATACATAACAATACATGCCAACCTTCCCCAGTTCAGTATGAAGATGATGATGATGTACTCGTTTTTTTTCTTTGCATCATGGGACTTTTTCGAACACAGATCAACAAGCCACAGAATGCAAATAAAATAACAGGACTGGGTGAGCTTCTCCAGCACGGCATGGGGCATGCTGGGGTGTACGCATAATAAAGACATTGGAGACACATGGGCGATACAGATCAGGGTCTGATCATGGGCTGGAGAGTGGCTCTGGTGGCCATACAATGCAATGCAATCACATTCTGCTCAGTACTGGCCGCAGTACCCAGGGATTTCAAAAGTTATCGCAAATGTCTTTTTGGGTTCTTCACACACTTGTGTCTCATTAGTTAGGCTCTGGGCATTAGAATAATGATTCTTCGGGCGGGCGTGGAGGAGGTGAGTTGGGGTTCAGTGTTGGGAGTCATATATGGCAGCATGCCCCATTCCATTGGGGTTGTGCTTGGCCAGCCATGTTTTTTCTTCTATGCAATCCGGGGACTTGTGGCCCTGAATTTATAATGTGAAATCTAGAAATAGAAGTCCCAGAAAACAATGAGAAGAACAGGTTTGGATGAGCACCTCCAGAATGGCATGGGCATGAGTGCCTGATAAAAACATTGCAGGCACAGGGGTGATGTTAATCACGGGCTGAGAGGGGTGGGGAAGGTGGCGCCTACAATGTATCCAAACGATGCAGTGTGCAGCAGCAACACTGTGAGGCACACTTACTGTATCTGCCCACAGTATCCAGGGAAGAGTTATTCTTCTTGTGGGGACGCTCAGAGCCATGTATGGCAGCAAGCCCCATTCGCCTTTGCTTGGTCAGACCTTACTTTTCCATTGCATTCTGGGACTTGTAGTCATGGATTTATATTGGAAAATCTTGAAGTACAAGTCCCAGAAAGCACTAATAGAGCGTGGGTAGACACTACCTAAATGCATTGAGGTCTGTTGGCATGTATAGAAAGCAGAGACGCTACACAGCATTTAAGGTCAGCATTTAAGCTGAGTGATTTTGGCAGTGTTTATCAGCATGCATGTCGGGATTGGTGAATTCAAAGGGGATTACTTGCTGGACAACACTGTAGGTTTTTTCGTTTTTTTTAATTGATTTATTTGTGTCTATGGTTAAGGCACACCTTTACACACATTAAAATGCAAATACATGTAATTAAAATGTAAGGTGCACTGTGAACCAAAATTATAACAAAGAGTTAACAATTCATACCTTCAATGAGATCATATTATACAATCATCACATACAATTAGGGTGAAGAAAATGTGTATTACCCTTTGGAGTAAAATGTGCATTCAGGAGTGACAAGGGAGAAAATTAGGATCCATAAAATGATTCAGTTATTGGGGAATTATTTGGGATGTGCCCTTATTCCATACATAGAAGGCAGCACCTGATATAACAATCGATTCTGCCGAAATAATTGCAGCCCAAAACTGATTCTCTTCAATGTGTATTATGTGAGTTACAAAATTAGCATAACCTAATGTATGCTCCCTCACTGGCTGGTTGCATTGAATGAGAATATGTCTTGAAGTTTCAATACTGGTCCTGCATAGTCGACATAACCTTTCCTTTCTAGGTATCCGTGTCAAGTGTGCTTAAAAGTAGATCAAATGTTATAACGGAGGTAGATAATAATCTTCTGATTCTCTCCTCCAGAGCTAAGTCTTTTGCATATGCCTCCAGGGGGGAGAAGGGGAGGTTTAAATGTAACAATTGTGTAGCCTTGCATCTCTCCATAACTTTGAAGTACCAATAGAAATGGCAGAACCAATGGCAAGCCATCTGTGATGTAACCACTCATCCTCGGGGAACAGTCCTAACTTGTATTCTGTGTAAATGATATGGATACCTTTTATCCCCTCCTCCTTTCTGATCAGAGTTGCCAGGGATTGTATCCTGAGTGCAAACAATAAGGGCATTGTGGGACAGCATTGCCGTGAGGCTGTATCCAAAGAGTGGCACAGGGTGGAAACGACATTCATCCTGACTGCCTCACCAGCTGCTGAATAGATCTCTCTACCCATTATAGGTAGTTGCTTCTGAAGCAAAACCTATGGAACATTGTCCTTACGAATGTCCAGCTGACTCGGTTGAACGCCTTTTCTGCATGAAGGAAACTAGAACTGGGTCAGACGGGTGATTACGGGAAGCATGGATCAAGCTTATAGTCTTTCCAATATTATGTGCTCCTTGGCGATCCTTCAAGAAACACACTTGGTCTTAATAGATCAGATACAGGAGGAGTATATGCAGTCTAGATGCCAGGACCCTTGTCAGGATTTGGGGATCAACATTTCAAAGAGAAAATGGCCTATAGGAGGAGCAATTAAAATGGTCCTAGCCTTCTTCTAAAAAGTAATGTGAGATAGAATAACCTTCAAGAATCCAATGAACTCGCTTTAATGAGGAGTCCAGAAGATCTTGGAACTTTTTTTTATAAAAAAAAACAGCAGTGATACCAGCATGGCTCAGGGATTTGTAATGTTCAAACGTATTTCCTAATCATTGACATGGACCTCGAACTGTGCCAATTCCATTATCTGACAATTAAAGCAACCTGTGTGTGGGGGGGGATCTGTAATTCGGAAGGGTGGCGGGGGGGTGTAGCCTGACAATAGCCCCTTCAACACCCCCCCCCCAGAGCCACCGACTCACCATCAGCAGTCTAACCTCAAAAGTTTTTTTTTTACTGAAAAATATTCCCCCTTGACCCTCTTGGCCAGAAGCAAACCTACCCCTGAGTACTTAGGTGTGTGTGATTCCCTGATCTGGAGTGAGAGCTATGCCTGCCAGAGAACAAACAAAACTCCAAAGTCAGTCACATGCCCAGAATAACATGCATGTAATACAATTCATGCAGGCACTGCGTTAAAGCCCACACCATTGGCATACCATGGCCCACAGCAATATGTTCAGAATAATATGCCCTGAATAGCAAGCTTGTAATAACATTCTGCACAATAGCCAAATACGACAAGCACTGTATACCATCACATGCCGTGTGCACACCATGAAAAACAACAATATGCTCTGACTAATAGAAGAGGAAAAGCACATACTTAATATAATCCAGCACAATAGCCGTAGACAACAGGCTCTGGATACCAGTCCACAACAACAATATACTCAGAAAAACGCATTCGTAAAACTATTCACTACAATAACCATATACACAGGCACTGGATACACAAGCACACCATGGCCAAAAACAATATACTCAGAATAACGCATACGTAATACTATTCACTACAATAACCATATATATAGGTAATGTATACACAAGCATACCATGGCCAACAACAATATACTCTGAATATCGCATGTGTTATACTATTCACTACAATAACCATATACACAAGCAATGTATACACACGCACACCTATACTCAGAATAACGCATATGTAATAGTATTCAACACAATAACCATATACACAGGCAATTTATGCACAAGCACACCATGGCCAACAACAATATACTCAGAATCGAGATAGATGGGGATGCAGATTCGTACTCTTGCACCAAATAACTATGACAACTCAATAGTTTGGCAAAGGGAGTCTGTTTAATGACAAGTACAAAAAACAGGGAGTTCAATGAACATCAGCAACCGCTCGATCGTCCTTCTCGCTTTAACTCAACTTAATTTCAGAAAAAACACAGTATTTATATCAAAAACTCATCATCACTGATGCCTAATCTTAAAAACCTAACATGCAACTTGATTGGTTATAGGAAGGTAACTTTAACATAGGTACTATAACTGTATGTGGTAACGGGGAGAGCAGATTAGATAATCAATGTCAGGTGGGGCAACTAAGCCCTTCCTTCAAAATGGCTACTATAAACGTCACTAAAAGTACGACATCCCATTGGATCTACTCACTATAGGACCCTAGATTACACGGTCCACTATGATTGGGTTGGCATCAACCACACTCATACTTTTCCACTTACGTCTAGCAGCATTCAGAACAACCAGCCAGGTGCAGGGAGTTTGTGTGCACGCTAGCTTCCCTCCAATTATGTTATCAATCATCACCTCAGTGGTCATGTGTCAATTACTTCATTGTAGTTTGGCCTCGAGTCTGCTTCTTGGTCTGAGAAAGTTAAGGAGTATGGGTATGGTAGGGATCCGTGCATAGGTGTGAAAGTCTCATCCCTTCCTGCCTGCCTTGTCACGTGATTCGGACACCGTGAAATCGACCTCTTCTATGTGTAATTTTGTGTAGTTGATTTAATTCTACCAGTCTTCTACCATCTGTGGCTTATCTTGACCTTTCTGAACAGGATACTCTGTTTTTTTTCTCTTTAATTGTATCCACTGTTGGCCTATTCCAGCCGATGCAACCTTGGCTTCTTGGCATGGTTACTTCAGCTGGGTTTCTCTCTGTCTTAATTCTCGATTTGTTTGCTGCAACACTCGCCTCTTGAGACCTTTAGTAACCTTTGTTCAATTCTGCTTATGTGCGTAGTGAATTTACACTCATCTATAGAGTGCTTTTTGAGGTATATATATGTATAGTTGGCGCTTGCCGCAATCTATTTGCTACTAAGCATAAGCAAGCTTAACAATTTCTTTGCTTCTTGTGGTTTCTTGCATCTGTACACTTTTAAACTAACTGAATATCTTCATCATGCATATGACATACGTTTCTGCGTCTTGACATCAACTGCTTCACCTTTGGCTTAAGATGTCACCTATCCATGGTATTTCGTCTCTTTGTCAGTATTCTCAGGTCATTATATCTTCTATATGTGCATCCGTCCGATTTCTTATGACATCACCATTTGTCTTCCTTTAATATTTTCTTGGCTTCTTCGGGTATTTCATTCTGACAAACGTCATTTCGTCTTGCTTGTATATATGGTTTTCTCAATGGGTACCTTGCTGTCCAGGTTTTCTTAGGTTTTGGTACTTCAAAAGGTTTTGTTATTCTGATAGGCACTGGGCAGAGCCCAGCTGCGGCTCTCTGCTGGTTTATCTGTTCATCATACGTCACATATTTCAGCGTAAACATACTGGCATTTCGAAGGGGGTGGCTGGAGTGCGGATGACACTTGGCACTTCTTCTTCACTACAATAACCATATACACAAGCAATGTCTACACAAGCACACCATGGCCAACAATAATATACTCAGAATAACACATGAGTAATACTCTTCACTACAATAACCATATACACAGGTACTGCACACACAAGCACACCATGGCCAACAACAATATACTCAGAATAAAGCATGCGTAATACTATTCACTACAATAACCATATACGCAGGCACTGTATACACAAGCACACCATGGCCAACAACAATATGCTCAGAATATTACCCTCTGAATAAGAGGCCTCTGATAGAACCCAACCTAATATCCATAAATAACAGGCACTGGGTACATGCATACACCATGAGGAAACCAGGACCAACAACAAGAAAATAGGAACAACAAAAACGTTTCCCCTGAACTTTGATCTGGAAAATCCAAAAGCACTTATCCCAGCTGTCTGTCAACAGTGCACCCCCAGTGATCTGAGCATGCTGAAGCTTCCTGAGCATCGCATTTCAAAGGCCCGACATGCACACTGTCAGCCATCGTGGAGCTCTAAAACTCAACTTCCTGGGACCAGCCACATGTGGTTCCTCTGCATGGGACCCTGGATATAGGCATAGTAGAAAAGGGACTTTGATGAAAGATGGGTAGGTTAGAAACTGTGTGTGTGGTAACATGTATGTGTTTGAGCCTAAGTGTGAAACATGTGACTGCCTGCAAGCATGTGTAAGGATGAGAGGTGAATGTGTCTGTGAGCATGTGTGAGCTGGTGGGTTAGAGGTCTGGGTATTGGTATGTGTGTTTGTGTGTGTTTGTGTGTAATCCTGAGAGTGAGTAGTATAGGAATTAAACGCAAGTGCAGGGTGGCTTAGAGGAAATGGCTAGCTTCTTGCGCGTCCTCCGACAAACTGACCTGCCACCGGCTCCAAAGGCAATAATGATTCTCTGTCCGCACTAAGAAGTGAGCCCAGATCCTAGCCTGCATCTCTGCGGCATCTAACAACTCAGCCGAACTCTTTAAAATACGCCAGGAGCTGGCAAATCCTGCTGCAGTCTCTACCTCTCCTGTCTCCTCCCAGGCCTTCTGAACGGCCCTGGCTTCTCAGTTAATCTCTAAAACCCAGGACATGCTGTCCACCCTCTCATCCTCTCCTCCTCCTCCCTCTAATCTCCTCTACCTCTGGCCCCCCTGAGGCCACCTCTCCTCCCTCTTTCTCTTCCTTTCCTCTGTTCTCCCCTGACAAGGTTTCTAGACAAGTCCAATCCATGAAAGTCTTGTCAAAACAGACTGTTCTTCCAAAACCATCAAGGACCACATTGGCACCTTGGCTCCTGCCTTGGCTGACTTCTGCAATCACTCCCTTCCCCCTGAAGCACTCTCTTGTGCACCCTCTTCTCAAGAAAATCTCAGCCGACCCCTCCTGCCCGGCTATCGCCCGATCTCCATCACTCCATTGCTGGGCAAACTCCTTGAAAAGCTGGCCATCTCCCAGCTTAATCTTCACACTGAAACTGTTGGTTGTCTCCATAACCATCAGTCTGGCTTCAGAGCAGCCAGAAGCACGGAAACTGTTCTCCTGAACATCAGTGAAGACCTGCTCTCTAACCTTGATTCTATTCTCCCCTCTGTCCTCATCTTACTCGATCTCTCTTCTGCCTTTGACACGGTCAACCATGCCATCCTGCTCAATCCTGTGTGATAACCTGGGCATCAATTATCAGGCCCTGGCCTGGCTGACCTCACTCCTCTCTGATCGACCCTCCAAAGTCCAACTTGGGTCCTTCCTTTCCTTTATCTCACTCTCTACCTGTGGTGCTGCCCAGGGGTCTAACCTCTCTCCATGGCTGATCAACCAATACCTGGCACCTCTCGCCCACTGCACTGCCGCTCTCTGCTCCAACTTTCAGTGTTATGCGGATGACACTCAGCTTGTTTTCAGGTTCCCTTCTGCCACCTCTTCTCTCATTTCTGACTGTGTGTCTGCTATCCAGGAGTGGTATGCCGCCAACAATCTCTAACTTAATGACAGTAAGATGGAGATTCTCCTCATCAGCACATCTGTACCCTCCTTTTCTGTAACTCTCTGGCTGGCCACCCTTGGCCCTCTTCCTGGTCGCACCTGTGAGGCTAAGAACCTCAGGGTCATCTTCGACTCCACACTCTCCTTTTCTTCTCACATCTCTGACGTCTCTAAGAAGTCAAACTATCAACTGCACCTAGTCAGAGGTATTCTTCATTTCCTCTCCTTCCACCAGATGCTCACTGTCTCCAGAGCTCTGGTTCTCTCTAGGATGGACTACTGCAACAGCATCTTTCTAAATCTGCCTGCTTCTACTCTCCCCCCTCTGCAACTCCTCCAGAACAGGACTGCAAGACTTGTCCTTGGCCTTAAGCTCATGGATCATATCTCTCCAGCACTGAAATCTCTGCATTGGCTCCCAGTGGCTGCAAGGATTAAGTTGAAGACCCTCTGCATTGTCTACAAGGCCTTCAAGGGCCTGGGACCTCAATACCTCCATCTCTCTCGTAATCCCTACATATGATCCCCACCAAACATATCGCCGTACATGTGGTCATTTGTCTCGCCATAGGTAATATTTTTGGGAGGGATAATTTGTGGGAGCTGGGGTTGCAGGGGTGTCCCCCACAGGGTCCATGGCTCAATATCGCCATATTTTTGCGGGGATATTAACACATGAAACCACTCTCTCTTCGGAAATACCTTCCTTCTCGAGCTCTTTGCTCCTCCACCTCCAACTCCCTTAGGGTCAGTCGCTTCTCCAAGCGACAAGCTGGTGGTAGATCTCTTTCTTCGGCTTGGCCCTCCCTCTGGAACAGTCTCCCTGCCTCTCTGAAACTTGAGGAGAACCATATCTGGTTCCAGAAGCACCTCAAGACCTTCCTCTTTGCCTCTCCCTTCTCTATTCCTCTCTCCTGCTGATCTCCTGTCTGATCCACGCACTGGTTACCTGGCCACTTTCTGAATACGGGCCTTGGTCCCTGCCTGCCCAGTTCCGCACCCGCACTGTCTCCCGTCAACCCTTGCACTTGGGTCGGTATCTGTAACCCAACAGTCCCGCCTACCTGAACTTTTGGACAACTGCAGTCTGCGCTTACCCTTGCACCTGCCACCTGCTGGCCGCACTTTTTGTTACTGTTTTGATCCCATGTACAGCACTGCCCCCTCCCCTTTCCCCTGGCACTTTTCCCCTCCCCCTCCCCTGCACTTGCACAATGTCAGTGTCAATTGGCCTAGTAAGATTGTTGTCTCTGTCCTCCCTCTGTTCCCTCTCCTCTTGCCTCGTCGCGCCTTGAAAAACATGTGTATAGGCGCGTTACAAATGCCATATCATATCATGTGTGTCTATGTAGCCGTAAGAACACGTATTCCCGCTTGTCTGTGTGTGTTTTTGTTTATGCCGAGGTGCATGAGGGGAGTGATGTGGCATCAGGATAAGGACTTGGACCTTTAGTGTGGTAAAAAGATTCATGACGGTGATTCAAAGTGGCGATGGTGACACATATTGGTATCACCATCACCAGGATCTTGATTTAAAGTGGCAAAAATGTTGTATGTTGGTGGCACCGGCATCATAAGAGTGATTGAAGAATCTCGGATGATGTAAAGGTCCTGGGCATGATTGAAAGAGGCAGCGGTTATGTATATTGGTGGTACCAACGTCATGAGCACATTCTCAAGCGAGGGAGGGTGGAGAATTCTTCCCCACTAGGTTGAAATAATTAGATAATGATCCCCCTAGCACTGTCTACACTGTGAGTCAAGCCCACATGGGGTCTGAAGCAGCAGCAGCAGCACCGAATGCCAAAAACAGTGGCTAAAAAAGTACCAGTCAGATCATGTCTTATGCAGTGGCAAATTGCAAGCACCAGATCTTCTGCGAGAACGTGGGGGCGGGAAATTGCTTCATTTAAGAAGCTGAACCCAGTCGTTATCATGTTTGCACGTTTGTTTGATGTTATTGCTTGAAAGCACAGACCCCGCGCGAGAGCAGCGGAGTGTTGTGCAGGGTGTGGGTAGCCGGCGTTTGGGCTGGTATCTTTTAACAGTAGGGAAGTACTGTGGGTTGTGGTCTGTCCATCTTTATTCAAAAATGTATCTTATTTATTTATTTGTATTTATATAGCGCACTAGCAGCCCATAGGCATCGAGGCGATCTTAATGTACTTCTCTGATCACCTTTCTTGTCTACGAACCTTTGCATGCTGTCTCCCAAAACGTTTGAATGATAGCAAAGGGCTTTTTAGGCAAACCTTCCACCAATGAGGAAGTGGCAACGCCAGCAAAGCTATGGAGCCACAAGTTTAGTCATGTATCTTAATGTCACCTGCCGCTTGCCTGGTTTATGGCTTCCCTTCTGCTTTTTCCATTCAGCTGTTCGTGATACTGCAGGGAAATGACTAGCCTGCTGCAAAACCCTTTCACTAGCACGTGTTTCCACACCTAGCTTGATTTACAAAAGTCTTAAAGCAACAATGGCCCTAACCTACACAATGATACCCTATTCAGGTTGTCACCCAAACGTGTATGCTTGTGCAGCCATCACATGTCCACATGCATCAGAGGAGGATATGCACGTGAGCACGTTATTAGGTGTATCGACTGCTGTGTGTGTGTGTGTCTGTGTGTCTGTGAGTGTGTGTGTGTGTGTCTTTGTGTCTGTGAGTCTGTGTGTGTCTTTGTGTGTGTGTCTGTGTGTCTGTGAGTCTGTGTGTGTGTGTGTCTGTGTGTGTGTGTGTGTGTGTGTGTGTGTGTGTCTGTGTGTGTGTGTGTGTGAGAGAGAGTGTGTGTGTGTCTGTGTGTGTGTGTGTGTGTGTCTGTGTGTGTGTTTGTGTATGTGTGTCTGTGTGTCTGTGAGTCTGTGTGTGTGTGTGTCTGTGTGTGTGTGTGTGTGTGTGTGTGTGTCTGTGTGTGTGTGTGAGAGAGAGTGTGTGTGTGTCTGTGTGTGTGTGTGTGTGTGTCTGTGTGTGTGTTTGTGTATGTGTGTCTGTGCGTGTGTGTGATTGTGTGTCTGTGAGTCTGTGTGTGTGTGCTGTGTCTGTGTGTGTGTGTGTGTGTTTGTGTGTGTCTGTGAGTCTGTGTGTGTGTGTGTGTGTGTTTGTCTGTGTGTCTGTGTGTGTGTGTGTGTGTCTGTGTGTCTGTGAGTATGTGTGTGTGTGTATTTGTGTGTGTGTTTGTGTGTGTCTGTGAGTCTGTGTGCGTGTTTGTGTATGTGTGCCTGTGTGTGTGTGATTGTGTGTCTGTGTGTCTGTGAGTCTGTGTGTGTGTGCTGTGTCTGTCTGTGTGTGTGTCTGTGTGTGTGTCTTTGTGTGTATGTCTGTGTGTGTCTGTGTGTCTGTGAGTCTGTGTGTGTGTGTGTCTTTGTGTGTGTGTGTGTCTTTGTGTGTGTGTGAGTCTGTGTGTGAGAGAGAGAGAGTGTGTGTGTGTCTGTGTGTGTGTGTCTGTGTCTGTTTGTGTATGTGTGTGTGATTGTGTATGTGTGTCTGTGTGTCTGTGAGTCTGTATGTGTGTGTCTGTGTGTGTGTGTCTCTGTGTTTGTGTGTGTCTGTGAGTCTGTGTGTTTGTGTGTGTGTGTCTGTGTGTGTCTGTGTGTGTTTGTGTGTGTGTCTTTGTGTGTGTCTGTGTCTGTGTGTGTGTGTGTCTGTGAGTGTGTGTCTGTGTCTGTGTGTCTGTGTCTGTGTGTATGTGTGTCTGTGTGTGTGTTTGTGTGTGTGTGTGTGTGTGTGTGAGAGAGTGTGTGGGTATGTGTGTCTGTGTGTATGTGTGTGTGGGTGTCTGTGTGTCTGTGAGCCTGTGTGTGTGTGTCTTTGTGTGTGTGTGTGTCTGTGTGTCTGTGAGTCTTTGTGTCTGTGTGTCTGTGTGTGTGTGTGTGTCTGTGTGTGTGTGTGAGTGTGTGTGTGTGTGTGAGTCTGTGTGTGTGTGTGTGTGCGTGTGTGTGTGTGTGTGTGTGTGTGTGTGAGAGAGAGAGAGTGTGTGTGTGTCTGTGTGCCTGTGTCTGTGTGTGTGTGTTAGAGAGAGAGTAAGAGATAGCGTGATAGCTGCAATAGAGAAGGTGCTTATGAGGAAATATGAACTAGTTGAACACATAATCGAAGTAAAAAGTCTGGCATGTGATGATATCTTTGTTTGGCTAATGTTATCCATCTCATATTTGAACGTTCTCCTCTGATGAATGTCTTCAACGAATCCGATGGTTTATTGATAAGTTAGGATGGGATGGTTTGAACAAATCTCAGACCAGTAAGTCCACGGGATGTATCCAGGTCGATCTTTGCAGGTGTTTTCGAGGATGGAGAAAAGAGGTTCAAACTCACATCTATATCAAGACAGGTAAGTAGTAGCAGTTGGGATTTGAAGAGGCAGTAGCAGCTGAGTCTTTTGGGAAGGGAGTTATAGACTACTTAGGCCACAGTAGACCTAAAGTGGTAGGACCTAAGTAGAGATTGGTTGGACTTTTTTGAGGGGTTGGGAGGATATGATTTTTGGGTAGGTGGGGGTGTGAATTGCAGAGGGGCAGTACCACCCACATGCATTCTGTATGAGAAGGCCAAAGTACTGAGAACCACGTGTGCATTTACGAGAGAGAAGGCAAAGCGCTGAGAACACCACATGCATTTATTAGGCGCTCGAGCGGGACACACCACTGAGACCCCTACACGAATTCAGTAAGTAGAGGAAAAGACCACAGCACTTAGAATATTGAAGGGAAGTAGTGAATTAAATAAACATGTCTGAATCTACTGCGCCATCCTAATGTGGCACAGCACGGGGTAAGCAATGCATATGTTGGGCATGTTTCGCCTGCTACATAAGCAGACGTTTACGTCCGTGAAGCACTTTTAGTATGTGGAACTCTTGTGACAATACCAGTGAACTGTTCATGTCAAGGAAGGATAGCTCAGGAGCAACATGCTCGCCTTGGAAGCAAGACGACACAGAGCAACACAGGTTCGATCCCCGAGTACGTGCTTAGAAACCTCTGGGTACTAAGCGTGTTACAAATAACTGACTGAGGAGGGAGAGAATACAGAGCCTGCTCCCAGCCTTGCAGCAGAATCTGTTGAGAAGGACCCGAGTCCTGCTCGCCTGACCACTGCAGAGGGAGAGAGAGAGAGGGACATTGACGGGAAGGGACGCGGAAACGCTGCTACAAACATATACAAGAGGTGACTGTATTGCTCTCCCCCAAAAAGTGCACGGAACAACCATAAATCACCAATGCAGTTGTAGAGCAAATACTTTGAACCATAGACAGACAGACACAATAACTCACAGCCACGCACTCTTAGAAGATAATCAGCTCTTTACGGCTATTTATTCAAAGCTTACAAGTACATAGAAATAACTCATAAAAATAATAAGGACATAGATCATAGAAGAAGTCAAAAAGAAATACATCACTGTGAGCGTAACAGGATTCCTCATCTTGTCCAGAAGCGGCTGGAAGACTCCGGGAACAGCCAGGCCGAGAGCACCACAGCTCACAGGAGGGCCGGACGTAAGCGTCCTTTCTCCGGCTGAGGTCTCACCTGACCACCTCCGGCTTCCGCATATATACACACTCCACAAAGGGGAGTCAATTCTCAAACATTCTGGAAATTGCACTTGCGCAGTTGAGGAACAGCTGTCGGTTGCCAGCTGGGTCAATCGAGAGCTTCCCCCCAAGAAGCGCAGTGCCTCCCTTCTCTAAAAACACGCTCCACGGAGAACAGTAGCAAGCCATAACAACGTTAGCTTTCCCAGCAGAAATGGCCTTGACCGCGTACCAGGTCTGAAAAGCATGTTTGTCTGAGCACTGTGCATCTAACACTCAGCAAAACGTGTGCAGCGTTTCACGGCGGCATGAAGTAAATATCCATCATGGCTCTGAGCGCTCCCAGAATGCATTGCGCACCAGCGCCATTTTAGATCAAGCATAACAGTGACAGAGCTCTGTGACGTGGAGAGAGAGACACACACACATAAAAGCCACCTCCATGCACAGGAGTGCAGAGGACCTTGCAGAGCTGCTGTAAAAAGAAGGCAAGCTTGCACAACAACCCAGAAGCCCCGTAAACCACCGGAAACCAAAAGGGGAGAAAGACCCACCCACTCCTAAAGAACATACAGGGAGACCTCTCAGGACAGGGCCCAAGAACACAAACATGACCAGTGTCTACCATCTCCAGTGCACAGCGAGCCCATGCTGAAAAAGTGAGCAGGATTTAGCACTCGACTGATGACTTTTCAAATTACGCATATGCCTCGCATGGGGAATTCAGGGCCAGATTGGGCAGGCAAAGAGATATAAACTGGTAACAGGAAGCAGGAAGTGTGTGTTATTTGGGTGAGTTCAGACATGGAGGACGAGGACGACCAAGAGACCAGCAGGATAAAGGAAAGAGTGACTGACTGTGAACGTGATTTGTTGAGCAGGTGAGGTATTGGCTAGAGAGTGGATGTGGTACTGCACTGTTAGTATGCATGTTTGTGTGCCGAGTGTGCAAGCACTTAGTATAAGAAGTGATTGTAAAACAGATGTTACTGTGAAGCAGATGTTACTGGATGACAGCAGGGTGTTTGAGTAGTGTTGAGCCAAGAGTACTAGTGGGAGGAGGGAGTAGTGGATTGGAGAAGGGAGTAATAGTGTGAAGGAAGGAGTAGTTGTGGGTGGAGAAAGTAGTGGAATGTAGTAGGGAGATGCAGTAGGAAGAGTAGATGTGTAGAGGAGAGAGGAGAAATCGGAGTAGGTGGTAGTAAATGTGCAGAGGAAGGAGAATTAACATCAACGGGTGGAAAAAAGACCTAAGAGGAGTGAGAACATTAGAGGGACAGGAGATTGGTCGGAGAAGTGAGGCGGAGTGGAGAAACAGTAAGAGTAGAAAAGGGAGAGACAAGAGTGGGTGTATTAGGTGGTGCCTGAGTCAAACAGCGTATTTGCAAAGCATCATCCAAATTCCCATTGGAACACTAACCACTGGATAGTGTTCGTAGAGTTAGGATGTCCCTGAGGAACTCTAGTGAGATAAGGATTTCTGCATGTAGGTCCTCGTCACTAACAGAAGATAGAACTAGATATCATTATCTACTAACCTGGGGTCAGGAACACCTGGGTCGTGGTAGAGGTTCTGCACTAGATGAGAGTGAGAGGGATGGCCATAGACCACACAACATCTTTTTAAAAAAAACATTGAACCGCCTCTAAGACTGGAGTGATTCTTGAGCCATCTATGAGACTCTGCACTGGGCACATCAGTCAATCAGTAATCCAGATCCCTTCCTCTATAAAAAGCAAGGGAATCTGCCATAAAAGAATCTGGTGCTTTGGCAAGAATGGTAACTGTGCACGCAGTGCCTTTGCATATGCATCAGGTACCAGAGGATGGAGTGCAGACGGAGGAGGAGCAGCTACGTGTGCTGCCACCAACCAAGGCACAAGAAAGAAAAGATATGACATCAGCTCAGCAACAAAGAGGAATTAGGAAGAAGAAGTGATTCCAGAAAACTCCCCACCTCTAGTTTCCTTGGAAACAAATTACAAACACTAACTTGACAAATATTATGCTCCTTCCCCTGATTTAAGGTGGATACTCACACATCACTTCATGGTCATTACCACATATTGTGTGGGAGACCAAAAGTCAGACCTTGAGGGTGCAGGCATTGATGAGCCATGAAATTGTCCAGTACAAGCACTGATCACAGGTAGGAAACTTCAGACACTTCCATGTGCCAGTGTACAGTCTTTTCCGAAAACGGTTGGGCAAAACACTTGCTAGTGGTAGTACAACTTTGCAGTCATTCACATCAACAGCACGCACACAGCATCCACTGCAAAGTTCATCAAGCAGACCCCAAGAAGGAGGAGAGGTCTCAGCCCTCCCACATTTTAGGAGTATGCAGTTATTTTATGTCTTGCCACCTCTCATATAAATGCAAGAAAAACGGTCTTGGGAGAGAGGCCAGGTACCAATTTGGGCAACTCTTCTCTTTGGACCCACATGAAACGGCATCATTTGCATGCATGGCAAAAAAAAGGGGGGCAGGGCCGCCATCTATCACCTCTCAACTGAAGGCAATGGACACATTTAGACCAATTTCCCAACCCACTGCACTAAGGAATCTTCATGACTTACAGATGTTCAAAAGCTCTGTCAAAACGCCTTCTTCGTGTGCTGATTCCTCAGCACATAAACAACTTATTTCTCCCTGAGTGTCTCATTAAATATCACAAAAGATATGAAAAGCTATGCTTCTACAACAACAAACTTGCTGCAATATTGCCGATATATTTACTGCCCTATTCCTTTGTAGAAAACCATGAAGTCAGGTGACTGCTTTGGCTTTAGTCAAACATCAGTCCCACACCTCTACTGCCATGCCGTCGAAGCAGTAGGAATACCACTGGACGACTGTGAGGGTAAGACAGTCCACCTAAAATTGGACATGTGGATTGTGTTCAAGGCACAGATTTGATGGCCATGCTCTGTCACCGGGCCACCTTCCCAGGGGCATATTCACAATATTGCTCTCTGGGTCCAGGCCTACAGCGGAAGATTGCCAGGGGGCATCACATTCATGGGTGTATTGCCAGCTGGATAATCCATTTTTATTAATAGACTTTATTTTGGAGTCAAGCTGCTAAAAAGCACACAAGTGCATGATGTTGCCTGAGTCTGTCATGTGGGGTGACGTCACGGCATCTGTTGTTCATTCGGCACACAACAGGAAAGCACTGGCAAACAGCCTCCTGTTGTGTGCTCAATACGAGCTGTGCTTGGCACGGCTTCTGGATGCAGATCAAAAGCACTGACACCGCACACACCTATGACTGACTGCGGAGCCCTCTCTTACTGCATTCAGGGAGATGTGTCTGTCTTTCATTTCGGCTCCTGTACAGAACAAAGCACTCACCCACTTCAACACCAAACTCAGGATTTGGTGGAGTGGTAAAAACAGCAATCATTTCTTTACTGGCAAAAAAAAGTGGCAATAACGGAATGACCACCACTTTTTTACTGCTCCGCCAAACTCGAAAATGGCCCATATGTCCTTAGAGTAGAGAATGTTTTATTCCAACTTTTGTAGAAATGCAGGATAGCATTTAAGAACTACAGCTCCCCGTAGTAAAGTTGTATGAAATGGGAGCTTGCAATCCGTGCACCTATTCTGCCCAGCCTTTGTGCAGAGGTGATGGCTACCAAGAATATGCTTATAGTCTTGGGAGGTTCAAATTGGTAGACTCTCTGGCCACAAATGGATGTGACCTTCAGAACCAGTGGAAGGTCCCATGGACAACCACACTCGAATGAGCGATTCGCTGTGTCATTAGAAAACTCTTAAGCAGGAACTCGCCAGAAACTCTGTTGGGTGCCTCCAGCGTAGGGATCACGGAAAAGCCGAGTCGCTGCGCATTGTGCCCTTAATGAGGATACCGGTAGACCACCTGAGGGCCAGTTTTTGGGGAACTGTCCTAAATCCGGCAGATCACATGAAAGGGGCTACATGTCATGTCTAGTTCAACATGCAATGAAATTCCCTCAGTGAAAGCTGTTGGTGGACCTTGAAGATTCCCGGCCTTCTGGGATTTTGGAAAGGTAAGTATAGTTGGGCAGAGACACATTCCTCCCAGTTTTCACACTTCCCATCTCCAAATGTTGCTCTGATGACTCTCCGAAAGCAACCTGATTGGGGATAGGACGGGCATTGTAAGCCAGACTTGGAACCAACAGGATTACCTCTGCTTTTTAGAAGAACTTTGCGGATCAGAGGAGTCTTGGAAAAGGAGTACAACAGGGCTGTTTGCCATGGCATTGACAGGGCTTCTACTCACCATGCTCTTCTTATGGAAACCTGGTATAGAAAGCGGTGGGAAGTACTACATTCTTTGGGGGTGCTTGAGACTCTCGCACAGATTTTGCTGAAGGCACACGGTTGTAGGGGTACTTCCTGTGCCAGAGGGTTGAGCCCAATAGACAGTCCACGGAGATTCTGTCCATCCTTCTAATGTGGACTGCCATCACGGAGATCAGGAATATCTCTGGCCAATGTCTGAGGTGAAATGCCAAGCTTGCTAGGTGGTTGGACCCCACCCCTACCCTCACCTGATGACATATGAAATTGTGGTGATGTTGTCTGTCCTATCCTGGATCTTTCTGTGGGCTCATCCATGAATCTTTAGTTTGGCCTGACAACCGCTGCTAGCCCTTTCCGTTTCGAGGAGTGAGAGGTCCCTTCAGGTTCCCGAATCTACCAGCAGAATGGCTGTAGCGTTGCGCCCAATCGTAGGTCTTCATCAACTGTTGTAAGTGTGATCGGCCATGGCCTGTTTAATGGGAATCCTTTGGTCAGAGTATCCTTCTCCAGCATCCAGTGCACAGCCTTCTATAAAAATGTTGTATACTGGAGTCCCCGCTTCGTCATCCAGGGAGCGTGAATTTCAGCACCTCTGCACATGTGCCACCAGTGGTGTGGGTGTAATCTTGCCCAAGGTGAATCATAAGCAGCTCTCTTGCAGGTGTGCTCTGCATCTGCAGTATGCTGTCCAGGTCAGCCCAGAGTTTCACTGCGTTGCCTTTCAGAAGCAAGACTCTGTCAAAATCTCTCCTAAAATGGCTTCCAACCTACTGCAGGTCTCGAGTTGGTTGAAAGGGGAATGTTTCCTAGCTTATGAGCAGCTGTAAATATGAAAGGAGATTGCAGGTCGAACACACCTGATTTTGCAGGTGTGTATTCAACGGGATCGTAATCAACCAATCATTCAGGTAGGCGAGCACTTGCACACCTTCCATTTGAAGTGCCACCACCACAAACAGGTTGAGATGTTCTAGATCGTGCACCAATCGTGTGGGACCAGGAAAATAAATGGAATAGAAGTCTGCCCCTACCGACTCCTAGGTAACCAATCAGCTCCCTCCTTATTCACCAGGTCTTTCTTGCTCTGTGGGGTAAAGGTGGGCGCAATGGTGGGCGGCGTTCACATCATTCTTTTTCGTATGTCCTTCCTCAGTGTACGCAGAACTCACTGGTCCATACACCCCTGTTTCCATACTTCTGTGAAATGTGATATCCAAGCCCTCAGTGGCAAGCACCGAGGTCCAGCACTTCGCTTGCTTCTGCAGAGGGAATTTTGGCGGCTAATTCGTGTGGTGCCGAGACCTTTTTGAAACCCATCTGTAGTCGACAAACTCGCCTTGCTGTGTCTTTTGTTTGCACCAAGGTCTGATTCTATATGCTTGTTTTTTTTTCTTCTTTTCAGTAATTTATCTCTATTTTTATAATCCATGGACACCTTGTACACTGTTTATTTTGGAGGATCCCAAATAATTTGCCACCCTCAAAAAAATCACCTTTTCGCTGCACTTTTTTTTGAAGATTCTGTGTGGCAAACACTTTTCCCAGACACTGCGACCTCCATTACCTTTGCAGAAACACTGTCACTGTCAACAGAAAGCTCCAGAAGGAATTCAAGTAGTCGCTGCATGGCTCCACGCATTGGTGTGTGATCTGCCTCTTCACCAATCCTTTCACTCAGGTTTTGAAAGCCACTAAAAACTGCTTGTGATGTGTACAAAGCATGCGTGCTTGCCTTCAGGAACAGGTGATCCCCTGTGTCTGTTTTCTTTAACACAGAATCCGTCTTCCTGTTCATTTGGTCACTCATGGCCAGCCCTTAAGCTGGCACGGGTGTTCTTCCTGTCAGACTCATGAGGAGCCAGTCATTCTTTGATCTCAGGCCCAGGTCCCCTCCCCTGCAAATCGCACTCCTGCACTGCCTTCACGGCAATCCCCGCACTTGGGGACTGTTTCTGTAGCCCTACAGTCCCACTACCAGCACTTGACACCTGATGTCTGCACCTACCCTTGCACTTGCCACCTGCTGGCCGTACTTTTACCTATTGTTATTTATTTTCTTATCCCATGTACTGCACTGTCCTCTCCCCTTTGCCCCCGCACATCTCCTCCTTCCCTTCCCATGCACTTGCACGATCTGAATGACACCTGGCCTCGTAGGATCGTTGTCTGTCTGTCTTCCCTCTGTTCCCCCTCCCTTGCCGCGTTGCGCCTTGAAACGTTTGTGTATAAGCGCGCTATAAATGCCATATCATATCGTATCATATAATTCTGCATGTTTCCTCTTCCGTCAGAGGAATGGACCTTAGAACTGAACCTGGGCATGGTCGTTTTCTCATGGGCCTTCCATTCTCCCACCATCTTTCTTTTTATATCCGCTATAAAAGAAAGGCCCCCTTTCCAGGCATGCTCAAATTCTCTGATCTTGGGATCTTCTCAGGGTCACCGAAGCCCCAAATCCCATGCTCTTGGCTGCTTGCCCCGCTGCCTCTTCTACAGTTTCCCTCTCCAGGTGATTTCCCTTCGGGTCACTGCCTTGGAAGGACTCCCTTCCATCAAATGATGCCCAGGAAGATGAAGATGAAGAGACTGATGTAGAAGAGGGTGAAGACGGGACATCTTTTGAGGCTCCCTCTTCTTATGTGCACTTTGCTCTTTTCAGAATTTCGTTAAGCCTAGTTTTGGTCATGTCCGCTGATTTTGCCTGCCTCTTTGAGAGCTTCCTCTTTTGATAGCAGTGAATGAGGAGTCCTTCTCCGTCGTGGAACGAATGATGATGGCTGTCCTGTTCCTGTTCTCTAAGGCCTTGCCTGCGGAGCCCATTCTGATCGCTGACTATCACCTTGCTAAAAATGAACATTGGCGCATTGCATGCCAAGTACGACAGGCATTCCCCCGCCACCATGCGCCGCTCGGTGCAGAGACACGCTGTGCACTCTTCCACTCTGCTTTTGTGGTGAGTGTTTCCACTCAATACCCTTGTGTTGCTCCCTTACCCCTGTCAGTAATCTCACGTGCATTATGTTTGCAGGGCTTCCTCGTATCACCCCTTACCTCACCTGAAGCCACAGGGACCCTCTGATTCAGACATGACCACCCGGCAGTCGCATCTGCATTCTTGGGCTGCTCCCTACCAGCCCTTTAAATGAGCAGCTACTTTACAGTCCTGAGTATGTACTGGTCTTTTATCTGAAAGACACAGTGCTGGCGCTTCTCATCTGGAAGCTAATACTAAGTGCCAAGGACGAGTATGCTCGTCCTTTTTGCATAGACTTGCATAATAGCCTGGCACTTAGGGGAGAGTAGCAGCACTTCTCCACCGTAAGGAGGTACTCTGGAATAGTGAATACCTACACTTTTGTATTTCCCTTTCAGGCTCTGGTGTCCTCTGACTGAATCGCACCACATACTTTCAGCGTGGGTGTTCCCGCCACCTCCCGGCGTTATCTTTGCACCGCCAGATATATTATTGGTCATTAGGTCACTCAGTAAGGAGAACAATGCGGGCATTACAATTGTGGCGGAGCGGTAAAAGTGCCTGTAAAAATGACGGTAAATCTGTTACCAGCACTGGGGGTTACCTGATTTACCTCCAGCCAAGAGCTGTAGGTAAATCAGGCATGCACCGACAAAAAACTGCCGGTGCCAGTAATTCAGGTAATTCCTCCCATGGAGTCTTGTGGGACTCCATGGAATGAGGAATTACTGTCGTTCCCGCCATCTGTAATATCCCAGAAATTCCGGCATATCAGGCAGTGATAATTCCATTATGGTGGTGTCCCGCTGGTATTACCGGCGGGATACCATCAAAACCCTAATGACCCCCAATGGAAGATCTAGAACCCCGCTTTCCTTCAAGTCATTTTTTTTACTTTGGGTTTATGGGTCACTGGGGTGTTTCATAGCACAGCGAGGTGGGGAAGCAGAGCCAATAATGACAGCAAAATACAGGTGGGTGCCTCAAAGCACTGTGGCGAGGAAGAGGGAAGTGGAGGTAATGGGTTATTGAAGTGCCATGATGCCCAGCAATAGCCAGAATCCTTCTAAGCACACCACTCACCATCACTCTGATCACTCTGGACTGCCACACTGCTATGAATGTGTACGGCCACTTCCCTGTGTGGGCTCCTCGCATCTTGACAAACGCAAAGTAGTGCCACTTGCAAACTCCTCCGCCCACCGCGCACTTTCAGAGACATCTCCTTCCTGAGCTGTGATGTGTGCGGCCTGCGCGTGCAGGCAACGTCTGCATGACGTCCTTGTTCTGATCATATTTTATTGACAGTTGCCTAGCAGTATGTCTGATTCACTCAGTATAGAAACACTCCACATATAAGCAATTTATAGTTGACAAAGGGAAAGTTCAATCGGAAACCATTTTGCCGTAATTGGCACAATAAGCTGTGTGTTCTTCTGCAAAGACGTGTTGCTTTGTCGATGTGAAACATGGGGTGGGTGACCCGCAGCTTTGGTTCTTTACTGCAATGCAGCAACGCTTACTGGACAGTTTAGATCACGTGTTACAACCAGGGGCAGCCCTTAGCTTCCACTAAAAGTTTTAAAGGGCATGTGCAACCACCCATGCTGGCTACTGGGGTGGAGAAACTAGCAATGCCTTTTACTCGGCAAGCAGAAACTGACTAGACCTGTGACAGGGCAGGTGGATAATGGCGATGTTGATGTTCCCCTCATTTTACATAAGTAAGCCAAGCTGAAGAATGGCCTTGTCTAGCGTGACATATCTCCTGGCTCTGCCGCCTAGTGCGACAGTGACCTTCTTGGGGATTGTCCGAGGCCCTTCTGTGCTAAGGTGACCAGATTCAAAAAGTAAAAAACCGGGACAGGGCAACTAACATAAAAGTAGGACTAACTCTTGAAAGTGGCTGTTAAGGGACTACACGTCAGTAGAGGTTGGAGGAGAGGGGGGTTTACGTGTTACTGTTCAAATAAACACATATTATAATTAATTTATCACAAACTAACACTTTCTTAAGTTGTAAAATGCAGCATTTCTTCTGTGTCAGATTGTGCATTCATGCCTGTCAGGTATCAAGACGACCACCAAAAACCAGGACCACTGCAGTTTCCAACGGAAACATAATCTTGAGGAATGGGGACAGAGCACCAAAAACGGGGACAGTCCCGGCACAACCGGGACGTCTGGTCACCCTTTTCTGTGCTACTAATCTTCTTGCCACCCTTCAGAGCTTCATCTGGCACAGGCAATCCTGCTGCACAGCTGCATGGCCTGCAGGTGAGTGACGGGGATCTCTGGGATCGTGGACCCTCCTCTATCCTTTCCCGCACAGTCACGTCATCTTTCCCAGCAGTTCACCATCAGTCCTGGGAGCCTCTGCCCGTGCTGTAATTGACATAGGCATCATCAGCGAGCCGGTCTCGGGGACTCCTTGCCCCCTCTTCCTTCTCCAGACTTGCATGCCCACCAGAGCCATCTTCCATCCTGTCAACTTCACCAACGCTGCTGTTGCTCTGCATGGAAATCCTCCCTCTACCACTGGAAAGGGGTCTTTGTGAAAATGTCCCCTGCCATGTAGGCAACTTTTTTTCCTGCACCCCTAAAAGTCGTCCCCTACATATTATAGGACGGGTAAAATGTTCTATTCTAACTCCAGTCTTAGAGTATTGGGGGAAGTGCTTGATTTTCGTGGGAGTCCAAATTTGGGGAAATGTCACACCCTGGAGACCTTTTCCCAGGCAACTTTATCACTGGATTCCCATGAAAGGCCTAGCTCTGATGGGTACAGGTAGCAAGGTGCTTAGCAATGTAGACACCAGATGGCGATGGAGCATTGCAAGGGGCAGTGGATTTGAGATACAGGGGGCAGGTTGAGGTGACAGTCCAAGGCTTGAAAGAAGCACGCACTGGGGGAAAGATCAGCGGCGGTTCTGGTGGACAAGTTCAAATGGAGAAGCGTTTTTTGGTGAAAACGAGGGGCATTTTGGGGGCATTGGAGATTCTAAAGGATGGAAACGAACTGTAGGTGGAGAAATGAAAGTGACATAAGGAGTTAAAATGAGCGGTCCTTAAGAAGTGTCAATGAGACGAGGTATTTTGAACTAAAGAGTGAAGAACACTCCTTTTTCTATATTTCCGGCGTAATTTGGCACTGCTATAATACCCTGTTGGTTTTAGCATGCTATGCACACCTCCCTCCCTGCTCACCTCCTCTCACAGCAAAATCACATCCATTTTGACTGCTAATCGCTGCACTTGTGCACTCTAGACTCAATTTCAGACCCTGCATGCACCTACTCACCCCTCCCACCAGCAATCATTTCATGCAACCGCCCTCACACCTTTTACTCCTCATCAGACTACCGGGCAGGGTCAGCATGAGTACCTTCCCGTCCCAGGAGGATAGCTCAGCGGCAACGTGCGCGCCTTGGAAGGAAGACGACAGGAAGGTTCAATCCCCGGGTCCGCGCTTAGAAACCTCTGGGTGTTTAAGCGCGTTATAAATACGCAACTAAGACAAAAAAAAAATTATTACGCATCCAAAAAACAAACAATTCCTGTAACAGCTGTGGGCTGTGTGAGCGCTTTAAGAAAAACAAACCTTGCAGGTAATCCCAACCTCAATGGCACCGCTGGGCTCTTTTCAGGGGCCTGCCTATTTATTTATTTTTATTCACATTTTTAAAGCGCTCACACAGCTCGCGGGCATCGAGGCGCTGTTACAGAATTGGTTGCTAATTGTTTTTTTTTGTCTTAGTTGCATATTTATAACGCGCTTAAATACCCAGAGGTTTCTAAGCGCGGACCCGCGGATCGAACCTGTGTTGCTTCCTATTGTCATGCTTCCAAGGCAAACACGTTGCTGCTGAGCTATCCTCCCGGGACGCTAATTTATGGCCCTATGGAATGGTCCCTAAACCCCGGTCCCATCAGGATCATCTCTAGAATCTCTAACATATTACTCTGATATGACATAGCCCTTCCTCCATTCTCTTAGGAGTTCCATCCAAAGAACTACACTGACTACCTGTGCAGGAACGTATTATTTTCAAAATGGGCCCCTTGGTGCACCACTGCCTTTATGGCCAATCCCCAGAATACATCAACACCCTGGTACCTCTGTGCCAACCTACAAGAAACCTCTGATCTTCCACTCTTGCCAGATCCTGGGCCCTAAATTCACACGTTCCAGAGTCTTGGTAGATCTTTCTCAGTTGTAGTGACCACCTTTTGGAATGCTTTACCACCCGCTATCAGATTTATTTCAAACCTGAAGGAAAATCTTGAAAACTCATCTTCTCAAATAAACTCCTTCATAACTGATACTCTTCCTCTGATTTCTCACTGTCCCATCCTTTTTTGTTGTCTTCCTGTGTTCTTGTAGTGTCCCGATGCCTGCGGGCTGCTGGCGCTTTATAAACATATAAATAAATTAAAAAATAATAATAATAAATCCATAGGGGAAGAAACCCGAGCATTATTTTCCAGAATAAAATATTTCCCTTTATTTGATTGAATCAGATATTTGGAGCATACAGCCAGACCCTTCCAGGCAAAATCCTTTTCTCAGTACTGACACACCTGGAGCCTCTGGCTTAAGAAGGGGATTTCCCCACTTATTTTTTCCCTTTGTATTAGTTTTATTTGTTTTATTGACAGAAGAAGGTGTGCCAGGTATGCAAGCACCTTTCTTTTAGCAAACCCTGCCAACGACTCTTTTCCAAGGGTATCTGTCTACTTGAGAACCCCATGCGTTTGGGGTAACTGCAAGATTCCCAATAAAGGAGCTAAAACCGGGGCAACACCCAGGCTCGACGTAAAGGATCTCATTCCTAGGGGTGATCCCGTGACTCCTCAGTAAGGGACTATGAATTTCGTCACTCCTGAGTAAAGGGGCTAAGGCTGGGCTAATTCTGGGCTAGTTACTGTGGCTCCCCGCAAAGGAGCTAAAACCGGGCAGGGGACGAAAGGTCCCCAGAAAGGGGATAGTAGATGGGCGCTGTGTCTTGACTTCTCCCCTATTCCTGTGCTTTGAGCTCGTGTGCTTGGAATGTCTATGGAATGCCTGCCTCTTGAATGTTGAGCTAGTGTTTGTGTTTGAGTCTCAGTTGAAAGGGATCTGCTTGACTGAGAGGGTGCCGGTGGATGTCTTCTTATATGTCTCTTACTTGTGAACTTACCTGATACATGTAATCCTGTATAACTGAATCTAAGCAAAGAAGTTACTCAACCCAGCATGTTTTGCATTGTCTTCAGTAAAGAACCCATCTTTTCACAGGCTATCTCTGAAGCTTAAGGCCATCGACTGCCCTTTATTTCTGGTGCCTTTGCCAAGGGTTCCCCGGTACCTTCATCAGTATGTCGGACTTCACACGCAGACTAGTTTTCAATGTGTTAAGAATGTCAGAGTGCACAAAATGGTGGATACTGCAGCAAAGGAGCAGATAAGCACTGCCATTTTGGAACCGGTGATGTAGAATCTCCCAGTACTACCCGGTGTGGTGGAAGCGTGGGAACTTCATGTTTCCGCTAGAGCTTCTTTGTATTTGTATTTTGTATTTATTTTTGTTACACGCCGAAAGCCCACAGGCATCAGGGCGCAGACATAAAGACAGAGGACTACGAGTAAGACAGGACAGAACTTGTGATCTAGTTCAAGATATTAGATAAGTTATTTAAAGAGCAATGTTTTCAATTTCTTTTTGCAAATCTGAAAATTGGCTTCTAGTGTGAGCGTGGTTGGCAAGCTATTCCATTTTAGAGAGGCTTTAACTGGGAAAGAGCGTTCTATTCCATTCGCTTTCTTTGTCCGAGTGATCTTAACTAGACCTTGGTTTTTGGATCTTTTGGATCAGTGATCGTCCTGGTTCATAAAAGGATATTTGTTCCTCTATGTAGGTATGGCAGAGCCATAGAGGCAGTGGTGAACAATTAAGACCACTTTGAATGTAATACGATCGTCTAGCGTCAGCCAGTGTAAGGCTTTGCGGTCTTCTGTTTGTGATTATGTCGGGGTTTCTTTTTTATAGTTCTCACCGTGTCATTCTGAATGACTTGGCACTGGTCGATGCAACCCTTGCTTGTTCCCAATAGCAGGGCATTACCATAGTCCAGTCTTGAAAGGATAACAGCTCCAGCCATGGCTGTGCTATTTTCTTCATTTAGGAAAGGTCTTATATGCCTGAGTAGTCTATGATAGTATATGCAGTTCTTTTTAGATATGCGACATGGGCATTTGCTCCAAGGGAGGATTCCAAATAAATTCCCAGGGGTTTCACTTTGTCCGAAGTAGAGATGCTGGAATTTCTTATGTTAAATTGGGCGTAGTCTGAGTTCAGTTTTGCTCTTGCCTGGGTGGAGCCAAAGATCATAAGCCTCGTTTTACTGCTGTTTAAGCAGAGCCAGTTAGATTTCATCCATGCGTCAATTCTGCTGTAGGTGGCTATTTTGGAGCTGTCTGTGCTGTGTCATTCACTCAACTCTATAATAAGCTGAGTGTCGTCAGTAAAGTTGGTGAATAGCACACCTAAGTTATTAAGAAGGGTGCAGAGGCAGCAAAGATAAAGGTTAAAAAGGAGAGGAGAAAAACTGGCTCCTTTGGGCTTGGATCCTTTTGTGCCTCGCGTGCAGTGATCATCACCCACCCAAATGTTGCTACCTCCAACCCTAAGCTTACTGGTGTCTTCCTTGGCCTTGCTTTATACAGATCCATGGCTTTCAGCTGTCAGAGGACTATCCTGGCACCCGAGTCCAAAGAGTTTGTGGGCCAGAACTCAACCTCTCAACCCTTGTCAGAAGATACATCTTTCTCCAAATACCAGGCCTTGATGCACTCCCCATCCTTGAAAGGGTACTTTAAAGACCTGAATAAAGAGGTAATGCGGTACCCGACTCAATCTAATTCTCCCACATCCGATTTTAGCAGGCTCTGCTCGAGGCAAACATTGGCTAAAGTGACAACCTTGCCCCCCACTGCATCTGTAATTGCGGTTATTGTGGGTACTGCCTCTGCCCTTGGGAGATCTGCTATCATTTTCAGTCCCTTCTGGTCCCATTCAGCCCTTACTTGGGCCCATGGCTCTCCACCTCTTTTTGCTACCACTGCCTGTGACCCCTCTTTGCAGACACGAAACAAGTGGAAGAAGAAAGTATGTAGTCGGCCATCAATAATACAGACATGGCCTCTGATGATATGCTAGTTAGGCCACCATCTCCCATCAAGCATGAATGAGAGCATCTCAATTTAAATTGAATGTCCAGGATGAAATTCTCATCCGCCTCTTTGATGGAGTCTTCCTCTTTCACTCCTCCACTGATGAGGTGCTAACAAAAAAAAAAAATCGAAGTTGCAAGTGGTTCCAACTAAACCAGCACTCACACCCTTTATCTCTTATCATATGAGCCAGGAGTTTTGCTCAAGGTTCTTCCATAGCCTTCGGAGCCTTCAGGAGAGAGAATCCAGACAAGTGATGGGTCTTCATCCACCCGATGAAAACAAAACTAAGCACCACCCATTCTCTCCCCCTTGCTGGCTGGTTGAGGGGCCCCTCAGTGCTGATATTTGGGCACACTGGTATTCACGTTTGTTGGTTTGTGACCTAAAAGCTTTTCTCTCTGCCCCTCTGTCCTGTGAGATGGCCTTACTGGGACATAAAGTGCTGTACGAAGCGTGTCATAGCCTCATGGTAACAGTCCAAGCATAGTAACATAACATGGCAGAAGGATGCCAGCCTGTCACTGCATAAGGAAGGATAGACATCTGGCCATTCTCTCCCTATCTTTACTATTGGGTTGCACAGTCTCCTCCACCTTTCACATCGATTAAAGAACTCATTCTGTAGAGGGAGCTCAGGCTATATGTTCTCACTATGCATTTAAGCCTGTATATTGCTATACTGTGATGGCCTACTTCCTGCTAAGGCACTGCTGTATCTCACTGTGATCTAAAGTAAGGTCTAGCATGACATGCCTTGGAATAAACAATTAATAATAACCTCTTTGACATCAGGATGCCAGACCTTTTTAGTTTTACTGTACCAGTTTGACGACTATCCAACACAATTCACCTTTATACTCTATTCTTGACTACAGCACACTTGGTTCAGGCTTGGCAGTCACAGGATTACCATTCTGGATATTGGCATTGGTACAAAGTACAGGAACATCTAGGAAAATGAGCCAGCAACTTCCAGGATTGCCTGACCACACTCTCATGCCCCCCAATGGCATCCAATATTACAATGTGTACTCAACTACAATTCCTCAAATTTGCCAGGGAAACATGACTAACTATCACAACACTGTAGGACATTTCTGCCTCCTCATTTTCACAGAGCCATGGTCCACCTAACAAGACTGATGCTAACCCACGCTAACACAATTCATTCTTCCCTGCTGCATCCCTCCTTGATGTGTTAGTAGTATCCATTTCCTGCTTTCATATCCTCCTATCTTCTCATCGTTCATTTCATTTCTTCGATCAAACTTAGTTCTGGTTACGCCATGGTGTGGGCACAATACACCACCCCACGAACAAGACGAGATGATCTGATATTACTATGGTGGTGATTTAAATCAGTACATATGCATTTTTATATACCAAAACTTACTTCAACCCAAGGAGGATCCCTCCTATTATTTGTTTGAGATGAAGCTCATTGCTTGTGTTACTTTTCCATATTAAAACCCTTTAGACTGCCACTTGGGTCTATGTGTCTTGTTGGCCCACACACGGCTTCATAGCAGCATGCTCGATTAAACTTTGGGTGCTTTTCGTCATGAGAAGTTGGATGAATTTACAGAGTGTACTGGCACAAAAAGTGAGAACAGATTTGCAATAAATGAAAGGGCATTGCTGTGCAGAGAACTGAATAATACGCAAGACTTTGCAAAGAACCTGCTTCCTCAAAGAAAGCCAGTGAAGGGAACGCAAGGAGCCAGTACCAGCGGAATGACAAAGTTGATTAAGGAGGATTTTAGCAGCTGTATGTTAGACTTCCTGGAGTGTGAATAATGCATAGTTGCGGAGGACAGGATGAACTCAGTGTGCATAATGTAGCATAGAACCGCCGAAAGCTGCAACAGCTGAAATGTGTTGTGGTTGATCCAAATAGTGAAACAATCAGCTTAGTGTTCACAGACAGAACCAACTTGTTTGAGTCGCTTTAGTTATATGAGATTCAAAAGGGAGTTTTGAAACAATAGCTACTTTGTGGACTGTGTCATTGTGACATGGAGCAGACCCCAGGGCAGCTCGTCAGTAGCTGAGGGTCCAGATTTGGGAGGAGATTGCAAATATGATATACAATGCTTGGTAGGATGTATCTTCCAAAAGTTAAATGTCACCCAATGGTTAAAGTGACACAGACAATTCAACCAACCTTCTGAAGAGGACGGCTTTGAACCATGATGTCTCAGGCTGATCTGTCTATCATGGACGTGATAGCATTCAAAGCAGTAAAACTGAAAAATATGGATCAATGGAAACATACAAATATTTTATAAAACAGCAGAAGTAAGGCTGACCACCTAGGCACTTCACACCTAGGTGGGAGAGAAGAGGAAGAGAAAAGAGGCATAAGTAACCACAGCCTGGGAGTGATTAGTAAGAAACAAGCTATGCAATGTCATTGATGGTCCTTCAATGGGCACCGGTGGTAATTTGGAAGGAGAGTACTGTGGTTCACTGTATCAGACACTGTCACTAGATCTAAAAGAATCAAGCTTGGCATTCCACCTATATCTAGGATATATTTGACATTATCTAGGACAACCATTCTGTACACTCTTGAGGCCGGAAAGCTGATTCCACTTAATAAAGATTTGGAGTTGTTGTAAAACATCTATCTCAGGGAATTCGGCTGAATATGGAAAGTTTGAGACGGCGAAGATGCAAATGTCAACTTGGTCCAATTGAGGCCATTTGTACATACACAATAATATAGCATGTTTTAAAGAGTGTTTGGGTCGATAGATTTTATCTCAATAGAAATGGGAGATTCACTTTGCGCACACCATATTAATGTTAAGAATGGATGATGTGATATTGTTACAACGTGTAGTTTTGTATGTAACTAGAATATTTCATTAAGGGTTGTTAAAGGTTACTTTTTGTGTTATTTTGTTTCTAGTGTTTTAGATTTGCATACATATGGGAGCATAAAGTGCAACTTACCATAATGAGATATAAAAGTGCAGAGCTTCACACAAAGTGTAAAAAGACTCTTGAATGAGAAACCCATGATGAGGTGATGCAGTAGTTTTGAACACACGCACATAACAAATAAACATGCACACATGCTTGTTCAGAAGACTGGCTGGCCAATGGGGGGAAGGAGACAGCTGCAACCACATGGGAGCGGCTATTTGGAGATGAAATAGAATGAAGAGAGATTGGCCCACGGTTTGAGCGAGTGGCCGAAGAAGCATCTGCCACCTGGAAGTGTCAATCTGGGGTTAGTGGCTAAAACTGTGAAAGGGTGACTGGAAGCAATGATGACCTATGGGGCTATGAGAAGGTCAAATAGATCAGTAAGGAAAAGTGTACAATGGGAGGGGGCCAGATGGATTAAAATGATAGGCGAGGACGCCAAGAATTAATATCCAGTGTGTCAGTGTTTGGAGAAACAAGTTAGTGCCTGATAAAGGAGCCCTTTCGTTAGTGCTCTATATCCTTATAGAGTGTCCATACAAAAACATGGATGCCCATGTTAGGTTTGTGTGTCCTGCAGTAAGGAACACAAGTCAAGGGTCGGGCTTGCATTTGCAATGTCATGAAATTGTATGTCTAAGGGGATGGTGCCACAGTGAAGGCAGCCAATGAGATTGTGGGTTCTAGATTTCCTTGTATAGGACTAAGTAATTTGTATTTTGGGGAGGGATTTTGTAAGGGAACATGAGGGAAATGTGGGAGTGTGTTAACTGTTGTGGAAATGTATACATACTGTATCTGGGAGACTCAGGCTAGTTCATTCTCCAAGGAGTTGCCTAGCCTCTCTCTTAGCGGCCATTGAGAAATTAACTTGGTTTAATGACAACGTGCATTCACTTCCTGAGAGGTGGGCTATTTTAGAGTGCATTCACTTCCTGAGAGGTGGGCTATTTTAGAGTACAGAGGGCTGAGGTCAGCCCTTTACGAGAGTTATGGACAAAGACGCTGTCAAAAGAAAGATTAAGCACCTGGTGATAAAAGTAGGTGGCTGGAGGAGGTCTTTACAAACTCCAGGTGGGTGTGGATCATCCAGGGTTCAAGATGTTTTACTTACTCGTTTAGGCACAATTGCTAAGTTGTGCTCCAGAAAATGGTTGAACAAAGTAGAGTCCACATTAGTTTGGGTTGTGATTTTATTAGAGATGATTTCCACCTGAATTGCAAGTAAATTATCTTGTGGGAAGCATTCACTGGGATAGAACAGAGGGGTTCTCAATTTAGAAATGATTCTTAATAGTTATTTTTGAAGTTTGGAGGTTGATGAATGTTTGCCTTTTTGATTGATTTTTTGTTAATTTCTAAGACTAAAAGTGCAAGTATGTCTGTCCGCTGGAGAACCATAATGGTGCCAAGATCCCTCTGAAGTCCTCGGTTCAGTTTTAAGCTTTTGAAATTAAGATGTGAACCTTTTTTCATTACTTATATCTCCAGATTTGCATCTGCGATGAGAGGGATGTGTTTTCCTAGAATTGAGGTTAAGTGCATATTCATTACATCTAACTGATCTAGGACTCGATGGCCACAATGTGACGCTGATGGCTAACAGAGGGAATTCATTCTCAGGTGATGACATGACTAGATGATTCCCTTTCGTCACTGTGTTGGTAGAGGGCCTGCTAAGCAACAGTCAATCTGAATTAATAGAAGTGATTTGAAGAATGAGGGTAGGATGATCTGTCTGTGATAGATGATTTACTGCACCTGATTTCAGGGTGAGATCATTAGAAAACACCATGTCCATGATATGGCAATCGCGATACGGGCAGCAAGAGAAAATATCAAGAAGAGCCATTGTCTGGAAGCATCAGGTAAAGCTGCTTGCAGTCTAAAGGCTGCCTGAGGGAACAAAAGAGTGTTGTGCAAAGTTTGACACACATGAGTGAGTTGCGCTTCTTGCTGGCGGCCGTACATGACGGGGCGCAGAACTGTCTGAGGGCAGGTAAGTGGCGAGTGGGAAAATGGGGTGTAGGAGCTGAGGGCTGGGGACAAGGGCATGGGCTTCAAATCAGGAAAGGAGGGACCATCCAGAAAGTGGTGAGAGAAAAAGGGTGAGAAGAAGAGAGCAACCTTGCGGGGGCGGCCTTTAGCGAGAGGCTCCCTGGAAGGTCACTCTTTTGGGAGCGCTTTAGTCCTAGGTCCAATAAAGCACTGTTGTGCCTTATTCTGGAGGTCACGTAGACAAATGTTCAAATATATGAGGCAAATTGGGGCACCTGTTACCTTTTCATGGAAATATGACTTTTTAGATGGGTGTTTGGTCTGCACCCACCCATGTAGTCCCACTTCATCCTGTTTTCACAGTAGGAGAATCAATCTTATGGGAAGAAATTTGACCAAGAGCAGTAGTTTAAGAATGTGTTTTTGCTTCTCCACAATGTGATGTGAGATGTGGTCGTCTATCCAAATATGTTTATAAATAACACAAGGTGTTACTATTATCCAGTTATTGGAACTCATATTTACTGATCCACGAAAGGATGAAAGGCTGAGTTTGGTCAATGGGGATATGGACCGGCAGGTTCAGCACTAATCGCTTAGAGAGTTGCCCAGAACAATACCAGTGCTTATGATATATTTAAAACATTCCAGATACCACTTTTTAAATGTGTACAAATCACCCTAAGTGGGATGGTTATGCCTAGATGGGCTCACTAGCTTGGTGTGCCTACAGATCCCAAATACACCCACTGACGACACCCAGTAATGCAGAAACATGCCTGTGGTCTCCTGCAGAACATATGTGACCAAGCAGTTTGGGCTGCACTGCCCCCTTTGGGATGGGACCAGGCAAGATTTTCAGATGTTCCTTTCCCCTTTTGTAAGGGCACGAGAGGTTGAAAAACAGTGGTTTGGAGGATTGTCCAGAGCAATTCCAGTGGTTATGATTTATTCACAACCTTCCAGGCATAACTTTTTAATTCTAAATACTGATGATATCAACGTCAGGACATGATTCATGGAATAAATTGTGTAGAAAATCAGAACTTTGCGTGGCATTCTGCACGCAAAACCTGTTTGACAATTCATGGAATTGACCGCGCAGGACTTTTCCACGACTTGCGTGGAGTTCGCTCCAGGCCAGCACCTATCTGTGAGTGTCCGAGTGCCTTGTGCTAGACACCGCTCAGAGCGTGGGCGTGGCTTGCGCAGAGAGCAGGGGAGCGGGCGAAACCCCTGTAATGAGGAAGAACAAGGGAAAATGTGGGCGTTACAAGGGACGGCCTGCATTCAGTCCATTACACACACACTATTGCGTGGAATAATGCGTATCCATGGATCCAACAGCGCAACCGCTCGGCAGGGAAATGGCCACGCAAAGCACTCATACTATCCGCCACTCGAAGACAGGCGTACAGACACTTGCACATAGGATTCACTGTGTCGAGGTAAGATCAGGTGTCAGATTTAGGGGTGTGTGTACATAGCCAGTGTTCGGATCTTACTTAGGGGTGCTTGTATGCAGTGTAGCAGGGTGCAGGGACAGTTTATGGGGGTACGCACACAGATTTTCTGAATTTTACCCGAGTTATGCTTAGTTGTACGCATATTATCACAGAGCCGGTAAGAGTTACGGGGGACCCATTGCCGGGTCCCCGAGATGGAGGCATGCTTGCGTGGGGCCCCACACACTGTTTTGAGGGTGCATGTATTTTCGCGCAGGGAGCATGCAAAGGTAGCTGTTTCTGACTGTTTTTGCTATGCGTGGAGGCGTGTCGGCAGCGTTTCCGGACGCGATTTGCAAACACGGTTAGTTTGCGCAAACAATTGCATGAATACGCAGAGCACGATGAAAAACTTCTACACACAGGCTCGTCCAAAGGTGTTCTCGGCACGCGTGTTTTGCAGGATTTCTGCGTGCTTTTCCATGGATTGGGCCCCAAGTGTTTAACTTGCTGAGAAATTCGTCTGACGTTGCATCTGCACCTGAAAATTGAACTTTATTTGCCACATTAAAATACACATTTCTAAAGCAGAGCCCATATGTGACTGCTGACTGCATATTCATGTGAGCATGTGCATGTGGGCAGTGTAAACAAACCTAATGAGCCACATTAAGCATTGTTCACATTTCAAGTTTTAGACTGTTCCAATAGCAACATTTGCAATTAGTGGTGTTTATTCTGAGGGTTTAGGATTTGCAGGATCCTGGGCGGCAACACATTTGTGGTACCACCGTATTTGCTTACGTAGTGGCATCACATGATATGACGTCACAGAATTAGTCTTCGGTGCTAGAAGGGGGTCATGAAAAGCTACATTAAAATTGAAAGAGGTTTTCAGGAGTGAGACAAGCAACACATACAGTTTGTGATGTCCAATATATAAATGGTAACTATTATATATGGGGCAATTTCAAGAGTGAGACATTGCAAACTGAATCACTAGTAGGGAATTCTGATTTGGGCAGATCAGGCGTAGTGCGATACATCGTTTCCCCATGAATACACACACTTTGGTTAAGTGATTTGAGACTAGTGTTGAGGCCCCTGAACGCATCTTCCCAAGTGTAGCTGGCAGAATCCTGGTTTGTCGCAGGTCCGTTTTGCACCCACAGTGGCCGAACTAGCAATATGCTTTCATTTCACAATACGCAGATGAGGATTATTTTGACTGACAGAAGAAATGAATCTCGTAGCAGAGGTGTTTTTTTAAACGTAAGGTGAGCTGCATACCAAACTAATGACGTAATGCCCGTGATTGACTTTGAGGCAGACAGAACAAAGTGCTTCCTACGCAGGATTGTCTTGCGGTGTGATCGAAGCAGAGGCCTTCTTCCCACGGTGGTCACTTGTTCAAATGTTTACAAAACCAGCACAGTGCCGGTGTCACAAAATAAACCTTCCCTCTAACAAAGTCCCCCCCCTGGAGACCTAAGTCTACAATAGAGTCTTACGTGGAGAATTTGTGAGTTAGTTTCACCGGGGTTTAGAAAGGAAGTAGCTCCATATGAGAGATGCGCTGCTAGTGTAGAGGTTTAAGTAAGAGCAATATAATTATATAAAACCATAGTAAGATACGCACATAAATATTTAAATGCTTACATTTATATATTTGTTTGCGTGCCTTACTATGCTTTGTGCACTTCAAGACGGCTTGCATACTACACAAACCATAGTAAGGTACGCACACAAATATATAGCATTTATATATTTGTGTGCGTACCTTATGGTTTGTGTACTTTCCAAGCCATCCTTATTAAACATTTCTATGTTTATAAAAGATGGCTTGAAAAGTGCACAATTCAATCCATCTTTTATAAAGCTTCCCCGAAGGACAAAGCCTGAGGCGTCTTTGTCCATCGGCAAAGCTTTATAAAAGAGGGCTTGAATTGTGTATTTTTCAAGCCATCTTTTATAAACATAGAAAAATGGCGAAGATTAAAGATGCCTCGGCGACCTGGGGAATCAAAGGCACAGTAACGTTTTCTGGTGACCCCTCGCGCGAGGGGTCACCAGAGGAAGTTACAGTGACTGACAGAAGTGCCAGCTGGCTGACACTCCTGTCAGCTTGCCTGACCTAATGGCGGGCGCATCTCCTATCGCGGCTGCGGCCGCAACAGGATAATGCATCCCGGCAATGTTGTGGTGGGGCCAGCGGGCCCCGGCTCAACCCCACTTTTAGGATACTGCCGGGGACCAGCCCCGGCAGGCCCCGGCCTACTTAAAACACTGCGTAGAGCCTATCTCCAAGTCCCATGCCGAAATCCTAATCGGAGCAGGGTGTAGGATTCTCTGCTCTATTTACACAGACGGAGTGAGGAGGGGTCAGCATTGTGGTCCGCTGAGCACGCAGGACCACACACTGCAGTTCACAGCTGCACTACCCTGGGAGTCTGATCCTGGTGAGGCCATGGCTTTTAGGAAAGATTTCTTAATTGTGGGTAATTTTCCTTCCATGTGGCAACCCCTAAACTTTTTGCTGTTGTTTTCACCAGTATCTAGACTTTGCCAGAGAAGTGCAGCCTTCTGCCGCACTCCTCTGGGCTTTCGCTCCATTCTTACGGGGAAACTGATATGCCCTTAAGACAGTCAGTACCGGGAAACGTTGTTTTCCGTAGTTTCTTTATCATGTTGCAGCTTTCGCGCAACATGGCACAAGAGGGCACTGTAAGCTAAGTTATTGCTCTCTTGGGTCTCTAGTCTTCTACAGGCCCTAGATACTCTCTTTGGATTGTAAATGAACGGTGCAAGTGAATCATGGACGGGACTGGTGGCAGCGATTGTTTCTTGTGTTTTTGAGCTCCTTTTGGCGTTTTAAGCGCGTTTCTCGCGCTTAGCCCAAAATGGTGGCCTGGCTTCCAAAATGGCCAGACCACGAGGCTCTTTGTCCTGTCCGCTGACCGTCTTGCCCCCTTCTTCTCCCTCCAGGTCGAGCCGACCCGGGGCCTTCCTTATTTGGGCATTTACTTTCCCGCGAAACACAGATGCTTTCGCGTGCTTCTACAGGCCTTGTGTGTGCCTCCAGGATGGGGGCTGGGATGTCTGGTCCCAATACACATCCTGGGCGCCAGAGAGTCTAGGGTGGTGTGAATGCCTGGGACCCCTGTGGTCCGTGATAGGTCCACATATGGTGTGAGTGTTTTATGAGCAGATCTCCCATTGGGTCCCCTCCGTTTTGGCGCGAAGGGAACCGTGGATAAGAGGGGGCTGGAAACACCACTACCAGGTCGATCTCCTGAGTTCTCACTAACAAAGGAATACAGGAGCCAAGTATCCTGCAACCACGAGGCTGAACCGAGGAATCGCTGGTGACCCTCTGAAGGACTGCTCCTCTGCACTGCTGTCGCTTTGTGAAACCCTTTCTACCTCAGATCGAACGAGAAGGCCTGTACTGGTACTTCGACCCTTGGAATAGTGGGAACAACTATTCTCGGCATCTTCACCATCTCCTGCACGTAAGCCTTCGGAAGTGTCTCTGGGCCATCCAGCAGACTGACCAGCCTACCCAGGAGTCTTGCTCTGTAACCGCCGTCAGGTTGTGTTGTATTACGAGTCCTTGTCACTCTCACACGATTCGTACACTTGGCATTTCCAGGTCTGAAGTGAGTAGTGTACATTGGGCTGAAATACATACGGCTGCTCCGTTGCCCTGCTGTGGTAACAAACTGTGCGGGTTCACTGCGTTTGGGACATCCTCAACTCTAACTTCTGCTGCTGCGGAATCTACACGACGCTGAGACGTCCCCTGCTCGTATCTGAACCTGCCAGCACCGAAACTGACGCGGAGAAGCCTGGGTCTGCCTGCATCGGGGACCGGTGAGTAGCATCACTAGGAACTGGTTGACCTCCTGCAGGAGCCCATAGCTTTTCCCCGCTGTGTCTAACAGCACGCCTTTCCGTACTCGCGCTCTGCTTCTGCCCACAGTGGAGGCTGTGCTTGAGTCACGGAGCTCTGTTCATCTTCATTTGTTCATCGAACTAAACTGCCTGATTCCCTTGAAGAGACTCCCCTTTTGCCCGTTGGCACCAGCGTGTGCAGGTACTTTTGAGCACAAGCTCCCTCCACTCTTCTTAGGGCTTGGACTTCCTTTTAGTTAGGTGCCTCTGAAGGCGGACTGGGTCTAATTATTATTCGCACTGCCTGTTTTCCTCCCCATCTAGGTGGTCTACACATTTCGTGCGTCTAACTCGTTAGACTCGTTTGTATTTGTATATATATTGGATTGGATTGGTATGTGTTGATTTACTTGAGTTTCATTGTGATTTCTCGCTACGGTCAATGTTACAAAGGCCTTGTAATAAATGTGTATATATTTTTAATATAACACCTGCTTGGAGTAATTTTAAGTGTCCTTGCTTTGTGTGCTCATTGCGGGCTTTCACTCACCCTCACCCCTCTTGAGACCTAGTCTTGACCGCCGCGATCGCTACCCTGATTGGTCTGTCTTGTCCAGAGGTTACCCTGTTCCAAGAAACTAGGCTGGCCTTCTGAACCTCTGCCCCTCCAGGATAGAGTTCAGAAATCCATCTTAACAATGGCCTCATAGCTGCCAACTGACCCTGGACTCGTGGGGTCAGCCCGTAAAACATACTGACCACTCAAGCCCAAAAGTGTTTCGGAAAACATGCGGGCAGGGCAGGCTGAGAACCCAGATCACCAGATTACTAACGTGGTGATGCTTTCACATGCAAAGCGAGTCTTTCTTCTGTGTACAGTGACTTTACTGAAGTCTTCTGCTGTAAGCAGTCACAGGGCTTTGACCACCTCTGATGACCTCAGGTGTGCAGACTTTGGCGTGCCCTTCGTTCACCTGCATCTTCCCTCAAAACACTTAAATGGAGTCACAAATTAACCCCTTTTCACATTTTAAACGGCCTAATTGATGTCCATGATATCATTCACGGTCAAAAAAGGGGTTTCTTTCTTTGGACTTTTACTTTTTATTTACATTGTACCTGAGCCCAGCAACGGCTCCTAGGCAGAGGCCTAACAAGTGGGGTCTGAAGCTTATGCAGTTGGTCCCACCACAGTGCCATTAACATCTGTAAATGCCCGCACTGCGCAGCTCAGTGGCTATTTACAGATTTTGGGTGGGCCTTGCCCGCTCAGGCCCTACCCGGTCTACGCCTCTGCTCCTAGGAGCCTCAACCATGGAGGAATGGACAGACAAGCAAAGCAGACTCCCTAGGAAATTGTGGAACACAGAATGAAACAAGTGGGAGGGTTATGGGTAAACCCATACCCCAGGGGAATAGGAAGGGGGGCAGCGGCTTCCTTTTCTTTAGAACGAACATTCTAGGGGGATTGTCTCGGGGAAGACACTCTGGCTACACATGTTAGGACTGGGACGAGGAAGAGAGGATGTGGGAAACATTCGGCTTTACTAACATGATACGAGCGCTGAATACAGCACAGCACACAACCCGCAAAGACAAATTAGTGGTAAAGTAAGTAGCAATCAGGGCCAATATTATTAAAGGAAAACAAATCGCGCAGCCTGGGGCCATTCCATTAGCAAGGCAGAGGCTTGCTCAGCTGCCGCGCATACGCCACGCTGAAAGCGCTGCTTATCTAATGACCAGCAACCTCCACCTCTCGAAAGTGCAGCATTAATCATACTCAAGAGGACAGCCATTTGGGGCGCAAGACGGGAACAGCATGGCGCTGCTCTGCCTCTGCCACTGCCAGAAAGCCACCAGCAGCTGTGCTTGAAAGCCGGCCATTTGCAGCTCTGACGGGAGTGCGTGGCAACACTATTCAGCTTCGTCTATGGCCTGGCTGAAGACAGGGCTTCCCAGTCTCCCAACAATGGCGACACTCCTGAAATCCACGCAGCCTGAGCGGAAAGTCGGTCCTCAAAATGTAATACATTCGGTTATAGCTCGGTTTATGGTCACAACCGACCTAAATTTGGTTTCAAATCTTTCAATCATTTTCCTGGTAAACTCGCTGACGTTTGGGTTTGCCACCTATTCCGCCCCCCTTCTCATTGTAACGATTCACCACAACAGGTGCTCTCTTTGAGCATAAAGAGGACCAGCCCTGGGCATGGGCTGTCTGTGCAGTCACCCAGGGCTCCGAGGTCATGGGCTCCGAGGTCATGGGGTCCCTGGGTCCCACTGACCCTAGCTGCCCCATGCAGACAAATTAAGACTTTGGGCATGATTGCGTTAGACTTTGCGGGTACAATGCAGCAGCATTACTGTATACCACCGCATTAATGCACTGCCCGACTATACATTTGGTGGAAAGTTGGAAGATTCACCTCCAGCTATAAGCTGGAGGTAAATCTGCCAATGTTCTGCCCAATTCCACCGAAATTCCCCATCGAGTCCAATGGACTCCAATGGACTCAAATAAATGGGGGCTAATGCCGCCTGCTGCCACTTGTAATCCGGTGGTAATACTGCCAGACAAAGTGGTTGTAAAGGTAATACCATTTGGTGGTATCTGGACAGATTTACTGGCCCCGGATACCACCAGACTCGTATTGAGGCCCATTGTGTTTCTGGAGGGACCGCCCTGCTTTCCGCTTGAGGCTCATTCTCCTGTCTACCTTAGAGGAAGACATACTCCCACCTCCCTACCCCTTGTGAAACCCAGGGAGAAATCCCCTCCTCCCATTCCCCTAATGGCCCTGAAAACTCTGCACAGCTGGTTCCAATGGGGCCTGCATTGTGTTTAGTACTTAACACTCTCTATGCTTGGGGAAGATATTTACATAGAAAGCTATTTATAAATGATGGCTCAGTTGAGAATCCTTGGTTTTAACAGGAGCTTACATTTAAAAATGTAGGTGAAAGAATTGCTCCAGGGCAACTTTTTTTCTAAAAGCACACACAAAGCTCCAGTTGCTATCCACATTTACACATTCTTTCAAGACAAATAGTAGCATTTTAAGCTATCCGCTTTATTTTCATCTATGCTTGTTTGACAACACAAAGCATTTCTTTCTTGTCGATTGGTCAGTTTCCCCACAACATCCATGAAGCATGCATTTGCCAAAAAATGTAAAGCAACCAAGTTATCTATTCACAACCTATTGTTTTGTTGTGAGTCTTAAGGTCTTAAAAGTACATTTACAAAACCCACAGGGCATTTTGGTTAGCCCCACGCTGATGTGCCTTCTGGTATTTGTAGTCTTCCCTTCAAGATGTCTCGGGAGGATAGCTCTGGGGCAATGTGCTCACCTTGGAAGCAAGCCGACACGGAGCAACTGAAACCTTAGAACCTTAGAAACCTTGTACCTTAGAAACCCAACAGAAGCCTTAGAACCTTAGAAACCTCTGGATATTAAGCACAATATAAATAACCTATCATATCAAGATGGGTGAAAAATAACGCTACAGTCATGCTCATTTTGCTTAACATTTTTCTCTAAGATTTATAGATTTATTCCAGTGTTTTATTACAATTTGCGTACACGACATCGCTATAAAATGGTGCATTGTTCAAAGCCAAAGGTGGGGTTGAGTAGAAAGGAGGAGAGGCAAGTGGTTCATGATGATTTGCCAGGTCAAGCGATGTGGGAAGAGAGGTTCTTGATCTGCAGCCTCGAGAAGTTGTTTTCTCTGGTCTTGGTGTTGCGAAATATATCCACTCGGACTCTCTCCCCAGCGATTTCCTTTCAGAAAGAATTCTCTCCTGGAAACTTTATTCTAGAACAGAATCTCCAGGGGGAGGAATACTTTCCCACCCCCTGTGAAACTAAAACTATCAGAAGCTCCCTTCTTTCTCACCTTTTTATCCTTGTTGGCGTTCTTCCGGAACGTGGCTTCTTTATTTTTCACCGACCGTGACTTGTATAAGCTGGAACGCAAGTCCTCGGGTTCCAGCGTGGAAGCCGGCTGCCAAGCCGGTAGCATTCGAATAACCAGGAACAATGGCGATTAATCCAGGAAGGAGAAAAACGAAAGGTAAGAAATAGAAGGGGGGGGGTTCCAGGAGTGAAGGAAGATAGAATGCACGATACACAGGTGGCGAACTCGAACACGTCTAGTAATTGTAGGGGTAGAGTTGATACGCATGGAGCCGTGGGGATGTGCCGGTTTTCTAGGAAGCTGGCAAGTGCACGCAAAGGCTAGACCGCCGCAGTCGTGTGTTGGCGGCCATTTTGGATGGGTTGCAGAGTTAATGCTGCGGTGCATCAAGGACCATGAAGTCCAGAAGGGTCGAACCTGGCCATTCATGACAAAAACACACAAACAATTCGAGGTGTACCAGCTGTCAGGAGCGCTTGGGCAAGTAGTGAGTAATACTATATTAGGAGTAAGTGTGCTAGCTGGTGCACCCTTGTGGGACTAGTAGGTACCTCAACCCTACTACCACATTACATTACATTTATAAAAGATGGCTTGCATACTACACAAACCATAGTAAGGTATGCATACAAATATATAAAATGTTTGCGTACCTTACTATGGTTTGTGTACCTTTTTAAGGCCGCGCCCATCCCACAAGCCACGTCCCCAAATGAGCCCCCCTCGATTTCTTACCCCACTTAAAGCCCTGCCTCTACGCTCACTCAGCCAGTAAAGGGATGACCCAAGCATGTCTCCCCGTCGTTACAGAGCGACGTGAGGTGGCAAGTTTAAAGGGTGCTCAGCATCCTCACACAGAGGGAGCCCAGAGCCACGTCCAATAAGGGCTATGCTCCCCGATGCTAGCCTGGGGAGTGCATTTTGTGCCATGGCGCCCCCTGATTGTGTATCTCCTCATTCCAGACCAAGCTGGGCCACGTTGCACGAAGGGTCATCATGGCAAAAAACTCAGAAAAGAGGAAGCATTTGGCCCTCTCTTCTGAATCTGCAGCTCTCCCCCATGCAGGAGGCAGGACAGGGGCTATACATGCATTTCCCTAACATGCATGAACTCCTTACACTGTAGGAGTTTCTTACAGAAAGAAGATGAGGGACGAGGTCTAACCAGAAGGAAGCCTTACAGAACAAGACATTCCCCCCTTTTCTCCCTCTTCTTCATCCTCATACACGGATCTGCACCCCTCATGTTCCCCCTACTCCCCTGAAGTCGGTACATGGGATAAACCTATCTGGACTAGTGCGCAGCAGGGCAGATCCTAGACCATGTGGCCGGATGCATGGAATTTGCAGACAAAGCCTGCAGGACAAGATTTGGAGGGAATGGAATGAACCCGGTAACACCTCCATACCCACACTCATTGGAAAAATCTATCCTCTATGTGGTGAAGAACGATCCATGCCAACTTCGCCAGAGGTGGGCATCCTCCTTGCCAGCTGCATTGGTCTTCCCTCATTGACTCCTGAAGAGGTGGCAGTATGTCACTCAATTGACAAGAAGGTTGGCATAAAGAAGACCTATAGGGGCCCACCTATGCTTAGAAACCTCTATCTATGCCTCAAGTACTGCCCAGGCACTCACTGCTGATTTCCATTACATATATACTCATATGGAAAGGAGAGCTGACTGCATGGCCGTGCTGGACGCAATGCAAGGGGGTGCTGAATTCCTTACCTACCTAGCATTCAACAGAGTCATAGGAACCGCCCTCACAATGCGGACCACTGTTCTTGCCAGGAGGCTGGTCCATGCGCAGGATTGGCATACCAGATCAGCTCAGAAAACGTATGCTTTGCATTTACCATTTCAGGGAGCAAAACTGTTTGGAGAACAGCTGAAAGAAAAGGTCCATCGGGTCCATAATGAGGAAAATCACCCAGGATCCCCGAGGAAGAAAAAGAGCACCAGACCTGCTAGAGTTAGGACTATCAGCTCTAGGACCTCCAGTGCTCAGCCTCACCTCAGAGGAAGACCACTCAAACCCAGGAACACTCCACTCCACCCAAGATGACACAATCGTAACGGGGCCAGACCTTCCTCCCTGGGCTAGGTGGGCAGCAGACTCATGCAGTTTTTTTACCCAATGGTCCATCTCCACATCAGACACCTGGGTTCTGGAAGCAATCAGGAGGGGCTACTCCATCGAGTTCTCCACCCTTCATCTAGACTTCAGGATCAGGAACAATTCTTGGCCAAGGGATCCACTGAAGAGGAAATCCATGCAGCACTTCTCCAGCAGAGAGCTATGGCACTTCTCCATCCAAAGTAAAGTGGGAGAGGCATTTATTCCCCCATATTTCTGGTCCACAATCCCCCAGAGGGTTACAGATTCTTCACAGACCTCAAAGGGCCCGTGCTGGTCATCACTTTCAAGCAGCACATCATCCCTATGGTCTTCTCCGGGGATTGGCTAGCTTCTCTAGACATCACCCACATGCACCTCCACGTCCCCATCATACCAGACCACGGTGAATTCCTGAGGTTCACCATTGGGGCCTTGCATTTCCAATTCACCCCCCACCCTCCTTTGACCTAAGATCAGTCCCCAGAGTTTTCACCATAATCCTGGCTTCCCTGATTCCCTGAGGAGAAGTCTCCAGGAACAGGGGTTGTCCGTCTCCACATGACTGGACGATCTTCTGATCCTGTGCCCCTCCACTCAGGATCCTGACAATCGTGTTTCCAGGACTCCCAACTGCTTAACCCCTTATATGGACTTCTCATCAACATCAAGATATCTCAACCACCCCCTCTCAGGATTTTCACTTTATCAGGGCTTCTGCAACCAGGTCGGGGGAGCCCAGGGGGAGCCCAGGAGACTCAAAGCTGAAGCCACAGCAAACATATACAACGTTATACATGCTGCGGTTTTCTTTCTAAGTTAGAAAGAAAACCGCAGCATTTATAAATACAACCATGTTGTATTTATGTTTGCTTTCGCTTCAGCTTTGAGTCACCTGGGCTCCGTGGGGGAGCCCAGGAGACTCAAAGATTAAGCAACCGCAAACATAAATACAACGTTATAAATGCTGCAGTTTTCTTTCTAATTTAGAAAGAAAACCGCAGCATTTATAAATACAACCACATTGTATTTATGTTTGCTTTGGCTTCAGCTTTGAGTCACCTGGGCTCCCCGGTGGAGCCCAGGAGACTCAAAGCTGAAGCCACCGCAAACACAAATACAACGCAAACACAAATACAACGTTATAAAGTTAGAAAGAAAACCGCAGCATTTATTTTGCAGTGCTTTGGAAAAAGAATGAAATGTAAAGCACTTACCAGCAGCAGCTTGTGTTAATCTCTGCTGGTAGCTTTTGTGTATTACTTTCATGACCTCTGTGAGTGGGCACAGGTTGTGCCACAAGCAGGCTCCCACCAGAACCCTGAGGGCCTTAAAACCACTGCAAAAGGGGTCCTGGAGCCAGTCCTGGCCTTTGGCACCAGGCTCATATGTAGGAAGGAGGGGCTGTTCAAACTAGGGCCCATTTTTGTGCATGGGCCTTTAAATCCAACATGGAAGCACCCACACAGCCTAGTTCTAAGAACCAAGCCATGCGGTCTAGTGTTTTGGGTGTGGCAGGCCTGGAACTACTGTCCCTGGTACTACTTTACCTGGGCTATATAAAACACACCCTAGCTGCAGAACATGCGTTGTGTTATTCTGCAACCAGCAGCGTGATGCTCACCGTGACCAGCTCCTGGTCTTCAGCATCTTCTTGTAATCCTGCAAGAACAAGATTATTCTGTCTTACTTGAGAAAACACCATCCAGCACTCAGCATCTCAACTGGGCTGCAATCTGTGGAAACCGAGAGAAGAAGAAACATCACTCACCTGTGAGTACTAGCTTAAGGACTTCAGCTCAGGGCTTCCAAAACATCGAATTCCAGCAGCCTTACCTGAATTCCATCGCTCTAAGCCACGCTTCCATCCAGAGCACCACACCAACATCTGCAAAGGAAAAGAGACTTATTCAGGTTCACATTCAATATGAAACAACAGCACAGCGCTGTACTACCTTAACAGATTCAGGGGGCCTGTTTTTCATCGCGCTCTCATCCACTCGCAGCACCACAGGGGCCTGTGAGGAGAAGAAGAAGAAAACACAGGTTAGCTTCAAAAGATAATAAAGGTGCTGCGCTTTGCGCTTTCTCTCACCTAGAAAGGTGTCCCTCCATCTGGCATGCCAGCCTCAAGACCTTTGCACCCGAAAACAAGGATATAAAGACATTAACGAATTCCCACCATAAACAGAACAAAGACTTACAATTAACAACCCTACCTGCCTACCAGCAGATTCGGGGTCACAGAAGGCCTGGGCCCAAGGAAGGCGTACTGCACCAGTGAAGCAACTCGGGCAGCTCGCCAACAAACATCAAGCGCCCCTGCACAAGAAATGCAGGACGGATAGTTCCCCCTACAAATAACTAAGATTCATTATTCAGCACTGGGCCACTACGCATCCAGGGTTCCAGATCTCAGAGCCTTCCAGAAGCCCCCAGGGATATCAGGTGAGCGTAATAATTAGAGCTGGCTGGCTTTTGCTTCATTAGTGACGCAAGGGCAGAGATTAACACAAGCACAGGAGGCTCATCCATTTCACAAAATGGATGCCTCCTAGTGCTTGTAATGTGTGACTTTGAGCCTCATTTGCTCAAAAGTTTACATGGGAACTTTCTTAATAAATATTTTTTTATATATCTTTTATCATGGCACATCTTTTGAGCGAATAAAATGTTTAAGTGAACTATTCCTTTAAGGAGAGAGTTAAAGTTTAACTACCAAGGACATACGTGCTTTTCTTTTGACCTATCCTGACTGCAATGCCCCTTTCAAAACCTCACATAGTCTGTTTGTGACATTTGGGCAGGAGGGGGCTAGGAGAGATTAACAAGCCCTTCTTGCTTTCTATCTGTTGCTGGTTGAAAGATACCATCTCCATTGGCCAACTGCCTGGCGGTGTCTCCTCCCCAAACATATTGAAGGCAGATCCACTAGGAGTATGGTGGCCTCTTAGCAGAGGTAAATGGAGTATCTATCATGGTTACCTGCAGAGTAGCTACTAGGGCCACTCTAGGGATATGTATGCTCCATTGCCGCCTCCACCTTCCATGTCATGGGGGCAGAGACTTTGCTTCTGCTGTCCTCCACTCAGCCATTCCATGATTTCTCTTTGCTGAACTGAATACATTGCCACAGCAGTTTGAGGTCTGTACACTTTTTTTAGGTGGAGCGTTCTTGCTAGTATTTGGTACACTTTATGTATTTAGGACTGGGACGACGAAGAGAGGATATGGGGGTAAAGCTCTGATTACTTACCGGTAATCTTCATTGCACCCAGTCACTCTATACCTCGTCACAGTCCTGACTCCCGCTTCCACCTCCCTTAGGTAATTGCCTCAGTACTGTGGGTAATACACGAGGTTCCAGTGTAAATTCTCCCCCTTTATTCCTCGAGGGGCTGGAGCGGTGGGCAGCTTTCATTCCTTAGGAAGGAAAATTCTTAGGGGAATATCTGGGGTAAGTTGGACTGCCTTCACATGTTAGGACTGTGACGAGCAAGAGAGTGATAAGGCATAATGAGGATTATCAGAATTTAATCAGAGCATGTATGCCCAAGGGAAGCAAGAACCATATACTCTCAAAATGGCTTCCTTTGATGCTGAAAAATTCATCTACAATTTCAAATATCATAGACATGACCCTTTGGTCATTTTCTTGAAAGTGCATAATGTAAATGATAGCTTAAAAGACATCATGTTTCAAGAGTCTCATTTTGTGTGTGCAGGAACCAGATAACAATTTGATCTAGGAATATTGAAATCCCTATTGTGAGGTGTGGGAAGTAAATGGGCTTTTCTATTGAGTAAAAAGGCAGTTCTCGTTCCTGACTGGAGCTTTCACCCCTGCACCGGGAGTTGGGGGGGTGACATGGCCGGTTTGCTCGGGTCTACTTTGGCGACGGCTATGGGCTGTTACCAGCAATGTCAGTCCCCCACCAAGGGGGTGCAAGTCATTCACACCCCAGGATTTACCCAGGTGCAGATAGTTTTCAGTTATTTTTTTCTTCCATCGGGAGATGGGCTCAGTGTGTAGTGCACAAGTCCATCTCTTTGAAGAAAGGAAAACATTGAAAAAAATGGACTCAGCAGTTAAAATGGAAAAGGGACTAGGTCCCTTTTCGGAAAGAAACATGGAAAAAAATGGCTGCTGTCATAAGAAACGGGATCTAGTCCCTTTTCTATTTTATGCCGTGGGTGAAGGCAGTGATTGCATATCGCACCAGGGAAAGATAGATTGTCATTGGTCAGTCTGTCTTTCCCGGATGCGAATGATGTATCTTTAGATATGGCAAATATGTCTGGGAAAAAAGGTTTGTGTGCGTGTATCAATTGAGTACATAAGGCACCTAGGCTTGTTGCTCATTTCATTGTTCACAAAACTCACCCCAACATTAAAGTGTTTGCAACCATGAACCATCTATACTCATTCTGACATTTTCAGGATTTTAATTTGAGGTTTGTGACAGCTACTGGTCGTCCTTGTCTTTTTGGCTGGATTTTATAAGACAAGGTGCTGAGGGCGGAAACTGCAGATCACGGTATGGGTGTCTGCTGTGTACTTGGGGCTGCATGCATGCCCAGATATCCTTGCAGAATTATATGTGTAGGATTTCATTTTTAAAAACAGGCCTTTTTCTTCTAATCCAACCATTTTGCTGTAGCCAGAAATGTCCATAAAAGGAAGGACACATCAAACAGCACTATAGCAGAGGTCTTCCTCGTGGAAGGCTCATGCGACTGGTATGACCACATCCCATGAGCGGTGCAGGTGGCATAAAGGGTCAGAAATATGTGTACCTATTATTTTCTTTGCTGGCAGCATTAGCCTGATTTTGGGGAGTAAATTAGGCAGGGATGCAGTGTATCCAGAGCCCTGATTCCCTGTTTGTATGGATATCCTCTGTATTTTGAGGGGAGATCCTGTCTCGTCATGCGTACACATCCAAGTCATGCAGTGTCTTGTAAAAGCAGTTAAATACATTTTGGAGCAGGAAGGTGATCCAGCTGTAAAGCTATAGCTAAGAGATACTAGTTCCACTTATACTATATGTTTAGTCTGTACTGAGTATGACATTTTCTGAACACATCTTGACATTGTCAGACTATCTAAGGAGATTCAGAAAATAATGCAACATGAGAGTTATTTCCAATCCAGTATAGAAATCTTAAAACACGAAATGAGATTCTCAGAAAAAAGAGTGAGATTCTGACAGCATGATCCTCAGTAAAAAAAGATGAGATTATAAAAGCACGGTATGATTTTCACATTTCACATAGTAAGTGATTTGTGAAGCACAGTATGAGACTCTCGGAACAGTGTGAGATTCTTAGAACACGATCCTCAGCAAACAGTATAACTATTTTAAAGCACGGTATGATTTTCTCAGAGCACACTATGGGATTCTCAGAACAGGATTCTCAGAAAACAGAATGAGATTCTAAAAGCACAGTACGAGATTCTCATAAGGAATCATGTGATTGTCAGAACACAACATGAGATTCTTAGAACATAGTCTGAGATTCCGGGTAACACAGTATGAGATTCTTACAGCATACTTCTTGGAACACAGTATTGGATTCTCAGAGCAGGAATCTCAGAGAAAAGTGTTAGATTCTCAGAACACAATATGAGATACTCAAACACAGTAGATGATTCTCAGAATACAGTGTGAGATTAATGGCACACTGTATAGGATTCTCTGAATGTGATCTTAGATTCTCTGAATGTGCTATGAGAATCTTAGAAAACTATTGTCAGAAAACAGTATAAGATTCTCAGGCGATTCTAGGCTAATAATTTGAGATTCTTGGAACACTGTATAAGATTCAAGCAGCATCACTGTTCCCATGGCACAGTTTTAGAGTATCTGAACTGTTCTAGGAGCACAATAAGTGGTTATGGACTAAGAAAACAGTATGGGAATATGAACAATCTATTCAAAACCATAGTTTGAGGGATCTTAGTTATAATATCTGATTCCCAGAAACCATAATGAGATTTTCAGTGGCAATCTCGTAGTTTTAGAACTAAGGATGAGATTCACTGAGCAGTCTAAGAACACAGTAGTGAGCACTCGTGTACCATATACAATGTTTAGAACATAGCCTACGATATATGGAGAACGTATGAGATTCTTAGGACACCAAATAAGCCTGGTATAATGAGAACACAGCGCATAGTGAATGCTGCAATAAACATAATGGGTGGGTGTCTTTTTCATGAATGCACCAGCCTAACTGAAATGTGCACACCAGGGTCGTTCAGTGTCAAAATGGAAAATACACAAAGGGCATGTATTTCACAGAGCAGGAGAAGACAGCTGAACCCACAAAGTTTTAAATGTAAAAGAATGTCTGGAGTTGCAAGTGCTTGTCATGGTGGGGTTCTGCTCAGGCCCATTGATTGAATGGGAAAGTGCAGTCACTAGACTGTACACTCCACCAGATGTTATGTCCCCATTGAAGCACTAGACAGTATTGTATCCTATATGGTATTCCATATATTTTCCGACAACATTTTTTTCAAAGTAATTCCCGACGTTGGAATTACTTTGGAAAAAACTCATTGTAATATATGGGAGGGTGGGGGGGGTCAAACAATAGAGAACATTTTTAAAAAATTAAAAGTCGATGATTCTTTTTTTAAATAATTCCGACATCATTAAGTATTCTAAAAAAACGGAATTCTGCAAATAAACATAGAACCATCCTATATTTTCATTTTCCTTGGGCTTGGTCATTGGACAGAAGGGTCTTAAGTATTGCTTGAAGTGGGCTGGGGCCAGCCGGGGCCTTGCCCAGGCAGTCTCCAAAAAGTGGGGCTGAGCCGCACCTTGCCGGGGGCCACCGGTCCCACCACAACATTGGGGGGACACATTATACCGCTGCAGCTGCAACAGGAGATGCACCCACCATTAAGTCAGGCAAGCTGACAGAAGTACCAGCAGGTACAGCGTTGCTGTGACTGGCTGGCACTTCTGTCAGTCACTGTAAATTCCTCTGGTGACCCCTCGAGCTAGGGGTCATCAAGGAAGTTACTGTCCCTTTGTTTCCTCAGCCCCTCCACATGTCGCAAAGCATCTTTAACCCTCAGCGAACCTGGGGATTTCTTGACATATTTTAAGGTTTTTAAAAGATGCCTTGAAAAGTACACAATTCAAGCCATCTTTTATGAAGCTTTGCCGACGGACAAAGACGCCTCAGGCTTTGTCCGTCGTCAAAGCTTTATAAAATATGGCATGAATTGTGTACTTTTCGAGCCATCTTTTATAAACATAGAAATTTTTAAAAAGATGACTTGAAAACTACGCAAACCTTAAGGTATGCACACAAATATATATAAATGTTATATATGTGTGTGTGTGTACCTTACTATGGTTTGTGTACTTTTCAAGCCATCTTTTATAAACATAGAAATGTGTTACATATCTCTATGTTTATAAAAGATGGCTTGCTTATTACGCAAACCATAGCAAGGTACACACACAAATGTACAACATGTATATATATGTGTGTGCATACCTTACGGTTTGCATACTTTTTTTTAGGCCACGCCCATCCCACAATCCACGCCGCCAAATGAGGGACCTCTCTCGATTTCTTACCCCACTTAAAGCCCTGGTCTTAAGACACACAATGTGAGGACATTCAGCACTTCTGTATGAGCAGGTTGGTACTGTTTGGAATGGCACAACAGTGCTGATCACCTATCAGCGAATAACAAGTTATTTTGTGATTGGTGCACTCAGAGTGGTCAGTCCCTTACCCACTGGGGCTTCAGAGGCAGGCGCTCCATTTTGCCGCCCAGCTCTTTGCACGGGCGGGCCGCTGTCCGTCTTCGACTCGATGGTTTCTGAAATCTTATTTACAGCGGACGCTCTGCTGCGTCCAAGGAAAGGGATTCAGCGGCCGACGGCGGCGAGGGAAGCAGCTTCATTTGATTTCCAGCGCCAGCTCTCTGCAGGAGATGCCACAGCCTGTTGCAGGGGGCCGCAGGTGGCCTATTTACAAGCAAATCTACCACCTGAGCAGGATTCTCAAAAGTAAAGGAAATTGCTGTGGCCTGCGCTGGTAAATCCGGAAATCACATTTCCAACGAGAAGCCACCAAAGGCGCTCACTTTCAAAAACACATATCTAGGCCAAGCTCGATTTAGGAGCTTGAAAGAGGTTCAGGCGGTGGGCGGTCGCGCAGCGGGAATTCATGCTGGCTAGACATTGACTGGTGTATCTTAGGTTTGTAGGGACAGGATGCACACCTTTGACTGATTGTGCCCCTGCAAAGGTTACATCTAATTTTCCCCACCAGTCAGTAGATGTGATGGTCCCCGGCTCGTGCCTGTATGCCCCTCGCTAGCCCCCGCCACCGCATGTCTGCACCCAGCCTCTCAGTTGTCCTCTCATCTCAAATTTAATGAGGATTCTCTTTTAGAGTGTTTATTCTCTATTTAAATCTATGTATATATTTATTGACATAGGGTGAAGGCACAAGTGCTTCAGAATTTGCAAAATGGCTGCAGCCCCTCTACTGAGAACCAACATGGAAGAAGAAAACCTGTTTTATGGTATGGTTCCCACTCAGAATAGTCAACAACCACAATTCTGCTCACTGCACCCTGTTAGTAAAGAAATATTAATTTGCATATTAATCCGGACACTTGCGCCCTACGTTCAGAGTAATTAAGTGTAATCCACTGGTGGACCCGTTGCTCCTCATGATTAGAGAGACACAGCACCACAGCCATACATATCTCACACATGACATCCAACAGGACACATATATGCGTCTAGGTTTGCTGGTGGTATTCATGTTCAGAGGAGATCTGTCTTGCATTTCAGTGATGGACTGCTCTTGTGGGAGGGGCCAGAATGATATGCAAATGGGATTGCTCCACTGGTACAGTGCAGCGAGCTGGAACGGGTGCATAGGGCCTCCTGAGTGGGAACCGTCTAGTAGAACGCGCTATTCATGTTCGTTCTCAGTAGAGGATCTCCCACATGATTGCACATTTTGAAATGCTTGCGGTTTCACCCTAAGTCATGCAGGGGTAATTTGCACAGGGACCTTATTGACTGCTTACAGAGTGCACTGCTCCTGAGGAGGGATCAATGAGGCTCATAGGGCCTTGTTCTATGTGTACATTGGCAAAGGTAAAACCATGTGGAAATGTAATTATCGCCTCATTTTGATTTAGGATCCCATGGGATGTTTACTGCATGGGATACACAGAAAGTATTGTGTGGGGTAAATATCCTTTTTTTTTATTCCATGCAGTATTTTCTATATACTCAATGCACTACATATCCAATGAAATTGCAATCGATAATTAGGTGACATTTTAAAAACAAGTAGTGTTTAAAATGCCATATGCTGTTACCATTACCAGCATGCCCATGGTGAGGCCCATAGACCAATGTAGCAGTTTGTAGATATTGTATGGCAAAAGGAAAGAGGTTCAGCACAAATAAATAGGAGTCTGACTTCTCATCTGATTGAAACAAATAAACAGGAAGTCCATTTCTGGGCTCCACAATCGCAAAGTCTAGGTCCCACTGTCCAGAACTCCAAGCGGAATGATAGTCACTCACAGTCTGAGGTGTTGTGTCTGCCCTCAGGACTTCTTTCCCCAAGACTGGCGAGTTTCTTCTTCTTCTTCTTCTTCTTCTTCTTCTTCTTCTTCTTCTTCTTCTTCTTCTTCTTCTCTGTAAGGTCTTGGTCTAGGGGTCGCACACTGATACAGACCGAATATCAGAAACCCCTAGAAGTATGATGAGGATCGCCAAGTGCATTCACCAAGGTCTCTGCCTGGTCTTTGGAATAATTCCCCCCTCTTGGTATATTCCTCACTCCTCGATAACACTCTTCTTCCTACTGTTCCATGATGTTTCCTTGCGAGCCGGGCTTGCCTGGCTTTCCTGCGGCGACAAGAGCCCATTTAAGGAGCTTTTCACCTCCTGCCCCTTCTGTAATGTCGGAGCACCTCTGCAACTCCTTGTCTCTCCCTCATCCCGTCTACTCACCCCCCACTCCTCAACTCTATCTTCTTCTGCGGAGGTGCTCCTGCAACCCCCGGCTCTTACACCAAGGCCTGCTTTGTTCCCTCCTGCAATTCAATCCCTGTGACTTCCACCCGCCCCACCACCACTGCATCAAATGCCACCCTACCCTACATCCATGACCATCTACGCCTGATTTGATCCATGGACTGAGCTTTTGCCTGCTCATAGTGTGAGACCGTTGCGAGCTTCGTATGAAAGAAAACTGGCAAATCTGGTAGCGAGAATTGGTCAAAAGCAATTGGTGGTCTGACTCATGCCACCAACTTGAGGTCAGGCAGCTCTGGAGCTGCAAGAAAGTGAGAAGCTGGGTCCACCTGCCATTATTTAGGGTGCTGAAGTAGAACTGCTGATGAGTGGGGCATTTTGGCTCGGCCTGAGGTCAGGCACTTGTGGAGCTGCAAGAAAGTGAGGGCCCAGGTCTAACTGCCACTAAGTTGGGAGCTGAAGTGAAGCTGAAAATGTTGGCTTGGGCTTGAGGTCAGGCAGCTCTGGAGCTGCATCAACATGAGGACCAGGGTGCAACTCTCGTAAGGTACGTGGCTGAAGGAGCCGCTGGTGAGGGGAAAGCTTTGGCTTGGACTCCTCCGTCCTTAGCGAGACAACCTTTTGAGATACTTTTGAAGATTGCATAGCAGGCCATGCAGGGGTACACAGGTGTACTGATGCGAGGATTTAATGCACAATGGCTCACAAGCAAGCCCACAAAAATGGTAAGAAGCCATACAATGTTTCCTTGAGGAGCACAATAATAGGGGCGGGAGTAGCACAATATAAGGAGGGGGGAGGTGTGCTGATGCTGACTTTCTACTCTCATCATCACCTTTAGGCTAGGCAATTAAGCAGATGCTCTGCAGAATAGAGTGAAGTGCTTTAAATATTGAAGCTAAATTAGATAAGCTCAAAGGGTCTGTGTTGCAACTAAAAGTCCACGTGCCCCAGGTGAAACATGCAACAACCATGCTAAAGATTCAGGTCATTGTGCCATGTGAGGGACATGAAGGACTTGCAGGTGGCCACCCCCTCCTTGGTAGGTTAGAACAAGATGTTGTATGTTCAGTCCTCAGATACTGTCGAATCTCCAGCGTGCAACACCCATGACGTAGGTTGGCTTTCGGCAGTGGGTTTAAAGAACACATCTATGGGACATTTTGTACCACCTGGCTATGGTAGACGCTGGACTTGAAGACAGACAGCAACCCACGGATGACAGACAGTTGTTACAGGCCTAGTAATGGGTGGGGGTGCGCAGGTAGTGGACTGGACCAACGATTATGGCCCAATAGAGAAGTGATTCGGGCAGGAGGATCGTGTTTAGATGCTGAAATCCCAAAATAGTACTCCTAAAGGAGTTGGGAGTAGGGTTTATCTACTCCCTGGCGGGAGTGCAGCTGCGAGCCACAGGTTGAAGGCACTGTGTCTGCTGGCCGAGGGGGTTCTCCTGCAGAGGCCGCTGATTCCTGAGGCCCCCTGGTAAGGTGGATATTGGCGGGAGGACGGGTAAAGCAGCAGTGCTCTCTGTGGTGCCTTTGCCTCTTAGATCTGCATAGTATTGGTGTCCCTGTCTTTTGGTCACTGTTGCAACACCTAAGGTTTTCTTGGGACCTGTCCTGAGTCTGCCAGGTGTTCATTTTGGCGTACACTCTGTGTCCAGTGCCGTAGAGGGGTTTGCGATGCCGCCATGAATCGAATTGGGATCAAGGGCTCCAAAGAGTGTTTATATCTTCATTGACCTTTTCTAGATGTGTTTCTACTTTAATTTTTTATTTTTCTTGTCATTTTTATTTTTTGATTTTATTTTAATTATATAATAGTTCAATAACTGAACTTTTACACTGTTTCCCATTACTAATACTGAACACACATAACACGTATTAGCTCAAATAATAAAACATGTTCCAACACAAGAGAATATGTGTTCAACTTAAAATAATAAAACATCAAGTTAAAAAGGGAGAAAGTTAATATAATGTATTAGTTTACAATTGTAAAATGGCAATAAAGATATTCTATAAAAAAAAAATCAGCGCCATTGGCCTATATACCAAGGTTGCTGAGCAGCAAACTGTTTGGTTATCATGGGTCTGACGGTCAAGTGCTTTCCACAGCATAACATAACAGGTGCATTTGTTGAGAGCACGTTCACCACAGATGGGCATCTCAGCGCTATTGACAGGTAACAGATGTTCATTGTTACCTACCTTAATGGTACTCGTTTTATCCAGAAGTAAGTATGAAGAGCTGAGAGCACCTGCCAGGATTCGAACCTCTGACGATGAAGTCAAACACAGACCCCTGCAGTGGATGCATTAGTCCACTGAGCCACAGACCCAGGATAAAACACAGCAGGACTGCAGCCACCCATGGAATGTGACCGAAGTATACCAGCACACCCTTGTGGCATTTACTCAACAATGTTGTGGGATTTCTTTCCTTTTGTGAGTCCAAGTGCACCAATCTGGCATTAAGACTTGCTCTGCTGTCATACAGCTTGTGGGTACTGGCCAATGAACTACCAACCAAATAGTTACTGACTAACCAATAAACTGCAGCCAAAGATTGAAGTTAAATTTAATTGAATTTGTTTTCATTATTATTTTTATAACGCGCCTAAGATCCAACAAGATGAAGCTGTAATATGTCCAGTGGCTAGCAGGTTAGATAGGAAACAGGAAGAATGGCAATGGGCGTGACTGCTGCGGCACCGTGTTCCAGGCCCCCAGCTACTGGGTGGCCACTTCTACTTGATTGATCCTGGGACGATTTGCTATAAAGGGCAGGGAGAATCTATATGAGGACAATGTTCAGGACTTTATTCCAGATACAGCCTTCTGGACCATGAAGCTAAAAGGGTTCCATGTGATAATTCGCCGCAAAAATATCGCGATACAAAAATATCGCCATTTTTTGCGGCTAAATGCACAATGGACCCTAAGGGGGACACCCCCGCAACCCCCGCATAATTTTTTAATGTGCGGGGGACACCCCCGCAACCCCGGCTCCCACATAATATCCCGAATAAAAATATCGCCTATGGCGAACCAAACGGCCATATTTACGGCAATATAAACGAACATATGGCGCCGGTAGAGCAGGTTGAATTGCAAAGTACAAGAGCATGGGGGGTTGTAGGGTGGGGGGGAAGGGTGAGAGGGGGATCCAGGATAGCCTTCACGTCCACAGAGAAGTGAAGGAAGGTAGCCACAACTAGGGCTGTGCTTTCCATCCCACCCAATCATAAATGTCAACAAAATGCAAACAATGTCTGTGGAGAATCATTGTAATGATTCTTCATAGATATTCACGAAATACCCAAGGAACCCAGTGGAATGTACATATAGAGAACGGCAATGAGCCAAGTCCTACTCACAACGAAATGTACTGAAATTTCGCCCTCATTTGTGCGCCCCCGCAGTCACTGAGACTTTGGGGGTGCACAAAATACTGACTCCCATCACTGCGCCCAAGCCGAGCAGGAGTTGCAGGGGTGTCCCCCGCTCTCCTTAGGCGCAGTAATGGGAGTCTGGGGTTGCGGGGGTGTCCCCCGGTTACCATTGTGGTAAGTGGGGAACAAGAAAGTAAAAAAAGAAAAGAAAAGCACCCTGCGGCATCAGCTCTGACCCACGTTAGTGGGAGGAACTGACGCCGCAGAGATAGCCGGGTGTAGGTGGCACACACGAAGTGTGCCGCCGTAAAGGTAAGTGGGGTCGGGCGGTCGGGAAGGGGAATGCAGGCCGAGGGATGTGGGCAAAGTGATCTATTTGATCACTGTGCCGCGCCGTAACTGGCATCAACATTTTTGTCGGCGCGGTTACGGGCCGAGCAGTGATCACATAGATTCCTCTCAACCTTAGAGACTTGCAATCTCTGCTGCACTGCAAAGAGGGGTACAATATTTTAAGATTAAGGAGGTTCCAAGAAGATAGTAATAATGTGAACATGTCAAAGGGCTTTTCTTCCCCTTCTTAGGTTGAGTACTCAACCTGGACGCCAGGCCTCACCACTCACTCTCACCAAGCACCAAGAGTAGAGGGGTACAAGGCTTTAGTGAAAGCATGTGCTGCAAGGCAGGCAGACGCGGGCTCTGTCTTCCCTTCTCGCGGCGAGCCCTTATATAGTGACTTGATAGGCTACTCCCAGTTTCTGGTTGTCAGAACATATGCAATGTTTCCAGGCAAAAGACAGCCGTGTGTACAGAATGCCACGCCAACTTCAAGGTTGCTTGCTTGTCTTCCTGAGGATTTTATCAGGTCATCATGCTTGTGCTTCAAGCAGGTCCAGGTAGTGACAGTTGAGCCCACACGCGTGTTTCTTTGCTGTTGCTGTGGATTTCATGTGCTTGTGTTTCATGCAGGTCCAGGTAGTGACATTTGTAACCACACCAGTGTTTGCTTGGAGTTACTGTGGATTTGATCGGGTCAGAATGTTTGGCGTGGTCCGGGACAGCTGTGTTCACAAGTTTCCTGACCACATTCTGTATCATGCTTCTGCTTCCCTGTAGGGACAGTTTGCTTGTCTGTGGTCCCCCCAAAGTGGCTATTCATTCCGCAATAGTCCAAAGCTTTTACCAAGCGTCCTCTTCATGTGCCTGGAGCAGGAGCGGCCAAAGGTACTTCTCGAAACACCTTACTGTTATCAGCACCGGCGTGAGAGGCGGGGTTGCATTTCCTTTAGCTGGACCCTTGCATGGGGCAACAGGTCAGGACAGGTTTGCCCGTGTTCCTTTCGGCTGGGGAGGCAAGCAAGACATGACTTACTTTGACATATTCCAACGAACGCAACCGTTAATCCCTTATCCTTTATATTGAGACGAGATAGAAAGTAAAACATGTACATTCAGAGCCCATAAAGCTTGTTTACTTTACTTTGCATTTTTACCGCGCACCAAGGATCGGTAGGCTTAAGGGCGCACAACAAATGGGTGGACGAAGTTTATGGGCATGTTTTCGGACAAAATGTCAGAAAATATGCATGCAAGCCTTACCTTAGAATCTGTGCAACGCACTGTCTGTGTAGAATTCCATAGCACACCACAGCCCTTGCATTTTAATGGTGGAAAGCAGTTGCAGCGTTCCAGCCGGCCTAGTCACATTGCATGTTAGGCCTGGTATGGCCTAAACTTGTGCAGAGGTCGTGGATCTGTTTTATTTGGAAAGACTCGTCTCATGCTTTGATCCATTCCCGCCCTAATCTCCCGGGACTTGACCCCTCAAGGTTCTCCCTCTTCCCCCAATCTGCAATCTTTTTGCCTATGCACCCCGTTTCTGTTTAGGGGCGGGCATCCGCACAAGACATCCCCCTTTTGGTGATAAGCCGGTCATACCTCTCCAATCACATGCCTTAGGCGGGTGGAGTCTGTTCATACGCAGGGCACGCCCCAGCCCCATCCAGGCATTTCGATGGACTCATCGGCCAAAAGTGACATCATGTGAGTTTGCCCTTCATGGCGACTCAAAAGATAGAGCAGTATGGTGGGGAGTGCTTTTGCGGTCGCTAGTGAGCATGCTTCTAATTCATTGTCTCGGGAGGATAGCTCAGCGGTAACGCGCTCGCCTGGGAAGCAAGCTGAAGTGGGGCAGCACAGGTTCCATCCCTGGATCCACGCTCATAAAGCTCTGGGTATTAAGCGGGTATTTATTATTAAATAACCTATCATATCTTTTCGTTGCAGCCCTGCAGTAAATTGGAGACGACTCATGTGCACCGTTTTAGGCGAGAACTGCAGGACAGTTCAGAATGCCTCCAGAGCAGCTGCTGAGGGCACGAGGCCACGAGGGTCAGCTTTAAATCTAAGGAACCCTGTGTTAGAACGTGTCCCAGCAACATATTCCCAATTTGCATCTTAAGTCATATCAGTAACATTAACACATTTAAGCGGTAGTCGGGCAAGGGTGTAGGGATGTGGGGGAGGGAAATAGAGGCGGGGGTGAACCTGCCTTAGGGGCGCTGCAGTTCAGGAGTCTGGGGGCCCCACCGGCGCCCCCATCAGGTGGAACAGAAACGCTAATAAACACTGCACTTGCTGGGCGAGGTCCTCCCTTCTCTGGAGGTGGTATGGAGATGGCACACGTCAGCTCGCTCTTACTATCTGCTTATGGTTCTGTTAGCATTGATAGGTTCATATGCTTCACACAGTTCGCCCACTCTTATAAATGCTCAAAATGCCTGCCAGTTTGTAGAACTAACTATGAACGTATTTCCATGCCATAGATACACCTGAGCAGCGTTCATCAGAAATGATCTCTATGGCAACATCCCCAGCCCTCTCATTTCATAGCCATTTAATTGTCACTTTAGATGGGAACTGGGGCGGTACATCAGGCAGGGTAACCCATCAGCTGCTGGCTCGGATCAGCCAGCTGCCGCTTGCAGGCCCCTGAAGTTGACTTGATTACTACTATGCGATGTCTAGGGCAGGTGAGATCACTGCTAACGCCATCATTTGCATTTACAGATAGTTGACAATCTTGGTCACCGCCTATTTAGCATAGCAATCCTCTTCTAGGATTTAATCTGGCCAATGCCTTCGACCAGATGCTGAATGTGGAAGCCATATGCCTCTCAATGCTTTTCCGACATGAGCGCCGGTCCAGCTCACAGCCGGCCAATTTCCGCCTAGTGTTTTTACTGCTGCAGCTTATGCATATTAAACAGGCTAACTTTTCATCAGTCCCTTGTATAGATATTTGTCAATTACCGGTTCCTGGATGCTTGTAGACTGATGTCACATCTGTCCGCCAGGAGTTCTTAGAACAACCACAAGTTGCTGTAGGCTCACCTGCAGCCTATCCCGCCCACTCTTATCATGTATCCTTATTCTCCAGCTTGTAACTCTGCATCAACATTCATTATAGAGCTAACTTGTTTTTCATATACCTTTCATTATATATTTATCAATTTCATTTAGTAATACTATAGCTCAGAGCAACGTGCTCGCCTTGGAAACAAGACGCCACGGAGCGCCACAGGTCCGATCCCCGGGTCCGTGCATAGAAACCTCTGGGTATTAAGCGCGTTATAAATAAACTACCATATCATATACTGATTGCGTCCACAAACCCAGCCAATGCACTAAGAGAGTTTAGCTGTTATTTATTTTATATCGTTTTTTAGCGATTCATGGATTAAGAAATCAGAGGCAGATGCAAGTCCATGACCTTTCATCCCAACTGATACAAACACATCCCTAGGAAACACATCTGCTCCGCTGAACTATGAACACTTCTCATATTGACTGGAAACAATGTAAATCCGACAGCCTTGGGATTCTACAGTGTCACGAATGAAGAAGGGTGATCTTGCTTGGAAAATGGAACTCATTTAGTGAAGTTGGCCAATGTGGCGGCGGTGTAACAGCACCTTCTCAGCACGCTGGCACACCACATCCAGCGAGTTTGAATCCTGATTTCAGTATTGCCCAGATGTGTTCTTAAAGCGCTAGGCTGCCGTGAAAAAGATATACATGCAGGCTCTGACTACCTCGGTCTGACACAGTACAAGGGCAAGAAGTGCGGTTAGTCAGAATCAGGAGACGGACAAGGCATCATGGTAGTCAACTGGTGTCAGCATTAAAAAATAGTCCTATCTGTCCCTAGTGGCTTTTGGCCCTATTACAAAGAAAGTAAAGAATAAAAAATGGTGCTTGCCAGGATATCCTACAACATAACCTCTGTCCGTCATCGAGAACACCTGCTCTGACCTGATCTCTGTCCACACTACTATAACAAAACATAAGCAAACATAACTAGAGCTCGGGGTCTCTTGCCCACTGGAAATATTGGAGGGTTTCTGACCCAATGTTTCTATTCCTCAAGAGGGGGCCATGAACCCAGTGTCCCATTCAAACAACCAGGCACCAAAATGTCTCTTTCCAGTTCTCCTTGCTCAGTTGGTGAGCTTGCTGCAAGTTAATGTCTTTTCTTCCTTCTTTGGGACTCATCTGATAGTTTGTTTCAGTTCCGGGTGTCTGCCACTCGGGAGATTGTTGTGCTTGAAATATATATCAATCTCCCTCACTGGGGTTTTGGGTTCTGCACCCTAACCTGGGTGTTATCACTGTTTGGTCCAATTCCGGTAGCACAGTCTTTTACCCCAGTCTTGTGTGGTTCTCATCCCATCCAGGGGTTGTTTGACCTTCACCCCACCCTCAGGCTGTTTTCTTTTCACCCCACTGTGGGATTGTTTGAGTCTCACCCCACCCGAGGGTCCTCTGCTTCTCATCCTGCCTTGCGTTAATTTGTTTTTCACCCCACTCTGGATTTGTCTGAGTCCTACCACACCATGGGGACCTCTGCCTCTCCCACCCAACTTGGTTTTTTTTGGGCTGCACCCTGCGCTGGGTTTGTTTGCTTTTTGCCCCACTCTGGGGTTGTCTTGAGTCTTGACCCACTTTGGAGTCATCTTCGACCTTGCAGACCACGTCCCGGTTTCCCTGAGCATCTGAGTACCTCTTTCTCCTTGGCGGCACTTCGCTGATCAGGTGTTTTGAGACAGTGGTGTGGTCTCGGTCCTGCAGCCTTCTTCGGTGCTGCTGGAGCGAATGCTCCTTTCCCACCAACTCATGAAGGGGTTTCGATGGTGGCTCCAGGTCTCACTGCCGTTCAGCTTGTGCAATTTGTCCCGCTGCCGTCTTTGCTAGTCTGCCTCTCAGTTGCGGCAGCTTTGCTACACGTCCCACTGCCGCTAGGTGCTTGGTGGGCATTCTCCTCTGCAGGCCACACCTCTCAGGAAGCGTCCTCTCCAATGTGGCTCCGCTGGCCTTTCTCTTTGACTCTGCGCATGCGGGTGGAATAGGCCCATGCTTGGTAATAAGGAGACTGGGTTATACCTGGTTCTCTCGGCTTATTGCATTCTTGGGACAAGGGAGTGTAACACATATCCCTACCTAGAGATTTCCTGTACTCTGACAGGGGTTCACCTCCTGTGGCATCATGCATGCCCTGTCCCCTAGAGAGTGTTAAGCTTAGTGGACTCACCTCCCTGGTCCTATATGGGGTGTCTTCCTCTTGGGCAGGGGGGACACATTCCCTCAAGTCATCACAGAAGAGAATTGGAGAGTGCCGTGAAAGAAGATCAGTGTTCTGAGTATGTTCAGGCGATTAAAGGGGAGAATAGGTGAGAAATGAGAATGTGCAATGTTCTCGAGCAGTGGTAAGGTAGCAATAAGAGCAGGCTCTTGGGGCTTGCTGAGGGAAATGAGCATGCGCTAGTTGATAGAATGCACTTTGCAGCAGAGCAATCACTCTCAGAAACTCCAGGCTCACGCAAAAATATTGTAATTGACAGGGCTAATAGAGACATGTCCAAGAGCTCTCCCCTGGGTCGCTAACTAATGCTAATAGAAGTGGGGAGATATCAGTATACGGTCAACATTGTAACAGCACCCCTGAATCATTAGGCAATTCTACATAACTAGTTCCACCTGACGTATTTTACACCATCCAATCTAGTGCACTTCCTCTCCCGCACTCTCTGTCTGTGCTCTCTTTCCCTCTATGCCTCTCTTCTCACTCTGCCTCTGTCTCTTTGTATGTGTCTGAGAATCGTGTTGTCATGTGTGTGCTTGCTATAGCCAACCCAGCCGTTGCTGGCAGCTGTGCGACCAGAGAACAAAAAATTCAAGCAGGGTATGGGTAATAGCTCTATTCTTGCGCAAAAACATGCATTAAAAAAAGGAATGCATTCAATATCCTAAGTAATTACAATATTACAATGTTAACTTCCATTCCATTATCAGATCAAGTATATATTTTAGTCACAATAAGAACTGCCAAGCTATTCTTTTATCCTGCATATAGTGTGGGCACACAAAGGATTTGTCAATCATTTGATGGTGTGAAAAGTTAGGTGAGGCAGAAAGAGATTATGTATGCCTGTCTCCAGCTCATGAGGCTGAAAACAGATGTGGACAGAAAGAGACTGTCCTAAAAAATCCTACTTCTGCCCGACCTTATGTAGAAACTACGGCATGAGATGTTGTTAGAGACATGTTGGGAGCTCTCATTTTCCTTACCTCCCAAAAAGGTGCTGCCACTCGCATTGTCCTTGATAATCCGAGTTCATATTAACAGGCATTATGAATCACCTGGTTCTATTGATGGCCGCTCTTTGTATTGGCCTCTCAAGGGCACTGGGGGAAGACAGGGATAGCTTTGAGAATGGTGGTTGAGGTTTGCCTCTCCCATCTAATGCTAAGCTTGGATATCCGGGCATCCAACAGGCAGAGGGGGGCAAGGTTGGGCCTGAGGCACTCGCTCACATTGGGTATTGCTAGATGTTCTGCCAAAATGGTTTCTATGTGGAGGGGGGAGCCAGGGGGGGGTGGGGGGTGACTGGCCTGAGTGTTCACGTCTTAATAGTGTGTTTCTTCTTGCTTAGGTTGCTAGTAAGGCCAAAGGGACAGAGGCACCTCATTTACAGTGATTAGAGCTTCAAGTGATCTCTAGGGGTTACAGTTTTGTTAAGATGTTGCGGCTCAGTTTGAGTGTATATGGTGGGATGTGTCTGTGTAGGGTTAAAAGATGAATTCATCTACTCAGGTTCCAAAGCCCCTTTAGGTTTGGTGTCTTCAGCAGCGATATAGGATGCTGAGGAAATTGATCATATACAATAGAGGACTACAAGTTCCTTTATGTCAAGGGTAGTTATGGGGCAGAGAGGAATGGGTAATGTTTATGGACAAGGGGGAGATTAAAGCTGGTGCAATGTCTTGAGAAGCATTTGGGCAAATGTAAGGAAAATATGTTCATGCAAAGGTGGAGAGGGCAACTATTTTATTAGTCTGTTCATGGTTGGCATAATGGCTGTATTGGTCTGGGTTGACCCTGCAGATCCTTTTCAATTAGAGGAAACATGCACAACATGTGTTGGTAGATATATAATCATAAGAGGGACAATGTTTGGTAACCCAGTCTATATTTTGATCATAGATGCTCCTAATATGTAGGAGCTGGAAAGGCGGCTGCCATGCCGCACATGGCATAAGGGACACATGTGCATTCTAATTATGTTCTACACTGTCAGAAACCTCAAACCTGGCCTTGTCATGATGAAAGAGGCAGCTGCGCCTCATAGCGTCCCTTCTAATAGTGACAACAATATCTTTATACGCTGGAGTGTAAAGGTTGAAACCTTAAGGTGAGCTGTGCTTCATATTTTGGGTATTTCCCGAGCACGTGCCAATCACAAGGGAAGACATGGGATTTGTCAACAATGTTATTCTTCACACCTTTTTTGGAACTGAGCACCTGGACAGGTCACACTCTAACCACTTGCCTGATAGAGTGACTTCTAACAATGGGCTCATAGGCTCAGAACACCCTCATGGAGAATGCAGCCGGTCCCCATATTGAATGGATCTTCTGTGGCTTACAGGGAGACAGAATTCAGAACCTGTGTTCACAATAATGTAGTCCAAGGGTCTGCAACCTTTGGCTCTCTGGGTCATTTGGACTACAACTATCATCATCCCAAGCCAGCCAATTCAATGACGAGGAATCATGGAAGCCGTGGTCCCAAACATCTGGAGAGCTGCAGGTTGCAGACCTCTGATATCGTCTTTGCGATCACTGCCGATAGCGTAGGGGAGACGTTAACTAGTTTATCAGATGCAGCTATGTATCTTCAACCGCGGAGCGAGGGAGGGGAGGTCAGGAAAAACGAAGTTAGAGAAGGAAAGATGATGGACATTGAAGGAGAGGTTATCTGATGTGGAAGCTGAGAAAGAATTATCTGAGAAGCAGCAGGCGGGCTGGTCAAATGTGGCACTTCAGCACGCACTCATCATCACCATCAGCATAGCAAAGGGTCCCAGGCAGGGACTATGTGAGCTTGGCTGGTGAGTATGGAATGAGTTACTAAGTCATTTATTTCAATCAATGGGAGGTGGTTTCCCCATGACACGATTAAGACCAATCATATATTTGGGGCGTACTACACACATATGTACACCCAGCAGATCAGGTTGTGCAGTTAGCAAACGCATGTGGCTGCAGGCTGCTTAGATCTCCCAAGCGATTGGTCAATGCTGTGATGCCCTGAATATGACAATTGTATTACAAGATGAGAGTAGGGCCATTGAGCAATTGGGTAGAGGGAGATCTGCTCAGGGATGATGGCGAACTTGTTACATTTGATATGAAGTTGTCTGCCCTATTTGTTCCAGGACGCTTGTAATCTATGAGGGTGGCACTGACTATATTGCTATTAACGTTGGAAAATATTCATCTGAATGTCGTTTACCGTTAAAAGCTGAAACCAAATATTTGAACAAAATCTTAGCTGGGCGACTTGCATGTGTCATTTTAAATTTAGCTGACAATGACCCAGAAGAATTCATAGCATGTATTGTAAAGTAATGTAAAGCGGTTTTATAGGGCTCCTTTTTGCCAATAATGTTGGCCTCGCTGCACATAGCTATGTAAGAAAGGAGGACATGATGTGTTAGTCGGATAGCGAGAAGGCAGATGCAGAAACCTGTGGTGTTAATGGATGCAGGCCAGAAGGACCAGCTACCTGTGTGCCAATATAAACATTTCCATGTTGTTGTTGGTACATATCAAGCAGATTAGCCCTATGGGCAGCCCCCAGATTGTGGAGTACAACAAATGTCAGAATGGTTGTTGATAGAAGATGGCTAGGGTCTGAGTCTGTTAAGCGCACTAGACCTGGTTGGTCATCTGATGGAGTGTGGGTATTGTAATGATGCAAGATTTTAGTTATTCCCGGGAGGATAGCTCAGCGGCAACGTGCTCACCTTGGAAACAAGACGACACGAAGCAACACAGATTCGATCCCCGTGTCCGCACTTAGAACCCTCTGGTTAATAAGCATGTTATAAATATGCAACTTAGACAAAAAGAAAATCCTTTAATAGCACCTCGATACACCCGGGCTGTGTGCGCGCTTTAAAAATGCAAAAAAATAAATAAATAAGTAGTAAGGAGTTCGTTTATGAATGAGGGGCTGTGGCGGGGAATCAAGACTTAGGATATTGCTTCCTGGTTCTTGGTTGTAGATTTTGACCAGTGTTTCGCAGCAGAGTATCTAACAACCCAATTGGATTCCCACAAATGTATAGTTGCCCACGGTTCTGGTGCACAGATTTTAGTCGGTTGCTATTATCTTTCATTTCTTTGAAAGTTGTTGGGAAAAACCAAGCCTTCAGCTGTTTTCTAAATGCCCTGTGGGTCACTTCCAGGTGCCGAGGTTTGGGTGGGGTGTCCCACAGCTTTGTCATCAGAACTGAAAAAGAGGATCCTACTTGCCGTTTTTTTGTTGAAGTTGGAGACAAGTACTAGTGCAACATTGCTGGAACTAAGTGTTCTGACGTGAGTGTTGTGTTGAAACGTACTTCTGAAGGAGGAAGGGCCCCTGCCGTGGTATGAAGGATGGGCGATGCACAAGATCTTGAAATTACACTTTTTATGATGGGTAGGCATTGGAGAATGCGTAATGTTGGTGTGAAATGGTATCATCGCTTATTCTGAGAAATAGTCTTGGACTGCATTTTGATTGCTTTAAAGTTTCCTCATTAGGTAATCTGGGAGTCTGAAATACAGGATGTCAGCATAGTGTAGTTTTGATAGTATTAGAGAAAAAATGGCCATAATCCTGTGGGTGAAAGTCAAGTTAGGTAAAATGCGGCTTAGCATGAGTAACTTGAAATAGCTTTTGACTATGGCTCTGAACTGTGGATCAAGAGTGAGGGTATTGTCCATTGTGGTTCCAAAGTTCCTTACTGTAGTTAACGGGTTTGGGCAAGGGTCCATCTCAGGCCAAGGTATTGTGGTGGAGTTGGAACCTGTATGGTTGCAGATCATCAGTTCTTTTTTGCTAGGGTTGAGTGTTAGCCTGTTTGCTGTCATTCATGCATCCACCTGTGCAAGTCAGTTTTTAATGTCTGGAACGTTTGGTGATGGGTGGCTCACAAATTTGTAGTTGATGTGTCTAACATCCACATAGTTTTAGCGGGAGAGACCAGATCTATTGATGATACCTTGGAGGGGTGTCACGTAGATGTTGAAAGGTAGAGGTGAGAGTGTGGATCCTTGGAGTACTTCCCAGGTAAGTGGGTGAGGCTTGGAATTGTTGGTCCCATATAGTGGTTTCTCTTCTATCCAAGAGGAAGGTGGTGATCCAATATGTAGAGCCTTTTCTTTAATACCGGTCTTTTTAGGAGGATCTTGTGACCGAAGGTGTCAAAAGTGGCTGAGAGGTCTAGCAGAATGAAAGCCCTCTCAGAGCTTTCATCTGCATTGTCTTAAGTGTATCCCATATGGAGTTTAGAGCTGATTCAGCATGCTGTGCCTCTTTCAGGAGGTGGCTTGTTTTTAGATGCAATCCCAGCATTCACCATACATAATGCATCCTGAAGTTTCCCAATAAAACAGGTGTTTGAGATAGGACAAGATCTGACAGGGTTATATGGGTCAGTTCTGGGATTTCTAAGTAGAGATCTGATATATGCAGATTTCAACTGAGCTGGGACTCCTCTTGTGCTGATGGAGTAGTTGAGGAGGGATAGGAAGATGGCTGTTAAGTCTGAAGATTTCATGATGGATTTGTAAAGATTGGGGCGCTGTGGATCCACAGGATATCTTGATGGGTTGCATTAGCCAATGGTAGCTTGTAGGTCCTCTGCAGACAGAAGGCGGAAAGATGATAAGCAGGTGGTAGAGGGAGGTTTTTGGGGACTCCTGTTGGTGGTGTGTCAATATTAATGGGAGCACCCTTTATTGTCGAGGTAATCGTGGATGTCGAGAATCTTTTGGTTAAAGTGTGCAGCAATCTGTTCACAGAGCTCTTGTGTAGGGGTAGGAGTTGCAGAGCAGACTATGGGCCTCATTAGGACCCAGGCGGTAAGGGGTTTACGGCGGCGTAAACAGCGCCGACCCTTACCGCCTGATTCCGAGGTCCCTTAGCGCCATGGAGGATTTAACACCTGCAGGTGTTAAAATCCATGGCGCTAAGGGACCTTGTTGTTAATTACGCCACCGTAATTTACGGTGGCGAAATTAACGCCTTCCTCACTCCCATTATGCCCTATAGGGCAAAAATGGGAATGGGGAAGGGTAAATGGGTTAATGGGGACTTACCGCCCTGCCAACCTCGGAATGGGGCGGTAAGTCCGCCAACCACCATGGCGTAAACATAGTTTACGCCATGGTGTTAAAGGTACGACCCAGGCGGTAACTTACCGCCTGGGTCGTAATGAGGCCCTATCTGTTTTTTTTTTAAATTTTCTGATTATCTTACACATTTGGCTTTCACTATGATGCACCAAATCAATGCGTTTAGAGTAATGTGCTTGCTCTGATTTGACTACTTCAGCCCAGTAAAAGCCATAACTGTTGATGGGGTATCCTGTTATATTTTCCAAAAAATAGTTTCTACATACAAAAGTTTAGAATACAAAGTTTAGAAAAAAAAAATCAAATGCATTTTTTTTCATGTTACAGGTTTTATTTTAGTTTCGTATAGAAAAAAAAGTTTGTTTTAAAAAGAAAATGGGGGGTTTGGGGGGGGAACCCCGGGGAACCCCTCCCTTTTATTTATTTTTTTTTAAATGCATTTGAAACTTTTTTTTTGATTCTTTCGTGTCAAAACATTGGTATTTACAAACTTTGCCTGTCAGAAAAAATCACTATAAACTGTTGATGGTAGGTGAATTTGCCTAGTGTGTAGATTGTTTTTCCTCCAGATTTTCTCCAGTTTCCAATTTTCCTTTATCAAGTAGTTTAGTCTGTGGGTGAACCACTTAGCTTGTTTCCTTTTTTGGGGGAGGTTTTGAAAGGTTTCTTATGGGCAATACAGTCCAATGCTGAAATAATCCAGTTGTGAATGTTGTGGAGTTTTTGCATCCAGTGTGGTTGCTGGTCCATCTGCAGGGATGATAGATCTGTTTGCTTCTAGTCTTTAAGATGATACAGAAAATCTGAAAATGCAGGGTGTAGTGCATTGAAGTTCACTACAAGTGAGTTTGTAATAGCATCATCTTCTATATTGAGCCGGATAGGGAACTCTCTAAGTAGAGTTAGTAGTTGACAACCTACAGCCAGGATGGTGGTGGCATCAGAAAATTTGTCTGCAAAGTGTGTGCTGCAGGAGGGAGTTCTGTTGATTAAGAGGAAGCTTAGTGCAGCTGTGAGAGGGATGGAGCAAGACAGAGCAAGTGATTAATTATCTGGGATTGATGTCAATGGAGGGTATTGAGGGTAAGGAGGAGTCTCTGTGCACCAGAGCTATGCCACCTCCTCTCCTATGGTTTCAATTAGCACATATGATCTTCAAACCTGATGGGATACTATTGTAGATAACCAGCGACTGATCATTGCAGAGCTAGGTGTCTATGATGAAGAGTAAGTTTTCAGGTGTTCGGAGAGAAGGTAAAAAATGTCTGATGTGTGCTTGGCAACAGAACATGCATTGATAGGAGGCATATTGTGCCTGTCATTTCTGGGTAGGTGCGGCTGCTTGGATGAGTGCCGTTGGGTTGTTGAAGGCTGCTTTTGTTAGTTTCCCAGGGCTCCATCTTAAGGCTTTCCCATTCAAAGACGCTTAGCAGACACTTCTTGGGGCGTGCACATATATTAGTTCCTGCTGCGCGGTCGTAGTGGATGGTGCAGGGAGTCTAGTGATGAATGGAGTAACAGGCATTGTTTATTGCGGGTCTGGAATTATGGTTGGTTGGATGGCTGTCAGGGTATAAATAGGCAAGGGTGTTGGGTCATTGGTGAGTCCTATTTCGCAGACCAATGTCTGGTCATAGTCATTTGGTCCAGCTGGGTGCTTCAGGAGGTATTTGGAGATACAAGCTGTCAATTGCATTGAGATAATGGGAAACCTGTAGAATCTCAGGATGCCTGATTGGAAGAGGCAGTGAGGGCCGCTTCCATTTCTCTATTTGTTCTTTCTTCCTTTTGGATTCTGCTATCTTTGTGGTTTCTAGGCATCCTGTTGCAGTGTTTTCACCCTGTAGTTGCTGAAGGTGGGGGTGAAGGGGAGGTATGGAAGGAGCAGATGGGAGGGTTGCTCTTTACCTATAGAAATTTTCAGGCTTGCATTTGAGGTTGGTTTGTTGAAGGAGTTCCTAATTCCGCTATTACGCTGGTTAGCTGTATACTTGGTTTGACGAACAACAATGTTGAACTTGAGTGGGTTATTTCTAATTTTAGATGCATTTTATAGTTTCTAGGTTTTAATATAACAGCTTGGGCAATGAGAAGGCATATGAACCCATTGGCTGGCCCCTTATCAGTTCTCTGTGATCATTGAGAAGGTGACAGAATTATTTTCCATAAAAGAACGAGTACTAATAATAACCTACTGAATTGCTGTTTAATCATTGAAGGATTCTATTGTTCTTTTGATTTTCTCAACTCCTCTACGAAAGCGCCTGACCTGCAGAACCTAAATGTTGTAGAATGGGTCCCCTTTTGAAAATGATCCTTTGAGATAGGCGATCGTTTTCATGGCCTTTCCAAGGTGTGTCAGAGTTTGGAAGAGTGATCTACCTGAAACAGTGAAGCCCCCATCTTTTTCTGCAGATGGGGGGGCGATGGTTGCGGGTTGCGGTGTTCCTCCTGCAGTAGATGAGGAAATCTTATCCTTTGTTTTCATGTAAAGAAACATAATCCTTGTAATGCTTTGGGGAATGGATCTTAATTAGAGATATGATGTTGCATGAATAAAAATGTGCATGTGTAAATGAGGATACGAGCACATGAGGTGTGGGAATTGCATATTTTAAAATGTAATCATGATATTTGACGCTAATGTGATTGTACAATATATTTCACTGGGGAACGTAACTTGATGCTTTGCTGGGTTTTCTTTAAAACCATTTGTCTTGTTTGCACAATACATTAAAACTGAAAAGGTATGTAGTGTTAATAACGAAAAGAATATCACGACACACGTTTTAAACAACGCCTAAATGACGACAGAAATTCTAATTTTTCAGTAAAATTATATATGGAGGGGGGTAAGGGGTCAAAGGGGGTAGTGGTAGTTGGTGAGGTAAAAAGGCAGTAGAAACGGGGGTGGGAGAGAGCCCCTTCCCAATAATTCTTTTGACTTTTTCGTTATTCCGGTGTCGTTTTAAAAGTATGTCCTTATGTAGGTTGTCTTTGTAAAGACGTGGAACCAACTGAAACATGAAAAAAAGACATGTGCAAAAGCTGTTTTCCAAACAGTGTAATCGAATTCCGTTAAATCACTTCTTAGGCAATGTGGCCCTCTCAAAGACTATCACCCCCTGGAAAACGACTTTTCGGCCAAGACCAGTCCCCTTTATTCATGCCTAAATGATACAGTTAGCCATTGCAAATTGCACTCGGGTGTGTTGTGTCCTGTAATCCAAATGGCTTTAGAATTGGAAACGTCATCTGTACAGCCCATCTATATGCAAAGAGCAGAAAAAGAAAGGAATGGCCCAAGATTTTATTGTAGCCACACCTGGAGTCTAACAGTTTACTCGCCCCCTTTGTTGTAAAAGCCCAAGTCTGAATTCTATGTACACTTTTCGTATAATAAATGGTTTAATGACACGGGGCATGGCTCGCTTCCTTGCAATGTCTTACTCATGAGAAATCATTGCTACCTCCTTACTGGCTCTGCAGGATCACCCCACAGCCTTCTATGCAGTGGACTTCAAGACCCTTATCAAGCACCTGTCTGATATTACGAGGATTGGCCTAGAGGCACGTGCGTGGTTCTCCTCAGTCTCTGAGAATTGGTCCTCTACAGAGGATATGGGAAGTGCCTCAGTGCAGTGGAAGAGCGGGTGTGTACAAAATGGCTGCCGCTCAACATCAGGAATACAGAGATTCCCTGTTTGGGCGCCCTTTACCTCTATGCTCTCTTTCCCCCAGAGAAACCGTGCCATAATATTCCCCTCCAGCATCCTGGCCAAATCCAGGATACCAAATCCCTGGGTCACTTGGGACACCGACTTCTCCTCCTCTTCCCAGGTGATTAGGTTGTGAAAACAGTATTTTTAAACCTGCATGGGGCCTCTTTTACCTTTCACCGACCAAACCTCCCTCCCCCACCCAGAACAATGTGCATTGGTGGTGGGGGCCCTCATCAATATTTAGTTTGATTTTTGTAATAGTCTTTATGCTTGCGACTGGCACAATGTCATGGTCAAGCTCATTTGAAGGGGTCCCAACAGAAACCACATGTTGGTTCTCGACGGACCCTACACTGGTTTCCCATGAAACATAGAAAGATTCCAAGATCTGCTACCTGACCCAGGAGATCATTTATAGCCAGGCTCCTTCATATATTTCCCCCCAAAATCCAGAGGCACTCTTCCCTGCTCTCTCTGCGGTCATTGGAGCCGGTCTCCTGGGTGTGCCCCATTTTAAACAGTTTAGACTAGGATTAGGAGGATTCAGAGTGGTGGAGCCTATTATGTGGAACAGGTTTGCGCTTGCGCTTCCTCTTACCAACATCGTCTTCTCTTTCAGAAACACCCGGAAACATATCATCCTTCCATATACATTCACCCAGTCTGTTGGGAGACAAAGGCACGGTATCCGCCATCTTGAACTTCAACTAGACCGTGCCACTCAGAAAAAGACGCCCATAACTACTCCCACCCCCACTTTATAATCTGTCATTTGCATTGAGGGTTGGGGGTGGGGGGGTTAGAAGGTTCATATAAGGTATTCCTATTGTGAACTGCTAGATATAAACCTCAATGTCTGCACATGGTATCATGCTGCTAGTTAGAGAGTCTGAGACTGCATTTACTGGGTGCACATTGATACCAAATAAAATAATCAAAAGATTTTTCAAAATTGGCTCAAGTAACTGCCAGTCTGAGTGACCAGAATATTGCACAGAATATCAAGGAATTAGGCTGTCTATTCAGATATCAACATTCTAAGATTACTTGGTCTACAATAGAAATGAGATGTTATAAACATTACATTATTTCCATCACTTCTCTACAACCTTTTTCATTCTTTGTCTCTTTATTGGTGTCAGTGCATTGGTGCCTGTGTTTTCAAAGGGGTTGTGCATGGTTTCCAAGTGTATGTACTGGCCGAACCACTGTTCCTCCTGCTCCTGGCAATGTTCCCATTGTGAGAGTCTGTTTTGGTGCAAATTTATGCGTGTGTCCAAAGGTTTTCAAGTAATCCTGCAAGTGTTCTTAATGGGTTTGGAGCAAATTCCTTTGTGATTCAATTCCATGTTCCCCACTTTGGGCCTGACGACTGTCCTGCTTCGTACGCAGCACACTTGGAAGCCCCACTAGAAAGCGGAGTCCCGTCACACTGATGGAGTGCAACATACAGGGGTACCCAGACAGATCAGTGGGGTTTCAGATACTGGTCACATAGAGTGGATTACAGGTCCACTCCTCATACCTTTCTATCCCTCTTCCTATCTCACCCTCCTGGACTCGCCTTTCTTCTCTGTCGCCTCTTGACTCTCTCCTCACTGGCATTTGAAGGCTCACTGCTCCCAAGATTAACCCACTGGTATTCGATTTCCGGGTTATATCCGTTCTCACATACATACAAGCATCCGTATTTCAGTGACACACTTCAGCACACCACATGCGCATCACACAACCGCAGATCTAACTAGCCACAGTTGCCCATTGTGTTCTGCACCCAAGTAGTGGCTTACTCATCCAACCTGCCTCTAGTCCGCACAATGGCGTCTATGCTCATCCAAACTTATGAAGGTACCCCCCCTCAACCACCATCCTATGCTTTATCAACAATTGAAGTCCATACTGCAAAATGCTTCTACCACTTCTCCCTTCCCCCACTTCTCTTCATCAGCCTGTGGTCTGAACACCCCTTGTGTGGGCACAATTCACAAGCCTTCAAAGAAGCCTAAACCCTACGGGCCACTATGGCGGTTCCCAGAGTATAAAATACTACTGACATGGCGTTCCATTTAAGAACGTTCAGAAGGGTAGCATGCCTCTTCGTAGCTGCTTCATTTGGAGAGCGCTGAATCTAGGTGCAACGGATTAGTAAGGCTAGGCGTCCTCTTCCTGCCCACAGCCATGTTAGCCATCTTCAAGTCCTGCAGCCGCGCAGCCCCGCAAAGGCAGGAGCAGGTCAAGTCTTTGCCTTTGGTGTAGACGTGCACTGTACTATGGTATTACATTCTGTCTTGGGAGGATAGCTCGGGGGTAACGTGCTCGTCTTGGAAGCAAGACGACGCAGCGTAACACAAGTTTGATCCCCAGGTCCGTGCATAGAAACCTCTGGGTATGAAGCGCGTTATAAATGACCAATTACAATTAGCAAATGTGAAGGAAATGCTTCTCATTGTTAGCCCTTTGCTTCTGTCTAAACGGGACCAACCTTGTTTAGTGCTACTTTATATTGGATACTGTTCGGACATGTTTGTTGTATTTGATATTTATTACTTTAGATTTTGTAACTTAACGGCATTTATCTGAATAAAGTTTTTACGAAAAAATGACAAGTCTAAGTGCAACTGTTTTCATGAAAAGCAAAAGATTTTTCAGTTTGGTTGGGCTCCTTTAAATCCACGCAACACACACAGCACACTTGGCACATTTCAAGATGGCTCCTTGGTGTTTATAGACTAGCCCTTTGGCCACGTGATTCCAAGAGGAACCCCGCCTAAACAAAGACAGCATTACTAAAGGAGCAGCGAAGCAAGACTCTGTTAAAACTAGTTTAAAGACAGGGACTGAAGAAAGTGAACATTAGGAGACCCAGACATGGATGGAAGGAACATAGACTTAATGGCCACCAGGCGAGGATAGAACAACCTTGAAACCAAGATAAAGGCCAGAAACGAAAGGAGAGCCTTTAGAAAAATGTCAGGCTCCTTTATAATGTTTGAGTTCCACTTAAATCAGTTATCCACTTTGAAAAAGAAATCAAAGATGATATCATGGTGAGGAGAAAGGGAATTCCTACAGAAATGTAGGAGCCCCCTTTCTATTTCCATGGCGGCTAGGAAGAGGGAAGTAGTCCATGGTCAGGAAGGAGACACCTGACAGAGCTCAGCAAAGGGATTTGAAAAAAAGAGAGCAATGGGAGCTATGCACTGCCCCTCAGAGGGCACAGAACAGAATGTGGGCCAGTGAAGACCAGCTTTTATTGCCCACATTCCAAGAGGCTTTTACTGCCCACATTCCAAGACATCTGATCGGACCAGGTGTAGCTTCTGTTTGCCTATATGAAAAGAAATACAGTTTCAAGAAAGATATCCCAGCACCCTTCATCTTGTGACAAACTACAAAAACACTAGTGAAAGAAAGCCCTTAGAAGGTATGATACCGCCATTTGAGATGCCCGGTGACTTACGCCATGAGATGGTTCTATACCCAAGCAGACATCATCAACCAAATATGTATTCTGGGATCCTTACTGTTACCGATACTTGATGATGCCGGTACAGACAAAAATGAAAAAATGTGCTTTGTTTCTTCGTGTTAATAGATTTTTAAGTGCACGTACATATCATGTTCCATGGATGACAGTGCATTAGGAGATGGACCTGCACACAATTTTGCGACTCACCTTACATGCTATGTTGTGTTGATTTATACCGCGCACCACTTCCACCCAAGGGCAGTCTCCAGGCGCTCATGAGAAAGGAACTTTACCTTTGGAAACGAAAAGCTGGACAGCCCTGGACTCCAAAGGAGTGACAGACATTGAAGACATGACATCCTGAGCATGTCTGAATGGGGGCATTTGTTTCATGACTACAAAGAGTTTCATGTTAGGGTACATGTGTGAACCAAAGGAAGTGCACACCAAGCCCAGTGCTCATTGTGTGCATGCTGATCCAGGCCTACCAAGTTTACCTTGCAGACATACCTTTCATCTCATATCTTTATGTTCCTGAAATGACGTTTCATTTTGTGCAAAGGCGCCAGGCACCCTTGAAGGTGATGTGTGTACCCTGCAGGTGCAAGTCTGCACGTGAGCCTTTCGACAGAATATGATATGAATGCATCCAACTGTTCCTTTCTGAATGATAACCTGCTATCAATTGCTTATAGAAGCAATATCCTGTATTCTAGCATTGTGTTTTATTTTTAGATTTGCTCATATTGTATTATATGTATTGTATTGTATGATGTACCTAAATGGCATTCCATCAAATAAAGGTTGTACAAAGAAAGATAACCTTCTGTCAGAAAATAATGTGTGTGGTTAACATAGGTTTTGATCATGCTCAACCAGACAAGTGTAATAATATTCTAATTATGACTACAATATAACCTGGAAGTGGTTCTTGTAAATGTGCATTGCACAGTTTTCAAAAGAGGCAGTTTGTGCAATAACATATTGGCATTTTTAAAAGATTCTTTTGGCAAGAATGCACAGCATTTCCTCTGTCAAAATGTCCACCCTTCTTCTAGAGGGTAACATTCAGATGGTTCTACATTATTTCGCCGCAGTATTTTTCATCGCAGGTTTATTCATCACCGTTTTTTTTTCTCGAAAAACTCATCGCTTTTTTGTATTTGTATTTTTTGGGGGGTAACCCCCCCAAGCCTCCCTTTTTTACATTTTTTTTATTCCCTTACACCCACAACCATATATTTAATTTTTTAACCCCCCCCAAAAAAAAAAAAACGATGATTTTTTTTCAAAATAAAAACGGCGATGAAAAACACGCGATGAAAAATACCGCAGTGAAATGCGTGTATATCATTCAGATTCATGTCAATGAGCTCTTCCTATGATAAACAAACAATATAGCGCTCACTAAATGCAATTGCAGACCCTGTAGTTTAGTCCTTTGATCCTGTACAAATTCTGTAGGAACACTAGCTCCCTCTGCGAGCCTATCCACCTCCCCCATATGGAAAATGTGCCCACCGTGTTAGGTGGCAATCCCGCCGGACACACGCAATGACAATATATGTCACCAAATACCAGGCCTATCACTACATCAGGGGAAGCCTCTGCTGCTCTCATTCTACTTTTAACCATAAAAGAGAACCTTTTGCGGTATCTGTGGTGCCTCTAGAAAATATGCACACCTGACAATGTGGCTCTCATCCGGAAAAAGATCTAGAAAGAGACAGAGCGATAGAAAGAGGCAGAAATAGCAAGAGAGAGTGCAGAGAGGTATGACGAGAGAAACAGAGAGAGCTAGATCAGCGTATGATATGTTGGGCAAACCTAGTGTAATTATGTCAGTGCTGTATGTGGTAATGCAGACCTAGCGTATGTGGTGCTCAGAGTCACCGTGTTTCGCATGAGGTATACGTTCACGTGCAGCCCTTGTGCTGTCCATCCAGAAATGTAGTACATCATTTCAGAAGGCACAAACATTGGCCCCAATTAATGCAAGCAAATATTATTCACTGCCTGGTTCATCTCACACGCGGGCCGCGGTTCATTATTGGAGACGTGGTGGTGGCCGGCGATCCGATCTGTTTGTGTGCCGGCTTGTGACAGCAGTGATTTTTCTTCTGGTAGCTTTAGCTCCTGCCTTGTGTTTCAGCTGTCTCTCCCTGCCAGCCTTCATCAGGATCACCTGCTTCCATGAGAAAAGCTTCCATTAGCCCGTGGACATGTACACAACGGGGCCCTGCTGTAGATAGATGGATGGCGGGAACATGTAGATTAGTTCTTAATATATGTGGAGGTTTATTGAAAATTGAGAAACAAAGCAGTCAAATTCATTTACATCAATTTCAACATGTGTTGAGTGATGGAGACATTTATAGATACATGAGCCGAGAAAGTATTTCAGCCTCTGAAAGCAAGCCTTTCAGGAACTACTATAGTTAAAGTGAGAGATTTAAAGTAGTAGTAGTGTGGTGTAAGGCATATGTAGTGTGGGAAACTATATTTATGTTTATGTACATTTCATTTACACTCATTATTTCTGGTAACTTTAACAGTGGCATTTCCCAATGCTGTGTCGTGTGTATGTAGAGAATTGAGTGACTTTTTGGGCCAGGGTAGTAGTTTGCAACTTGGAATGTTTATGTGTTTGCGAGTGTGTGTGTTCATGCGTGTGCATGAATTTATTTAGATTAGTATGCATTCAGTAGGCCACCTTCTATTGGTTGCTGCGAGTATTACATCTTTTCTTTTTCTAAACCAAAAAAGGGACATTGATAGGGACGTTCCCGTAACACTATCCTTATCCTATGTCTGCAGGGACCCAGGATCCTTCAATCATCGACTTCCTCAGATTTTCTTTTCCGCCCATCATGTGGCTGGCAGTGCATAGGAATACCACTGTGCGATGGCAGGACACTCTTTCATGGCTTAGTAAGAAGCAATCGATATCAGAAAGGAGACAACAGCAGATCGGGAATATTGGAGCCGTTAGATGATCCCCGCCACCCATGTGCTCAGTACGGAGAGTGGGTGGGGTCCCTTCTTTGCTATTGTTAAAATGTCGCTGTCCCATCCCCTCAATTCTTCCAGGGCAATGCTCGATTCCCGCCACGCTCATGGAGAACATCCCTTGTAAATGTTGTCCCGCTGTGACTCCAAATTCCGTTGGAAGGATACACACAAACAGCCGATTCATGGCATTTTTGCACGGTTAAAAGTGACTTTGCACTGCCGACACAAACCCTGATTCATGAACTGTGCAAATTGTATTTTTACAGCGCAAAGTCAGTGCAAGTCCTCATTTTTGCAGTACAAAATGACTTTGCACTGCAAAAATACACTTTGCACAGTTCCATGAATCAGGGTTTGTATCTGCACTGCAAAGTCACTTTTCAGCAATGCAAAGTCACTTTGAACCCTGCAAAAATTCCATGAATCGGGCCCAAATTGCACAACAAGTCTTCCGAGGGATCACGCTGAGGATCTGATCTGTGTTGTGTGTGCCGGAGATTCAAGCCGAAGACCCTTAAGGAGCAGCAAACACAGTGGTGGCTGCCTACATAGAGGAGGGGGCACCCTCCCAACCTCCCCATAGAGCGTGCAGAGGTTAAACAGCGTTCACTTCTGAATCTTCATTCGTTTTGTTCCGAGTAGCACGGCGTGGTGGCAAATTTGTATAAAATAAATAAATAATGATCCCGCGTTTTGTGGCTGGGCCTGTACCTGACCACAGAGGGGCGTGTCCCATTTCACACAGGTGTTGTGTGTACTTCATGTAGGAAGCCTGAGGCTCCAAGCACTTTACTGAATCCATTATCTAGTAGATACTCTAGGAGGCTGGTGGGGCGATAGATCGGTTGCCCGGCAGTATTAATCTGTGTGCAAACAGAGAAGTGTGTCAGTCGGATGGATCTGATCTTCTGCATACACTCAGTAATAGCATAGTAACAACATTTACTGAATGTTCATTGGCTGTTTGCCAGCCAATGAAACTCATTAATGATGAGTGTGGGTGGGTTGATGGGCGCACGCTTGTGGTGCCATTGTGAAAACAAAATCAAAATATCGAGGCTGAGTACCCCAAAAGGAAATACACCGAACACGGGTTAAAAAGGAACATACAAAGTACTTTATTTTATACTGAATCCAGTTACAAAAACAGAGCAAAATCAGATAGCTATCGGCCCTCAGTACAACACAACAAACTCCAGTGTGGTTCAGTGTGTTCAGTGAGAGACGTTGTACATTAGAATGCATTCACTTTTTATACATTTGGTGGGCACGATGTCCAGCCCCACTTCGGGTTAATATTCCTTTTAATACATCACGATCTAGGGTTTGTGCCAAGTCTCAAACAACCGCATATAACTGGTTTGCCGTCAATACATGTATCAACAAGCCTATGCACTAACTTTGCATTCTAAGATTTTCCATGCAGGCCTTCTCTAACATTAATACAATGCAATTAAACAGATTTTCTACGTTCAGTATTTGAATACATTGTTTCAACATATGATCGTGGATTAGTTTCATTGCACGAGTAATCATTTTACACACAGGTCAACGAAGGACAAGGACTCAGTTCACGACTTCAACAAGTGGCCTGCAGGCAAGTTACATATTAGCTATGTACAGAGGTCAAGACAGCCATGTTGTATTCTGGAATGACATTGTCCACCATTTTAACTCACAGGGTGACTTTTACAAAGCGAATCCTAAAATGGCGGTTTGACCTAAATGGCGGTTAACATGGATTTAAGGTCAGGACCTTGTAACACGGATTTCTTTCGCAAGTGGCTTTCGAGCAGCTTGGCGTAGGCCAATATTAATATATTTATTATAATAGGAGGCACGATATACTTTCTCTTTCGACACCACCTTTTCACTTAGTTCAGTAGTTGTTTGACAGTTCCCTTCAGCGTAGAGGCTGGGCATGGTCAGCCACCCAGAGAACAATATGCAGAGTCACGGCCCACGTGCACGCGGCCATGTCTTGCCAACTACGAACAGTAAGTGTGAGAGAAGTATGCCCAGCCGCAGTAGTCCACCCTCTTCAGCCTCCATTCCCCAGGGCTCCAGGACCTAGTTTTCAATGCTCTCCATCTCCGCCCCCGTGACAACATGGTCATGGTTGGAGGGAGACAGAGAGGGGCGAACCAGCTCTCACTCGCTCCCAGTGGTACTAGCGGCTGCTCTTGCCTAACTCTTTTCATTTAAAAAAAAAAATGTATAGTGAAAAGCAATCTGCATTTATCTGTATTTAACAAAAGCATGAAGTATAATAAATTGCTCCTTGCTTTGATCTTATCCACTGCGTTCTGCATGTTACATCTGTTGATGGGCTCTTCATATCATTGATATTCAGATGCAACGCAACAACGGTGCACACACTGCCCGAGGCCTTGCTGGGCCAGCAGTACATAGTTTGCTCAAAATGCCTTTCTTATTTTCTTTACAAATGCAGACATTAAAAGGCTGATTCATGGAAATGCACGCAGAAATCTTGCAAGGGCCGCACACCGACAAGGACATGGTGCGAACCTGCGAGCAGAATAAACAATGCGCGCCCGGTGTATTCATGGAATTCACTGCGCAAAGTAACCGTATTCGCAAGTCTTGCCCGTCACGCCCCCGACACACCCTCACGCAAAGCATAAACAGCCAGAACAGCTAACTTTGCGTGCTCCCCCCGGGCGCGAATACATGCACCCTTCAAACAGTGCAGAATGGTGTGCAAATCCCCGATTTTACATGCAAATAATTCCATGAATCGGCCCCTAAGTGTCAGCACAGCGTTAACTTAAGAGTCTCTGAGTCCTCAACAGTGAGTCTCTGCCGTTAAGAGTGTGTAGTATATCCAAAAGTCTTATAAAATTGTGATTGACTGTTTCACAGATTTTTAGTCCGCTTCTGCATAAAGTTCTATGTGCAGGTACTTCGGGGATCTTGTCTACTCTTTATGCATACAACATAGTAGCAGCTATTCTCAATACCAGCTGCTGTTAAATACACCATCACACGTGCACACGTAAGAATAATGCACCATCATTAGTACCTCAAACCGAATGCTTTTTAGATCATGTTTGTGTGGGTTAGGACAGTAAATTACACATTTTGGAGGCTATCTTTTCAAAATGTTCCCACAGGGAATCCCCCCACAATCTCCTTGATCTGTGTTGGGTGCGCTCGCTTGCAAATTCGCCCTACAAAATGTACAAGCCACCACCTTGCAAAGTCACCAGCCGCCACTCGCAAAGGTATAGCTCTGTGTGGCATATGCCAGGCAATCCCAAATGTCTAAAGGCTGGACCACCGCCTAGGCACGTTGAGCTATGCAGAAGTCCACTGGTGACGGAGAGGCACCGTCACAAATCCCAGACACAAGCAGGGACCAGAGAGCACCAGCTCCAAGGCAAGCTGCAAATGGATTAAGGGCAACACCAGTGCACCATAAAATCCAAACACCACACACTGGCCTCACGTTTTAAGCTTAGGGAACAGGAAAAAGGGGGTTCACAAAGAAACAACTTCCACACCACACAAGACAAAGCCATACAATCCATTACAAAGTACATACATCGAGGAAGAGTCTAGTCTCCTTGCGGTTATATGGGTGAAAGATTGCAACCTCGGCCACGTGTTGTGTACATATAGCCTATCGAACTGCACTGATGGCCCGGTGTAACAGAGCCCTTTGGGATGAAATGGAGGCAAAGAAATCCCAGATGAATTACAACCAGCTTTCCAGAAAATCTTACAGGAGAGAAAGCAGACTACTAATAGAGTCATTAAAAATGCCCTTACTGCAGCAGAGGCTGAAGGGTGACGATAGCCGTGGCAGTTGTCGTCAAACGCCATACTTGGTAGAAAGGCATGGGCTGCAAGGCATAAACACAAGGCAATCTATTAGATAAGCCAATGGAGGACTGCATACCCTTCGGGAAAGTGGTAGATGAGGCCTTCGAGAAGGTCAAGGAGGAACATGTTACCTAGAGGACTCTCAGGCAGATTGCCGGAAGATCCTTGCAACCAAGGAGCACATCCTCTGAACCTCATTCCTTTTGCGGCCAGCCCTGCGGACCATCTTCTGGCCAATTCAGCCACCCGACTACCAGTGGATGATTCCCTATGCCACAGGCTCAACCATTCTCCTGCTCCTCTGCACAACTACAGCAGCGCCAAGGCGCTCCAGAGGTGGACGTCAAGAGGGAGGCCTCCACCTCTAAATAGTCACATAAAGAGCATGTCCCCTCCCATGTTTCCCCGTTAGGAGGAGGATTAACATCATTCATCCACTCTCATGAGATGGGAGCACCTCCCACAATTGGGTTCTGAGCAAGGTGAGACAGGGATATTGTGTGGCGCGCCGGAAAAAAACTCCCCAACGTCCCACCTAGTTCAAAAAGAACGCTGCAGGAATACCTGGCTTTACTTCAAAAAGAAGTTCTGGTAGTACTGCAAAAGAGCGCCATCGATCTTGTTCTATTACACCAGGTGAACACAGGCATTTGCTCGCTGCTTTTTTTAGTTCCAAAAAAAGACAAAACAAAATGGCGTGCTAGATTTGCGGACGACCAGCAAACAAACACGTCAAACCCCAAAAGTCCAGAATGGCAACTCGTTAAGAGGTAATCCAGCTCCTAGAGAAGGCAATGACATGGCAAAGTTGTCTATGAAACATGGAGTATAGACGTTTCTAGGTAATGTGAGAGGGTCAGAGGCTTGACCTTGTTACCTGTGAATGGGGAGCCCTCCCAACCTGGTGTAAGCAGTGTACCTGGGCACGTGCCAGTGCTGAGGGAGTTGGGGGGCCCCAGTGCCTGAACTCCCTGAACATGGCTGGCATGCTGTTTTGGGTGGTACCATTGCCTCTTGCAGCAGCTCTTTCAGCCTTTTGTCTGGCCGTAGTTCTTTTCTTTCACTTACAGGCTCAGTGGCTCTGGTATCAGAGGCGCAGACAGGGTAGGGCCTGTATGAGCAAGGCCCACCCAAAATCAGTAAACGCCCTCTCAGCAGCTCTGTGTTGGCATTTACAAATGTTAATGTCACTGCAGTGGTCCCAATCACATTAGCTTTAGGCCCCACTTTTTAGAGTCCGTGCTTTCACTCAGCTTGTTTCCAGACTCACCGAGGCACAGGAGAGAGGGAGCCCGCCGGGCTTCGGCAGCATGTTTTTCGGTGTCTCTGAAGTATCGCCAGGAAAATGGTGAAGCGGCAGATGAAAGGTATGGAGAGGGGGCTGCTTTGGGAGGGCCGCTCTGTTTTCCCTGATTCCCATGCGAACAATAGACAGGGTATTTGCTAGCTCCGATGAAGCCGGCGGCATCCTTTCCGTAACTCAATGGCCGCTCCATGCACTTGGCCTTCTCGGGCGGGAAGCGATCATGGGCGTGGCCAGGGGAGTTGCTAGGTCTGGAAAAGACCCGGGGCTAAGCTGATGTTGGAATGGTTGGGGTTGGGGGCTAGCTAGTCTTTTGGCTGTAGCTCCTGAGATTCTATCCGGGGCTACACGCAAAAGATCAGGGGCTATAGCCCCCTTAGCCCCCCCCTAGCAACGCCCCTGGGCGTGGCTGTGGCTGTGATGAGCGCTTCCGTAGAGAAGGGTGCGGTGCCCACTAAAACTGGCATAACGAAAGCACCCGCTGCTGCAGGTTTCAGTGTGTTCAGCTCCGTGAATGAAGGGGATAATTTAATTGACCCATGCAGGATGAAAGGTGCGCCGGATGCTCTGAACTTTGCGGTTGCATTAACCCACTGAGCATTCTTATCGAACGGGAACATGTATATCATGCCTGCTTGGATTCAGCTCTACTTTTTTATTCTGGGTACCATTTAAAACAGTGTCCGGGTACAACCAATGGCCACTGCTCCCTAGAATTTCTCTTGGCGGCCTCTGTGGATACATCATTATTTATTTAATATACTATTAAACTCCACATTCATCCTCAAACTATTCGCAATATAGTTGAACAAAATGAGATGAAAGAAAAAAGTAGGACTGTGCATGTCACACAGTCTGTCACTAATACTGTGTTAAGGACCCCATCTTTACTACTGTGTAAGTGCTCCTCGAGGACGTGCTGTGTATATAAGGAGCGCTTTTACTGTATTAAAGGATGAGGTAATAATAACACCTGTTGTCACAACACTTAAAAGCAGAAACACTCAGGCCATTAAGTGCCAAATAAGAACATAATGTTGTTATTATTATTATTATTATTATTATTATTATTATTATTATTATTATTATTATTGTTATTATTATTATTGTTAGTGAGTAAATGAAAGGGCCTGCACAGCTCGGTACAGTCAAATAATTAGCCTCTAGCCAATAAACGGCTTACCAAGACCTAACCTCTCGACACCTTTACTACATAAATGTAACCCCCGCCTTGCTCGACTGCACCAAGCATTGTTAGCAGCCTCAAAACCAGCTCTACCCCTCAAATGCTGAAGGTCGGAGTGTTCCCTGCCCCTCACACCAGCCTCCAGAATTCCAGCTGGCACGTGCCATGCCCTTAGAGAGCTTGGCATCCACTCACTGTTTTATTTTTTTTGTACATTTCGTGACGTTGGGGCCAGGATAAATAACGGCAATATAACTACTGATGCAAAGGCAAAGAAAAAAACTCTATGAGCCTCTTCCAAAACTCTTGGGCTATGTTGGCAGGAGTACACTCTGCAAATGACTCTGCCTCATTGCTTTAGAGCCCATATTTACTGACAGTGTTTACTGGCCGGTGTGTTTAGGTGTAAGGGACAGAGATGGCGGTATGAGCAAAGTCTGTATAAGGGTTCTATACCGTGCCAAGCCACCACCGCAGCAGTCTCCGAGCGACTGGCTCGTCTGGAAAAATGTGGGTGTTGTCCCTTCGTCCAGGTTATCCAGACTTTAGTCTGTGGTAGAACGAGGAAGACCTGGGCAAGATAGGGCGATGATAGGGTCATAGCTGCAGAGCGGCCATGGCTGATTAACTGGTGACGGTGCAGTCTGGCCTGCAGCTAGAGGGGCTGGGGCCTGTGTGGACAGCTCGTCCCCGGTCAGAACCTACCAGTAGTCTATGGAGGTAGGAAGACCTAGGCAAGATAGGGTGATGATAGGGTTATAGCTGCAGAGCGGCCATGGCTGATTAACTGGTGACGGTGCAGCCTCAGCCCCTCTGCTAGAGGGGCTGAGGCCTGTGTGGACAGCTCGTACCTGGTCAGACCCACCCATAGTCTGCGGAGGTAGGAAGACCTAGGCAAGATAGGGTGATGATAGGGTTATAGATACAGAGAGGTCATGGCTGATTAACTGGTGACGGTGCAGTCTGTCCTGCAGCTAGAGGGGCTGGGGCCTGTGTGGACAGCTTGTCCCCGGTCAGAACCTACCAGTAGTCTATGGAGGTAGGAAGACCTAGGCAAGATAGGGTGATGATAGGGTTATAGCTGCAGAGCGGCCATGGCTGATTAACTGGTGACGGTGCAGCCTCAGCCCCTCTGCTAGAGGGGCTGAGGCCTGTGTGGACAGCTCGTACCTGGTCAGACCCACCCATAGTCTACGGAGGTAGGAAGACCTGGGCAAGATAGGGTGATGATAGGGTTATAGCTGCAGAGCGGCCATGGCTGATTAACTGGTGACGGTGCAGCCTCGCCCTCTGCTAGAGGGGCTGGGGCCTGTGTGACCAGCTCATACCCGGTCGGACCCTACCAGTTGTCTACGCAGGTGCGTCTCGCGCGACCTAAAGTGCCTGTGCCAGGCTGTGGAGGGCCCCTATTCTGGAAGTGGGTTTCGGTGGCATTGTGAACCATAAGGCTATTGGGGGAGTTAAGCCTCACCTGAACCCTGAGATGCCATTTGGGGGCCATAATACATGTTAACCATTAACTGTTTCTAAACTGTTCTAAATATTTAGGCTTTACTGTAATTGGGACCATTAATTTGAAAGCATGGTCTGCACATAGAATGATGTGATATGGAAGTCATTATACACCTGCAATAATGGCAGTATATTAAAGGTTATATAACACTTAACATGTAAAAAAAACAAAACATTTCCACTATACCTTTTGTCTTTGCCAATGAAAGGATTTGACAAGCTACTGGCCTACCCATGCTCAAACGCTCATACCAAACTTGGTGAAGTATCATGAGCGTTTTGACATATAGAGAATAATGTTGAAAACTTTGCAATGGGTTTTCTGTAGACCCACTAAGAACGAGCCCTCGGGGTGCTTGTCTCGAAATGGTCTGCTTCGCTTTTCAGGATTTTCGCCACACACTTAACCCTAATGTGGCATGGGTGAAAATCATATCATCTACACACGAGCTACACACGTTTTAAGAAAAACAAAAATGTGCAATATATTCTTGCAGTCACAGTTGGTCCAGAATGACACCAGTAGGGGCCAAGGGGATACAAGACTACTGTGACCAATGAATGGATGAAAACACCACAGGCCCCTAGTTACACCAATAGGAGCCAGTGCAACAGACACCAAAATGCCGAATGAAAGTATGAAAGCACCACAAACATATCAACACAACGAAGGGAACAGAACAAAACACCAGTCATATGCACCTATGGAAAAACATATCAAAGTGTGGAATGAATGGTCAACAACATCACAAGTCATGAGTGACAGCAATACTTGCCAACAGAACTAAAACAGCAAAGCGCAGGCGGGATACATGAACACATTACACAATCGTGAAGGGATTTGATGGAGGCAACAGAACAAGACACTACACTTTGAAATGACCCAATGAAAAGACCACAACAACATTAAGCACTTATGCCCTTATGCCTATGTGGGGAGGAAGTATGCTCACACAGACACACAGAAAAAATATGCCCCCCACCACCGAGTGTGGAATACTATGGACAAACAACCATAGTACTGCAGAATGATTGGCTGGAATTGATTAGCACCTTACTACTTGGTTAGTAAAACTTGTCCGTACCTTCCCACCTAAGGGCCTGATTCACAGGAGCATTTTATAACGGCACAATCCCATAGGGATACGCTTGGTGAATCAGGCCCTGAAACCTTGCTTCTGCTAGCCTCCATGTTGCGTTCTCCCTCCCCCGCCTTTAAATGTATAAGTAGGGTCGGGTGAAGTTTTTCTGGACAGGTTCCATGTAGATTGAATGCTCTCCCGCTCCCGCTTTGGCAGCTATCCAGTCTGACCATTTTGCAGGAGGACATTTCTGGTAATGTAAGCCAGCGACATTCCCTTTCACTTTTTTTCATTGCACGCCCGGAGGCAATTACGTTTGCCAGGTGTGATAAATTCCTCAAATCTACAGATCAGACGCTTCTCCAAGCGCAGAGTGGGGGGTTGATCCCTCTCCTCCGCAGAAGCCTCCCTCTGGAATTGCCCCCCTAGCCCTCTCAGGCTTGAGCCGGATCTCCTTAAGTCTGTACTCAAATCTCGATTCCAATTCTCCTTCCATTCTCATCCTACCTTGATCTTTCCTCTAATATAATGGTGATAAGGTCAATCATGCCACCCATATAAATCGGCTCTGTGATGCCCTTGGCATCACACACCTGGCACTGGACTGGTTGACCTCCTTCCTCTCTGACTGACCTTCCCAGGTTAAACTTAGCCCTTTTCTCTCCTCCATCACACTCTCCACCTGCAGCATCCCTCAGGGCTCTATCCTGTCACCGTGGCTCTTCAACATCTACCTTGCCCCTTGGCCCAGATGATTTCCGCCTTCTCTCCTTGCTTCCAGTGCTATGCAGATGACATGCAGCTCTCCTTCAAACTTCCCTCCTCTGCCTCCTCTTCTTCCACTCTCATTCCCGACTGTCTGACTGATATTCAGGCATGGTGTGCTGCTAACAATCTCTGCCAGTAATGCCAGTAAGGCTGATATCCTTCTCTCTGGAGCCCCAGCTCCCTCTTTTGCTCCTACCCTCTGGCTGCCCTCCATGTATCCCCTCCCCATGGTGTCATCTTTGGCTCCTCTCTTTCTTTCTCTCCTCACATTAATGACCTTGCCAAGAAGGCCCACCTTCAGCTGCACCTCCTCAGAGGCATTCTCCCTTTCCTCACCTTCTCCTAGAAACTCATTGTCTCCAGAGCTATGGTCCTCTCTAGACTGGACTACTGCAACAGACTCTTCCTCAATCTACCTCTTTCCTCCCTTTGCCCTATTCAACTAATCCAGAATAGTACTTCGAGGCTTATACTTGGCCTCAAACCCAGAGACTGCCTCTCTCCAGCCCTAAAATCTCTCAACTGGGTGCTGGTTGCTGTGTGGATAAAGTTCAACACCCTCTGCATCATCTGCAAGACTTTCTGGGGCCTGGGACTCCGCTACATCCAACTCTCTCTCCCTAAATACCACCCTGCCACCCTGCTAAAGCCCTTTGGTCTTCTGACTCCAACTCTCTGCAGATCAGATGCTTTTCCAAGCAGAGAGTGGGGGGTCGATCTGTCTCTTCTGCAAGAGCCTCCCTCTGGAATGGCTTCCCTACCCCCCTCAAGCTTGAGCCGGATGTCCTTAAGTTCCATAAACTCCTGAAGACCCTCCTTTTCTCTTCTTCCCTCCTTTGCCCCCCTTGTTAATGCCCCCATCTGCTGTATTTTACTGGCAGCCTGGTTTCTTCAGAGTCCGGCGTTCGTGTCCAGAGACGCTGCGCCGCCTCGCCTAGCCCAGACAAACACTTTAAGTTACGAATATACGGTCACGTTTGGATAATCTGGGATGGGAACCACTATTCACAGTGGGTGTCTCCACCATTACGAACCAAGAAGACACATCTTACCATTTAAGGTACACATTTGTTCCCTCAATGGCGCATTAAATGCCTTACAGATATCTATACCCATGATGCATTATCTTACTTACCCTTGCACTGGATAAGTCTTTGATAGAGACCCCAGGACTACCATCCATTCCATCACACGTCCTGATGAAGGCCTGCTCACAAAGCTGCACCATACAGCTCTTCTAGGCCGAAACACCATTGTGTCGATGATATCACCATTTAAACAGTGCACATTTGAAGCATTGTTAATGTGCTTTTTGTATATATGTCCATTTATGTGGGTTTATGTTTATTCCTGTGACTGCACAATTGAAATGATCAACCAATAGTAGCAGTCTTCTGTTGTTGTTATTGCATTGAGATCCAGCCTGTCTTACTGGATCATACCTATATGTATTGTTTTTTCTAAATATCTCTGGGTGCTCTATCCCTACCAACATTATCCAGATGTCATTAAAATACATTTTGTCAAAAGAAATGCAGTAAGAAATGACTGTTACATTGGTTATGATGTTGGAACTGTGCGACCTCTCACCCTGAAGTTTTGGTTTTGTTTATTCTTCAGAGTCCTGCAGGGCACCAGGCCCTCCTCGCCCAGTCCACCCCTGTTCTCGCACTTAGCATGTGGAGCTTCACTCCCTGCATTCCCTGGCCTCCCCTTAGCACTTGCCTAGCCCCTGGGCCCCTCTTTTCTTCCTGCCCCCCAGCACTTCCTTGCTCCCCACTCTGCCCTGCACTTCCCTTCCCACCCTAACATTATCGCATTCCGCTCCGACTGGCACGCCCCCCTTCTCACTCCCACTCCCCCTTGCACTTCTTGTTACTGCACTTGCACGATTTGAATGACGCGAGCCCTAGTAGGACCGTTATCATTTTCTTCATTCGCATTCCCCCGCCCCCTTTTTGTCTTGTGGCGCCTTGAAACACCATTTGCTGTATTGGCGCTTTATAAATTCCCAAGAAATAAATAAATAAAATAAATAGCCAAATTCCAAATTGCGGTGGCAGTCTTCACTGGGCATGTTCACAGGGCACCCCGTGCTTGTGAGACAGCATCTAGGCATTTGGTGGAAGTTCTTGGGCATATGATGGCAGTGCCTGGTTATAGAGTTTACGTAAATTAGTAAATGAGTGTATGAGGCACACGCAGGAACGTGATGGCAATATTTGAGCATGTGAGTCTGTACCTGACATATGAGACTGGTCCTGGCATGTGAGATTAGCTCCACCTGGCATCAGATGACAGGACCTGAGCATTTGACAGAAGGTCCGTAAGGCTCCATTCACGGCATGGATGCACGCTACGGCTGGTGTGCCTTATGCCCTGTCTGTGCTGGAGATAGGATCTGTCTGCAGTCCATGCCAGGCTTGCCATACATATAGGTCATGGGCGCAGGTCGTGTCAAGCGTGGACCACTCCCTGTATGTGGCTGGCATAGGGCATGGCTGTCCCTTTGTGCCCTAAGGCCCATTATCTAGTGCACAGCGGGGCAAGGTTGAAGGTTTGACCTTTGCTCCCCACATGAGGCTGGATAGGTGCAGGTCCTGTCCTCTGTGCCCCACTCCCTATAGGAAGGATACACAGGGCATGGCCTATGGCGTTGCCAGGGGAACCCTATACCCCTAAATATGATTTGAAACATGGTTAAATGTCATGCCCTGCACATTTTATGCACCGGTGCCTACATACATGACAAGGCCATATGCTTTGGCAACCCTACAGCATGGCTGCAGGGCATGCAGGAAATGTATATATATACATATAGCAGCAGGCCTGAGCTCCATTTTCCAGTATGAAGCATGCATGTGCCCAGGGTGCGGTCTAGGTCTGTGCGATCTAAGCTCTACATGCAGACGGAGCTGCAAGCTCAAGTAATGTCTGGCATACTATGGAAGAACTAGCTGCAGAAGCATTGACGGATGGATAGACAGCGGCAGCTCACAGGAACCTAGATTTATTCAGGGCTGGGAAACGGCCCCCAATCATAAGACTCCATTCCCAAATGCCCCTATCCTGGGAGAAAAGCTATTAGCGTCACAGTTGCATGATCTAGGAAAATAAATCCTATGAGGACAGAATTATAATTATAATTGTTCTTGTATAACGTACTTAATACCAGTGAGTGGTTTCCAAGCGTGGGATTGGTACTCCGTGTTGCCCTGCGTTGTCTTGCTTCCAAGACAAGCGCTTGGCCCCTGAGCTATCCTTCCTCGGGAGAATTCCAAGAGCTCAATTTAGACCAAATACAAACCCTGCAAGGCAACTAAATACAACGGAAGTTACTCAAACATATCAATCCGAACTCCACTGAATGGGAGCCAGCAAAGAGATGTGGGTGAGTGGACATCTCTAAGCATGCAATAAAGGCTATTCCCATCAGTTCCTCCAGATTCAGGAATAATATGGAATTAGATTGCCCGGAATCAGCAAACAGGGCTAGTTCTGCATCAAACATAGGGTGTTTCTAGTGTCGAAAACATCAGGAATATATCGCCGAGCACCACATTCATAAAGATTGAGTAACTATATTCAGGTGATCTACTTAGGTTTGATAGATTTAGCCCAGGGGCCAAACCAGCAGTTGTGGGCCCTGAAACCCCAGTTAAAGGCCTGAGCACAGCAAGGGTGTTTAACAAGGTGCACAAGCCCACACCTCCAGGAACACCCCTTGGGCAAGGTTCCTAAAGCTCTTTTATCCCAAATTTTGGATTTCGAAAAAAAAAAGTGGGACATATTGGCTTGGGGATACAGATGTCTGCCGGAGGGGTTGCATGAAATTGTCTATAACACATCCAGCCAACGGGAGGTTGTTGGATGAGGAAATGGAAGGTCTGCCTTTCAAGGGCTAGACTGTCTCTGACAGGTGCCCCCAGCAAGGACTGGAGCTGTGGCAACAGGCAGAGTTAAGGTACCGGGTCGCATTTGCCAGCAGAAACCCAGGGTGGCACTTAGGGGCGATGGGGAGTTGGGGCCAGGAAAGTCCCAGGCCCCATCTGCCAGGAGTGGCCTGGGTGAAAATGGATGTCGTATCAGAGGTGGGGGCTCACAGTGTCAACCCCATGATAACAGGGAGCCCCTCACTGAGAGCCCTGCCTACTGAGCAGAGAAGGTGAGGGGGAGTGGCCTGAAGAGAATCTCTGGCCTATACCTGTTCGTGTAGCTCAGAAATTAGCCAATGAGCATGCTGCCTCAACATTCAGAGGGATATCATTAGAGATGATGAGCCTGCATTCAGTTGAAGTTGCAGAGGATTGTGTTGGTTCTTCAGGATGTATGCCATCATATGCCAGCTGAGCCATGTCACCACAGGCATCTATGGTTTGCGGTGCTAGGAAGGCAATTTCAATGCAGCATCTCAGCTTCAGGTCGAACACTGTCCTTGGGGTATTCACAAAGGTGGTGTCCCCTTAGTAGTCATTGGGACAGTCTGCCTTGCTCCTGCAAGAAAACCGAAACTCAGGGACAGATCGAAGGCCCTTTATATGAGGTAGTACGCAACAGAAAACAGTTGGCTTGAGACCAAAGGGTACATGTTGTCAACTGTAATTCTGTTACCCTTTCTGCAATTTCTCTTAGAGCCATAGTAAATTATGTTCTGGGTCATTGGAAGCCTCGTTCAGATGAAAATGAGAATTGGTTTACATTGCCTCCAATAATGAGGCACCATCTAGAGTGATGGCTAATCCCAGAAAACATATCCAAGTGTTTTAGTCTGTACCCCCTCTAGTCCAGATGTGGTGTTGACAGATGCCAGCTTGATGACATAGGGAGCAGCTTTGCGTCAGCAGCGCACTAAACAAATATTCAGCAGTGGGCAACAGGAGGTCACCCCCACAGACGAGAGCTACAGATGATCTTAAGTATTGATGTGTTTTCCCACTTTCACAGGGGGGAAGCTGCTATGGTCCATCCAGACAACATCCGTGCAAAAGTGGGCATATGATATGGGGGTCATTACGAGATGGGCGGTAGCCATGGTGCTATTAGCACCATGGCTGCCTCCCATACCGTGTCCGAGTCCGGTCTTGTTCAATGGGGACTTACCGGTGCAGTCCAACCCTGGCAGGACCGGTAAGTCCCCATTGAACAAACCATTCCCCATTCCCATTTGAGCCCCCATAGGGCTCAGTGGGAATGGGGATCGCGCTAATAACGGGCTCGCGACTAGCAAGCCCGTTATTAGCGCCCTGGTCCCTTAGCGGGACCCGTAAGGGACGTGTGGTCGGACCGCACGTTCCTTACGGTTCCCGCAAAGGGACCTCGGAATTGGGCGGTAAGGGATTACCGGCACTGTTCTCCTTACCGGTGCCCGGTATCCCTTACCGCCCACCTCGTAATGAGGCCCATGATCTGATATGATATGATATGATATGCCATGTATAACGCACCTGTACACAAGTGTTTCCCACATAGGCTAGGAGGGGATTGTTTACTCTTAATTCATTTGGGCTGAGAAAAACTTGACCTTCCCATCTGCAATCGTTATTCAAAGCAAGAAGGGTGTGGTGGCAGATGGACTTCCGCAGGGGGTTCCTGCATCTTTGTGACTGTGACTGTCGTATATTATTTTCCCACAAATTTAGGCCACATTTTGCAGTTCTTTTACAGATTTATTGGCGTCTTGGGGTGATGCCCTACTTCCAGTTTATTACCCAGAACACCAGATGTGCTGGCTCATTGGTTGATGCTCTGTCCATGATTTGGTCAAAGAACCTCCTGTATGCATTATTCCACTTCCCATTCACAGAAAGGATATTGGCCAAAATCCTGACTGGAAGGGCCAAGCTTCTGTATTGGCGCAGGAAGAAATGGTTCCCAGAACCTCAGGAGTTGGAAGTATACCCAGTTCTGTTTCTGATCTTGTTGCCAATTCTAATTAGTTCCCCTGTGATATGGATTCAGAAACTATGCCATCTCAACCTGTGAGCTTGTCTGTGGCAAAGAAAGGCTTGATGCCTGACTGTTTAATTTGGCTATTGAGGGGCACAGTTGCCTGCATCAGTTAGGTCCTTCTGTACAATCAACAGAAGTGGTACAAATCTATACAAGGGACTCAAAATATAGGTGGGCACTGTTCCCACGGTGGTGCTTAACCAAGGCTCTTCATCCCTTACACCCAGAGCCACCAAAGCCCCAGATTTCCTTCATGATATCTTTGGAAAGGGACTTGCATTGGTGATCTTAAAGGTGCAGTGGGCAGCTGCACAGGCTTTTCGACCCCCACAGGCAGGGTAACCGTACTGGAGGAACTAGTTCTCAGATTGTTGAGAGTTCTCTTTTAGCTACATTCTCCTAGAAAGGTTTTTGCTTGTCTGTGGGATTTACTGTTCTTTTTCAAAGCCCTTATGGGTAATTCTTTTGAGTCATTGCAGGGTGGCGTAGGACCATTGCCATTCTGGCCCCTGAGTCTTAGAATTCTACAAAGAGGCATTGGAGGTAAGATTAAGTCTTGCATTCTTGCCAAAGATTTGCTCCTCTTTTAACCTTGATCAAGACTTTGGGCCTCATTCTGACCCTGCCGGTATCCTGGCAGTAGAGCCGCCAGGATAACAGTATTTGGTACTTACCTTTACCGGCAATAAGTCCCGCTTTTAGCTAGAGGTAACCCGGGTGCCCCACCTGCAAACCCGTAGTTGGGCAGTCCGTTAAAGTGCCGCTATCCACAAATAACGGTACTTTGTTTACTGGACAGTCCGACTTGGAATGAGGCCCATTGCTCTTTCTTCTTTATGCCCTTTCCTAGGATCAACTGAACTAGAAAAATTGCATGCTCTGGATGTTAATGGTTTGGTGTTACTATAACTATGTAATTTAGAAAATCAAACAACTTATTTGTGTCTTTTCGAACAAAGAGCAGAAAGTGAAAAGGAGTGAGATACTCTGCGACTACCCATGGATGTTGGGTATTACTGGGGATTTCAAAGGCTTATTATTTGACTGATGTTTCACTTTCTACTTGAAAACAAGGCAGGCCACCTGAGGGGTGCTAAATTCCTGGGTGGAGCCTTTGATTATTTCTCTGGTAGATATCTGTCGGGCTCCAGCTTGGGTCAGCCCTTCCACTTTTCTGTGTCAGTATAAGGTTCAGGTGGCACTGATAAATAAGGCAACAGTTGGAGCCATGATTTTGAGTTCTATAAAAAGTTGTTGAAGCTCTTATTTGGTATGCAGAGAAAAAGGGTGAAGCACCCTGGGTGTACTGAGTGTTGTATTTGAAATAAAGTTGATTGGTGGCATTACAACATACGTGTCTCTATGAAATTGAGGGAGTTGCAGAGTTAGGCGGCAAAAGGGTAATGCTAAGATTACATTTGGTAATCCTGATTACACAGATTTTACTTCTTGCCACTTTACCCACGGTCTACCCTTTCAGCCCTGGATGGAGGCGAAAAGAATTGTGACCTATTTACTATCAGGAAGTCCTGCTTGACTCTGGCTCCCAATTGGTCCATGTAAGAGTAGGCAGCAAAGGGAAGGGAAGAGGTTAGAAAGATATATACATATTTCTAAATGATCTCTGTATCATGGTAGGATAACCGAACTAAAGCATCACTCCTTACTTATTGGGTTGCTGGTGACAAAATAAAGCAGTAGATGTTGAATAGCATAAGGGGGATTTGCTTGTAAGATTGGAAAGTACATATATTGCTTGGTTAGTATAATGTCATCAATCATGTAACTTATGATGCCATTATTGATGTCAACAACTATGCAATCAGTGCTGTCTTTGTGTCTTTGATGGTGTCATTGAGTCATCAGTGATACGATAGATGATTGCCTTTGTAATAGCAGCTGTGATGGAATGTGTAGGGCCCTGAACAGAGCATTCCTGGGGGTTTATGGATTGGGCACCTGTCTCGCAACATCTTTTTACGCATGTGGTGCATTAAATAACTCCAATTAAATTAACTCTTTTGTTTTTTTTCCGCAATACTCTAGTTTGTGAAGGAAGTTTCTCATATCTATTTTAAGACCTACTTCACTGAGATAATGTAGAGCAGAATTTCTATGTTTACTATTCCACTATCCGGTTCTGTACACAGCAGATGCCTTTGTTGTTTAAGCGCTGACCATAAGGAAATTGGCATTGATATAAAACTAAGCTTAACTCAGGCTTGATGTCATCTACAGTATAGTTTTTATTACACGTATATACAGATGAATTATTAGGATTGAGTATTAATATATTAAATAATGGTGTCCAGATGGAATGAAATGCTTTTGGAAGTTTCAATATTTTTTTATCCGTGGTAACATGTTTGCCCATAAATATGAAATGTGATTAATGCCTTAAAGGGAACGTTCACTCAAAAATGTTATTGTCTCAAAAGATGGGTCATAATCAAAATGATATATAAAACATATGTTTAAAGAAAGTTCCTATGTAAAATTTGAGCAAACAAGGCTAAAGTCAAAAATGTCAAGCACTACGAAGCATCCATTTTGTGAAATGAATGAGCCTCCTGTGCTTGTGTTAAGCTCTGTTATCGTGGCAATAATGAAGCAAAAGAACACTACTGGGAGCTTTTGCTTATTACAGCCAGAGAGCAGAGAATGCAGTCAGGATTCTTCCTGCCATATGCTGCTGGTAAGTGCTTCTTTGTGGGGGGTTTTATGCTTTCCTGGGCTCCCCTGAACTGGAGGGAACCCGAGAAACTTAAAGTGAAAGTCCAGGAAATTATAAATACAACTTTGTTGTATTTATGATTGCAGTGGCTTTCGTTTCAAGTCTCCGAGCTCCCCCGAGCCGGGGGAGGCCAGGAGTCTCAAAGCAAAAGTACCAGCAATTATAAATACAACGTTGTATAGATTGCTGTGATTTTCTTTTTAAGTCTCCCGAGCTCCCCCCACCCGGGAGAGCCCGGGCGAATTAAAAAGAAAGCCACAGCAATCATAAATAGAACAACATTGTATTTATAATTGCTGTGCCTTTTGTTTTCAGAAAGTCCAGGCATTATGAATACTTCGCCGGCACCCATGCTTGGGAAACTAGAAAAGAAAGTTACAGCAATTATGAAAACTCCGGTGGCGGCCAGCAGAGTATTTATAATTGTTCTGCCTTTCATTTTACGTTTGCTGTGCTTCCCGGGCTTGGTGAGCACAGAAAACGTAAAATGAAGGTGAAGGCAATTACTGTAAAGGCCTCCTCTCGTGTTAAGCCATGTTCTCTGGTAGCAGTAAGCAAAAGCTCCCAGTAGGGGGCTTCTGCATGATTATTGCCACCATACCAGAATTTAACCTGAACAGCGGAGGCAGCTTCATATCACAAAATGGATGCAGCCTTGTCAAAACTTTGAGCCTCATTTGTTCAACATTTTACACAGTAAATTTCTTTAAAATATGTTTTATATATATTTTTGATTTTGGCCCATCCTTTGGGATAATATTTGTCAGTGAACTTCCCCTTCAAACGTGTTCATCTGAAAATAAAAAAGATTTGAAATAAATAAACTTTATTTTTATGGTGGCGAGAATAATTTAATCTATACAAATCCATTGAATTATGAATCAAGAAAAAAAGGCAATCTTGTGCTTGTGAGATGTTTTTTTAAAGGGGAGATACATTTAAGCTGGAATCAGTTTTAATATGGTGCTGTGTTTTTTGTATACTATGTTAAGACATTGGGCCTCATCACGAGTAGGGTGGTAAGGGATACCGGGTACCGGTAAGGAGACAGGTGCCGGTAATCCCTTACCGCCCTACATCGAGTTCCTTTAGCAGGTCCCTCCTTTAACGCGTGGTCTGACCAGGCGTTATGGACGGGACCCGTTAAGGGAAATCAGAGCCAATAACGGTACCGCAAATTGCGGTACCGTTATTAGCTACTTCCCCATTCCCATTATGCCATATGGGGGTTCAAATGGGAATGGGAAATGGTTTTTTCAGTGGGGACTTACCGGTCCCACAAAGGTCGGACTACAACGGTAAGTTCCCATTGAACGAGACCGGTGCCGGTACCGTTATTGGAGGCAGTCATGGCGCAAATAGCGCCATGACTACCTCCAATCTCGGAATGAGGCCCATTATTTCCAATTAAAAAAGGATGTCTTGGGAGGTATGATATGATATGATATGGCATTTATAACGCACCTATACACAAGTGTTTCAAGGCGTATTTCAAGCTCATAAATAAACATGAAATGGGCCTATAAAATTCATAGTTCATAGGTGTTTGTACTCATCGTTCTGCAAAATAAGCTGGACATACACATAACACATTTGTATTAAAGATTTGAGACTTCAACTTTAAATAATGTTTTCGAATTGTTATAATTCATCCTGTGTTCTTTTTTGTAATAAATACATATATATCCTATCCCGCATATATGTGAAGTTGGGAGGATAGCACAGGGGGCAATGGACTCGTCTTGGGATCCAGCTGATGCTATGTAACGTGGGTTTGTTGCCCCAGGGTCTGATGCCTACAATCTGGTAAATGCCTGCATTAAGCACAATATAAATAATAAACGCAATAAAAATATAACTCATCTAAGGATGGCTGTGCTTTGGGAGTTGAGCAGGCATCTAGCCCAGCCTCTCTTATGGGTCCCTCTTCTGGCGCATTTTGGTCACCATACGAAGTAGCAGATGTCCCTGCCAAACAGTTTAAGGTTATAAATGCTTTATGGTGCAGTCGAGTGTTGTGAAAAACATAATGTGCACCAAACCCATTCTGCATTATGTATTTATTTATTGTATTTATTTGGCATTTGTTAGGGGCCTGCACAACAATGTAGGGCCTGATTCATGAAGATTTGCGTGGAAAATCAGGGATGTGCATGCCAATCTGCACGCAAATCTCTGTTCGACGATTCATGGAACTGAATATGCTGGACTTTTCCGGGACTTGCAAGGATTCTGTGCAGGCCCGGCATGTTTCTGTGAGTGGAGGAGCGCCTTGCACAAGACACCACGCAGAGCATGGGTGTGGCTTCAGCAGAGGGTGGGGAAGGTGGCGGAACACCGAAAATAGGAAAGACCATGTGAAACAGTTGGCGTAATGAGGGATGGCCCGCAGGCAGTCCATTGTACGCCCACTATTGCACGGACCAATACGTATTCAGGAATTCGACCGTGCAACCTCCCGGCAGATAAATGGCCATACTATCTGCCACCTGAAGGCATGCATACAGGCACTTGCGCATAGAAATCACTGTGCAGAGGTAGGATCGGGTGTTAGATTTAGGGATGTGTGCACGTAGGTGGGGTTCCGATCTAACTTTACCTGAGTTACGATAAATTATACGCATGTTGTCGTGGTTCCGGTAACAGTTACGGGGGAACCCGTGTAGGGTCCCCGTGATGCAGGCCTGCTTGCGGGGGACCCCACGCACTGTTTTGAGGGTGCATGCATTTGCTCCCAGGCGTGCAAGTGATGGGAAGAGGGGGGTGGAGGGACCAAGGTATGGCCAAATGCTGGTGAGAGCTCGGGAGGTAAGTGCCAAGAGTGCCATGGGAGGGACCCCTCTTGTTAAGTGCTAAGGCGGGGATTCCCAGGGGTGGGTTGCACAGCTGCCCAGAACGGGGCCCGCAAGGGCAGTGCTGGGGGGCAGGGGATGCTGGTGTTGACTGGGCAGGGGCCAGGCACCTGTAAGATTCATGATGGTCCAGGCCGCTATTCTCAGCGGCAGTGGGGTGATTAGCAGAGGAGGGAAAGAAGTAGAGAAAAACAGAGTTTAGAGAAGTGTCTTGAATTTAAGAAGATCCGGCTCAAGTCTCAGTGGGGCAGGGAGGCTGTTCCAAAGAGTGGCACCAACAGAAGAGAGCGACCTGCCCCCACCCCGTCCCCCACACTCTCTGCTGGAGAAGCTTTTGACAAGCAGAGAGTTGGAGTTAGAGGAGCGGAAGGCTCTAGTAGGGAGGTATTTAGGGAGAGAAAGTTGGAGATAGTTTACAGAGGGTCTTGATGTTGATGCTTGTGGCCCCCGGGAGCCAGTGGAGATATTTTAGGATTCGAGAGGTACAGTCCCTTGCGTTTCAAGCAAGTCCACCTTAACTATGCATCCCCTGTTGCGCAGCATATGACCACAATGATGACACTATTGATGGCCACAACTAAATATGTAGCATAGTTTCTTGAGGTATCACTAGGCCATCACCTCTGTACATGTTGCACCAGTAGCTTTCTTTTGGGCCCAGTAGCCATGGCCACTGGCCATATCACACCATTAATTTGTTAGCAAATACTCATTGTCCCCTGCACAGCAGATGTTGGCGCTGCAGATGATACAGCTTTTTTTTCTAACTCCTGGTTCCTGCGAACTTCACAGTAATCACTGCCTCTCTGCTGCAAAGCACCAAGACCGTTATAAAGGTTTTGAGGAGCAGAGAGAATCCTGTTCTCTTTTGAATATTTTAAAAACTACTGGATGTATTTACTCCAAACCAGTTAAGGAAATTAAGTCAATGCTTTGTGCCCAAATTGTTTCTTATTTTGTCCAATTATGCCAAGCGGTTATCATGCTATGGCTGTTCAAAAACACAATTTTTTCCCTAAGGGAAAATGAATGGACTGAAAACTCTGTTGTTTTGTTTTCTTTATAACTTTTTCATTTTCTAACGTAGTGTTCCTAAAGTTGCAGTTTTGGGGGGCCCTTGACGAACGCTTTATTTTGAAAATGTAATCCAAATCTATCCAGCACGTCATAAGTTATTAGCAATAGAAATTGGGGGGACAAATGGCTGCTTTTTCATTTCTGAAAAGCCTCTCTTCTACAAAGCACCATATGATATGATATGATAGGTTATTTATAATGTGCTTAATACCCAGACGTTTCTAAGCACAGACCCGGGGGTCGAACCTGTGGTGCTCAGCCAAATACATCCTACAAGTCAATAGTTATTAGCAATACAATGTTGGGATTTCCTGTCGATCAAGTCACTCACCTTAACTATAGGGCGGCGACCACCCCCCTACTATATATATAAAACACACACACACACATATATGTGTGTGTCTGAGGATGTTCATGCACTGGGGCCTGACCTGAGACATGGCTTCATTCACCTCTCAGCCCCTCCTCTGTTGACATTCTGGCTGATTTGGGCCATTTGTCCCAAAGTGATAGATGTTGCAACCATTTCATCCTATCTCCCAAATTCAGAAGCTGGTGGAGTAAGAATATAAGGATCATGGTTCCAAACACTTTAATGTTAAGGTGAGTGTTGGGAGCAGAATAATGAGCACCAAGCCAAGTGTGCATTATGCATATGCGTATTTCAAGCATGAAACCCTTTAATCACAGACATATTTGACAAATATTAAAACATATTGCCATATTGGTGTTCCCATAATGCTCTTTTGTTTTATGTTAAGCAATCAGGAACCTCCATTGATGCTATTTACTATATGATGCTATTTACCATACATTTCTCATAAGGACATTAAAAAAACTAGCGCATATACAGTGTACCTGACTTTCCATCTTGAAATTAAAACCTATCAGAAAATAGTTTATACTGTATTGTATTCATCATTTATATAGCGCTCTTTTCCCATTTGTATGGCCTCGATGTGCTTTGTGGTTGGAACGTCCTTGGTGACCACAGTCCATGTGCAGGAGGTATTACGAGTTTGAATTAAAGATGCTTGTGTGCATTTTTGCCGGGTAAGGACTTTGGTGGGCTGGCTAGGTTCCAGCAATCAGTCCGGAGCTCAGACAAATGGTTGGGTGCTATCAACATTTTAGGGTAGGGTTGTAGTGCTGAAGATTCAATGTGTGCCCAGCGAAACCGAATTTCTTTTCGTTGGTTGTCACTGCATACTAATATGCTAAATGGTATATATACTATATGGTTATTCTAGTTTCTGATAATGTGATAATGTGATTGACTAACCATGGCAGTGTAATATTCTTATTATGACTAAATATGTACTGGAGTGATCATTAGAAATGATCATTGTAAGTTTATTTTTTATTTTTTTTTTAAAGAGCCACGTTACAGTATTATTAGAATTACAAAATGTCCCAGTTTCTTTTGCAATGCAAACACATCAATGTATCTAGTAAATGTTATTTCTACTTTGGTTAAAAGCAATTATCTGTTTCTACTGTGAGCACCAAGGTAATATTTAATTTCTTGTGCTGCATATTAATTGGTTGGTATTGCACAAACACGAATAATTAAAAATAAATATTAATATCAAAAGCAGCTGTAGACTCTGCAGCCTGCTGCTCAAGTCCCTTACAAATCCTTCCAAAATCTCAACACCCCCGGCTGGACCGATCCACATCCCCCTCTGCTTTCGCCCTCAGGTAATGTGTCTTCCATGTGATGGTGACCTTCCTGCAGGACTCTACGGCCCTTATCCACAGAGCGTTTTCCAATGGGGGTTTGCCATCGTAAAACGCTTCTGTGATATATGCTCTAGGTCTCCAAATATCAGGCAGGTCCCCACCTCAGGGACGTGTCTGTAGCTGCTCCTCTCATTTTACTCGTGTTCCCCTCCTCTCTTCTCCTGTTAGATATGTGTGTGATATGCTGCGTACCTTATAAGTTCTAGATATATTTACTCCTGAGGCTTGCAGATGCAAACATGTGATTGTAACTGCATCGTAATTAGTGAAACTAGACTGAAAATGCTTGCTAAAACCGCACCTGGCGTCTGAAGACTTGCATTTGATTCCAGACGCCTGATCCACACAAAATCCTTCAGGTGCAGGCTCGGACTGGCCTATAGGCTAATAGGGCAATGCCCGAACCAAAAATGCAAAATGCTAGTGTGGGCCAGTTTTTTGTCCAATGAGAGCCAGTTTGACGAGTTACTTCACTATGCGGCTAGTAGTTTTAACCAGTGTTGCTGAATAAATAGTCTTTAAAATGCGCAATTTGCATCACATTTTATCAAAAAACTCGCCCTTGGGTACTTTTCAAACAGTCGGTTACAATGAATTGCCATCTGGAACTGTGAGTCCTTTTTTTCATTGGTGCCCGAGACAATTTTATGCACCAGTCCTATCCTGTTTAGGTGGGCACACTTCACGGCTCTAGGGCATTCTCCATCACCTAGACCAGTCAATGATAAACCGTTTGTGAAAATTGTCACATTTTGCTGAGGGTCTGAGACTGGGACCACAAGCCTAAAGGGATGGACATTTGTACATAGCCCCCATAAATTAGGTTAAAAAAAGCCTGCCCCACTGCACTGTGTAACTCGGTTCTGGTGCATGAACCCAGTAGGGCATGCAGGCAGGAATAAAAGTTGCAGCGAATGGCTGTAGGACTAAGCTCATGCACAGTGCCTGCAGGGTCTCCTACTACGATGTAATTCCATACTATGCTAATTAAAAAAAGCTTAAAAATCCCTTGAAAAAGCTTTCATGTGAGGAGGTGTTATGGCTACAATCCAAAACCAAAATACGATGAAATTTGCCAATTATGGTTAGCGATTCTATAAACAAACAGACATTCCTCTATGGTCCCGAATCTTAGAGACTCGTCTCTAGTATCTCGGGCCTGATTCATAGAAAAGTCTGCATTTCTCCCGCAATTGCTGCACGCCGAGAACAAACCTGTGCGCCCCAGTTTATTCATGGGATTCACTGCGCAAAGTAACCGTATTCGCAAGCTGCGCCCGTAACGTCCCCGACACGCCCCCACACAAAGCATAAACAGCCAGAACAGCTACCTTTGCATACTCCTATGGGTGCGAATACACTGACCCTTCAAACAGTGAGTGGGGTCCCCCTCCAGCAGGAATGCATCATGGGGACCTTGCACAGGGTCCCCCGTAACTCTTGCCGGCACCCCGACAACATGCCTATGATACTTCGTAACTTGGGTATAACTCAGAGAATTTACGTGCAAACCACTGTAAACCATTTCTGCACCCTGCTACACTGCATCCGCACACCCCTAAAGTAGATCGAAACCCCAGTTGCGTACGTGCACCCCTCAAACTGAGATACCAACACACCCCCTGTGCTGCGATTCCTATGCGCAAGTGGCTTTACGCCTGACTTCGGGTGGTGTAGAGATTGGGGGATTTGCGTGGCCATTTTTCTGCCGAGAGGGAGGGTGTTTGCATGAATACGTGTCATTTGGCATAATTGTGGGCATGCACTTTTTCGCTTTTTCTTCTCCATTTTCGGTGTTACGTCCCCTTCCCAGCCCTCTGCACAAGCCATGACCACGCTTTGCGTTGGGTATCGCGCAAGGTGCTCGGCGGCTCACAGAGACATGCCAAGCCTGCACAAACTCCACGCAAGTCCTGTAAAAGTACCGAGCATTCGATTCCATTAATCAACTAGCGGGATTTTGCACGCTGCTTGGCGCGCAATTTCCCGCACAAGTAATTCCATGAATCTGGCCCTAAGCGTGTTATAAAAGATTAATTGTGCATCTCATTGCAGCACCCAAGTACACAAGAATTACTCCAAAAAAGCAGCTTCCACAAGTCAGCAATGTTACCTGTAATTTTTTTGGGCTGTGTGCTCCTAATAATAGTTGTGCGCGGGCTGTTTTTCAGTCATGTGCGCAACTGAGTGATGCGCCGCCAGACCGGCGCCACCAGTCAACAAGTGCTTAGTGATCCGATTCCACAGTGTGCAAGCGAGGAATGCAAATTTGCGTCACAACAAGCTCTACTTAAAGGGACATTTGGGTGTTCTATTCTTCTCCTAAGACTTTAGCTCATCTCAAATTGTGTCCTTTTACATCTCTAAACATTAGCAAGATCTTTCATTTTATGATGGATTGGTACAAGAACAGAGAGGTTCTTCGAGTGGAACACAGATTCTGCCTCACAAATTAATATTAGTAGCACAGCAGTAGCGCCTCCTGCATTCTCAGTTCACTAAATGTATGGAATATAAAGGAAATTATTTCTATTGGTTTAATGAAATAAGCAATACATGGACATGGTGTAGTACAGTTAGGGGTCGAACTCGAAACCTAGATCTGCAGAGTTTGGCAGAGGTCAGTCACACACAAGTTGATAGATTTTGTGCTATTTTTGCGCTTTCGCCAGGATGGTTTAGGCCGCACAACAAGGTATGATATTCAATAATTGGGCAATAGTGCATGGCTTCCCAGGGCCGCGCCCCAGGTAGTGAGGCTAAGACATTAATTTTGCAATTATGCTTCAACAAAGGTAAAATATGGGCACAGCTAGGTACAGTTTTCATTGATTAGGTAATAAAACAAAACTTCACAAGGCCGCGCCACACATAGTGTGGGGGCTACAAGACATTCGTTTTGCAATAAGGCTTTCACCAAATTTAGACTATGGGCACAGCTAGGTGTGGTTTTCATTGATTAGGAAATAAAACAAAACTTCACAAGGCCGCCCCACACACGGGGGCTACAACATTAGTTTTGCAAATAGGCTTTCACCAAAGTTAGAATATGGGCACAGCTAGGCACGGTTTTCATCGATTAGGAAATAAAACAAAACTTCACAAAACCACGCACAAAAAGTGGGGCAGCGAAACAAGTGTTATTTCGTTTGACGAGAGACACTCGGGTCGAGCCGCAGTGGACCGAAGACACATTTCAGATTAACGAGACACAAGGGGGCACGGGCTACCTATGGAGCGTTGCTGTAGTGTTGAGGGTTTAACTCGGGTCGGTAAGGAATGAAGGCTCAAAATTCAGGGACGGATGACCAACTGCAAACTTCTGTTTACCTCTCGCAGGTCTCATCCGCTGATGAGAAAAACATCCAATAAACCGCAAGCACTTTTTCCCGCTTGCTTTAGTTTTTCAAAACGAATTCGATACATAAACATCAAGCCAATCATGGGAAGGGTTTGGCTGCAGCGTGCACTGATGCACAGAAGGAAGCCTTAACTAAGCCAACCATGGCCCAGCCGGGCCCTACTACTGCAGCACCTTGGCGCTCAGGACCTTGTGCGCCCACCGCCTACCCCACCCCACCCACATTCAGTGAAACACTTAGCGGGCCAAACTTGTAGCGCCCCGCCACCGCTAGCATCCTAATGCACTACATTATGCAGGAGGAGCCAACAAGCAAAGAGAAGACAGTGGCTGCCTACAACAGATTTAGTTTTGCAATGAGGCTTTCCCCAAAGTTAAAATAAGGGCACAGTTAGGTACGGTTTTCATCGATTAGGCAATAAAACAAAACTTCACAGTACATTAAAAGAGAAAACGGTGTGAAATGGGACGCGCCCCTCTTCCTGTCACAGGCAGAGTGGCATGTCCCATTTCACACCAATGCTGCAGCTATTCATTTAATTGCCCCCAGCCGCCCCTGCCCTAAATAAGCAGCCGCCAGTGCCACTGTCTATTTACTGACCAGTCACAGACTGCCCAGTGCCCAGCGTATAGGCCTGAAATGCTGCACTCACTTTACTGCACCGAGCTCCTCCAGCCAAGGTGCCTGCTGCCACGCCTCACGCACAAGGTCTTAAATGTTGGAGTGAGTGGGCGGGAGCAACCATGGCAACTGTGTTTTATTGGCTGTAGCAGTGCAGCACGTGCACCAAAGCATTGCTACAGCCAATCAAATTAAAGGCATGTGACTGCAGCAACTTGTGACTGGCTGAGCATTGCAGCCCGTCAACATGTATACAAAAAGAAATTCTGTTCAACCCACCGTCAACATGTACCAAAAACAAAATTCTGTTCAACCAAAAAATAACAAAAAAACAATGATGATTGAAGAGAGGGAGGGCAGCACGTGTGCGGTAAAATGAACAATATGCGCGGCTTCACTTACAGGTAAGGTTGCAAGACAGTGCAATTATTTGCGCAATCGATGCACAAATAAGTGTGCATTCATTGGTGCACCTGACAGGATGAGCATTGTTTTGTTCACATCCAGAAGACGCAGTTTTCATGCGCGCGTGACGCCCCGAAATGTGTCCATCTGATTAGATGAATCAAAAAGGTGCGCAAATACCTTAAAAACACAGGCACAGCCAGAAGTAGCCTCACATCTCCATTTATCAGCAGCAGATTGACTTAGAAGTCTGCCCAGGAATTTACTCCTTCTAGGGTGACTGATGGTGGGAAGGAGACTCCGGAAATAGGCAAACTTGCAGCTGCAGCTAGTGGCATGGCTTCTACCACCTTTCTGTATACTATATTGGTCTTGCCCTTGCGTTTTCATTGACAGCTGAGGTTACTTGTTTTGCGTTTCATTTGTTCATAATGTGGTCTGATGTTAAGACAGAAAATACATATGTTTCAAGTTGCCCTGTGTAGAATCTCATTACCCTGTGTGGTGTCTTATTTCAACCTGGCATACCGTATAATTGGGCAGGGACTCATCTGGGCAAGTCACAGGTGACAGAGCGTGTCCCTGAGAGATTGGTACCACTGTGTTCTGACGTTCATCTGTTGTCATCTGGGGTGGGGGGTGCAATCACTTATCTGCCAGTGGAAAGGTGGTCGTCCTCCCCTATATATTATTTTAATCCACATGCTCCAACTCCACCTCCTCAGTCAACAAGTCATTCGGGTGCTCCTTGGTTCAGCCACTGTGGCTATGTGTGCCTGACTGCCTGTTCCACTGTGGTGAATGGGGTAATGTGTGTGATATGTGTCACTCGATTTTGTCTTCTCTGGACTTGCGCACTTCACTTCTTTTTAGAGCAAACGCAGGTGGGCATTTTTCCTAACAAATATTTTGCTCAGCATTTGTAGATTTGATTTTTGATCATTTGTGCCTACGTTTGCTGGCCGCTCCCCTCTTTCATGTGTAATTTGACTGCTTTACCTTCTTTCCACAACAAAACACACCATGGAGTGAATACTTTAACACAGATTATCATTCTTATTCCTGCACAAGTCAGAGAAACACACAGGATGTCCCTCAGAGGAAGCACACCCTGACCCTGTCCCAATTTATTCCAGTAGCGGGATAACTCTGGTGTCTGTGCGCAGTAGCTGATTAGGCGATCTCCTCTGTCCCCTCACCCTGCTGGTCACAAATGCTCAGAGGTGGGTAGATGGCGGTGCTCGGCAGACAGGACACAAACAGCCAGAAGCTAGCATGTCAGTGACACGGCGTAGAAAGAAATGCAGATACAAGGAATTTAGTACCCTCGGACAGAGCGAAATACAGACTTATCCTGTCTGCCGGGCAGCAGCATCTACTCACCTCTGAGCATTTGTGACCTGCAGAGTGAGGGGACGGAGGAGATCGCCTAATCCGCTAATGCGGACTTATAATAGAGCTATCCCGCTACTAGAATAAATTGGTCCTGAAGAAGATGACATCATTTGTAACAGTCATCGAAACCTGTCGACCTGATGATATCCGCAAAAGTGTGATTGGATACATTGGTTATATATATATGCTTACCTTGAGTGAGCATTTTTAGTCTATCCCCCATATGTAAAGGGTTTTTTTTAGGATCCAGGAGTGACGATTGATGTTTCTTGAGCCTGCTGCACAGTGGGTGAATACAATTTGAGGAAAATCCTCTTGGCAGCATGCTTCTCAAGAGCACATAATGGACATGGCCAATTAAGAAGACCCATCTATAATCACTCCTTTTTTTTGGATTTTTAAATGTGCAAAACTCATTGAATGTGGAAATTGGTGACGAGGAACAGCTTTCTCTCTCTATCCCTATTAGATTGGCGCACCACCGGCCATCCAGGGAGAGCTACATTATGCAGGAGGAGCCAACAAGCAAAGAGAAGACAGTGGCTGCCTACAACAGATTTAGTTTTGCAATGAGGCTTTCCCCAAAGTTAAAATAAGGGCACAGTTAGGTACGGTTTTCATCGATTAGGCAATAAAACAAAACTTCACAGTACATTAAAAGAGAAAACGGTGTGAAATGGGACGCGCCCCTCTTCCTGTCACAGGCAGAGCGGCATGTCCCATTTCACACCAATGCTGCAGCTATTCATTTAATTGCCCCCAGCCGCCCCTGCCCTAAATAAGCAGCCGCCAGTGCCACTGTCTGTTTACTGACCAGTCACAGACTGCCCAGTGCCCAGCATATAGGCCTGAAATGCTGCACTCACTTGACTGCACCGAGCTCCTCCAGCCAAGGTGCCTGCTGCCACGCCTCAAGCACAAGGTGTTGAATGTTGGAGTGAGTGGGCGGGAGCAACCATGGCAACTGTGTTTTATTGGCTGTAGCAGTGCAGCACGTGCACCAAAGCGCTGCTACAGCCAATCAAATTAAAGGCATGTGACTGCAGCAACTTGTGACTGGCTGAGCATTGCAGCCCGTCAACATGTATAGAAAAAGAAATTCTGTTCAACCCACCGTCAACATGTACCAAAAACAAAATTCTGTTCAACCAAAAAATAACAAAAAAACAATGATGATTGAAGAGAGGGAGGGCAGCACGTGTGCGGTAAAATGAACAATATGCGCGGCTTCACTTACAGGTAAGGTTGCAAGACAGTGCAATTATTTGCGCAATCGATGCACAAATAAGTGTGCATTCATTGGTGCACCTAACAGGACGAGCATTGTTTTGTTCACATCCAGAAGACGCACAGTTTTCATGCGCGCGTGACGCCCCGAAATGTGTCCATCTGATTAGATGAATCAAAAAGGTGCGCAAATACCTTAAAAACACAGGCACAGCCAGAAGTAGCCTCACATCTCCATTTATCAGCAGCAGATTGACTTAGAAGTCTGCCCAGGAATTTACTCCTTCTAGGGTGACTGGTGGTGGAAGGAGACTCCGGAAATAGGCAAACTTGCAGCTGCAGCTAGTGGCAGGGCTGCTACCACCTTTCTGTATACTATATTGGTCTTGCCCTTGCCTATTCATTGACAGCTGAGGTTACTTGTTTTGCGTTTCATTTGTTCATAATGTGGTCTGATGTTAAGACAGAAAATACATATGTTTCAAGTTGCCCTGTGTAGAATCTCATTACCCTGTGTGGTGTCTTATTTCAACCTGTCATACCGTATAATTGGGCAGGGACTCATCTGGGCAAGTCACAGGTGACAGAGAGTGTCCCTGAGAGATTGGTACCACTGTGTTCTGACGTTCATCTGTTGTCATCTGGGGTGGGGGGTGCAATCACTTATCTGCCAGTGGAAAGGTGGTCGTCCTCCCCTATATATTCTTTTAATCCACATGCTCCAACTCCACCTCCTCAGTCAACAAGTCCTTCGGGTGCTCCTTGGTTCAGCCACTGTGGCTATGTGTGCCTGACTGCCTGTTCCACTGTGGTGAATGGGGTAATGTGTGTGATATGTGTCACTCGATTTTGTCATCTCTGGACTTGCGCACTTCACTTCTTTTTAGAGCAAACGCAGGTGGGCATTTTTCCTAACAAATATTTTGCTCAGCATTTGTAGATTTGATTTTTGATCATTTGTGCCTACGTTTGCTGGCCGCTCCCCTCTTTCATGTGTAATTTGACTGCTTTACCTTCTTTCCACAACAAAACACACCATGGAGTGAATACTTTAACACAGATTATCATTCTTATTCCTGCACAAGTCAGAGAAACACACAGGATGTCCCTCAGAGGAAGCACACCCTGACCCTGTCCCAATTTATTCCAGTAGCGGGATAACTCTGGTGTCTGTCCGCAGTAGCTGATTAGGCGATCTCCTCCGTCCCCTCACCCTGCTGGTCACAAATGCTCAGAGGTGGGTAGATGGCGGTGCTCGGCAGACAGGACACAAACAGCCAGAAGCTAGCATGTCAGTGACACGGCGTAGAAAGAAATGCAGACTTATCCTGTCTGCCGGGCAGCGGCATCTACTCACCTCTGAGCATTTGTGACCTGCAGAGTGAGGGGACAGAGGAGATCGCCTAATCCGCTAATGCGGACTTATACTAGAGCTATCCCGCTACTAGAATAAATTGGTCCTGAAGAAGATGACATCATTTGTAACAGTCATCGAAACCTGTCGACCTGATGATATCCGCAAAAGTGTGATTGGATACATTGGTTATATATATATATATATATATATATATATATATATATATATATATATATATATATATATATATATATATATATATATATATATACATATGCTTACCTTGAGTGAGCATTTTTAGTCTATCCCGCATATGTAAAGGGTTTTTTTTAGGATCCAAGAGTGACGATTGATGTTTCTTGAGCCTGCTGCACAGTGGGTGAATAAAATTTGAGGAAAATCCTCTTGGCAGCATGCTTCTCAAGAGCACATAATGGACATGGCCAATTAAGAAGACCCATCTATAATCACTCCCTTTTTTTGGATTTTTAAATGTGCAAAACTCATTGAATGTGGAAATTGGTGACGAGGAACAGATTTCTCTCTCTATCCCTATTAGATTGGCGCACCACCGGCCATCCAGGGAGAGCTATCCCTGACAGGGTCAGGGTGTGCTTCTTTTGAGGGACAGCCTCTGTGTTTCTGACTTGTGCAGGAATATGAATGATAATCTGTGTTAAAGTATTCACTCCATAGTCCGTTTTGTTGTGTTAAACATTGTGGGAGATAATGGCAGGAATGTAAATTAAGTTCCTATATTTGTAACTAATCCCCCGGGTGATTCTGTATTACCTGCTTTCCACCCACTTTGGGCATCTTTTGCCCTCATTTTGCAAACCTTTTTTGCACTTGCAAATTCCTGATAAGTCCAAGGGGCCGATTAATGGAATTTATTGCGTAGAAAATAGGCTACTTGCGCCCAAACTGCGCGTGCATCTTGGTTTGTCGATTCCTTGGAATCAAATTCACAGCACTTTCCCTGGACATGTGTGGTTTTTGCGCTGGCCTGGCATGCCTGTATGAGCCGTCGAGGGCCTTGCACAAGACTACGAGCAGAGGGTGGGCGTGGCCATCGCAGAGAGCTGGGAAGAAGGCAGAACACCAGAAATGGGGACTAACTTGCAAAGAAGTGGGTGTTCTGAGGGATGGCCTGCAGGCAGTCCCTCGCATGCCCACTATTGCGCGGCAAGAGACGTATTCATGGAATCGAACACGCAACGTCTCAGCTTGAAAATTACCATGCAAGTCCTACATAGGATCCGCCACCAGAAGGCTGGCGTAGGTACACTTGCGCGTAGGATTTTCAGCAAGAAGGTGGTATTGCATGTCGGATTTCAGGGTGTGTATACTCAATCGGGGTTCCGATGTAACGTAGAGGTGCAGATAAACTGTGTAGCAGGGTGCAGGAACTTTTTTACATGGGTTCACACGCACAAGTTATTGCTGAGTTACGAATTTCCATACTCATGTTGTCAGTGTGCAGGATACAGTTACGGGGGACCCTGTGCAGGCTCCCCGAGTCGCAGCCCTGCTTACGGGGAACCCCACACACTGTTTCAGGGTTAGTGCATTTTTGCCCAGGGGAGCGTGCAAAGGTAACTGATCTAGCAGTTTCCTGCTTTGCGTGTGGGCGTGTCGGGGCGTTCCAGCCATGACTTGCAAATTCGATTACTTTGCATGAACAATTCCATGAATACGCGTTGCGCATATTTTTCTTACTGCTCCCAGGCTGGCGCATTGTCCTCAGTGTGCAGCCCTTGCGTGATATCTACGCTAAATTCCATGAATCGGCCCCCAATTCTGAGCATTATACGTAACTATTTGTGGCACGTCTTGTGAATGTTTTGTTTATTTCAAAACTGTGCACTTTTTTATTTGTGAGAATCTGTCCCAGTGTGTTCTTTATTAATGAGTCTTTTCTGCAAGGATAGTACCCCAATTTAGCAAAATTGCATTGGGACATTTCATTCCCCTATATACGGAGTTACATGCTCGAGGGATAGAGGAGCACAAATAACGTGAAAAGCTGTCATGTAAGTTGCAATAACAAGTCTTTAAGCAGAGAGAAGTTGTGACCATATGCCACGACCTGTGTTTTAAAATAAGTGCATGTGGGCTAAAGTCGCAAGCTAAGTGACTCTCGTTTAGGTTTTTATTTTTGGGGTAGATTTGTGTGTCCATTGCAGTAATACCTTTTGTATAGTTGTCGACTGTGCATGCAGCCTTCTGCTGGGGTGCATGGCTCATATGATGTAGTGCATTTATATATCCCAAAACCATGGAATGTGTTGTCTCTTAAGACATGAATAATAGCTGTTATTATTGTCCGACCTAGAAGCTCTCCTTTTACCCAAATGGGCTTGATAAAAGGCTGAGTCATCCCCACCAAGGTTATTATGTGTGCTCCTGAAATCATCATAAATATAATGGCTGGTTCCTTTTCATATTCATCCCCATCTTTTATCATTGCCTTCAGATGGGGGAAATGTCCTCATGATAATTGAAAAAACAATTAAATCAATGTAGAAAACAGCCTATTGTATTAGATACACCTGCTCAACGTTCTACAGCTCGTGAATGCTTTGATGGTGGCCTCGGTTGGTTGTTAAGCAGACGAATCGATTAGCAGAAGGATGGGGAAATGAGGGCTTCTTTGTGCAATTTAACTTAATTAGTTTTTACATTTAGCATCTCGGCCATTTATTGAATCGTAAACTAAATACAAGGTTGACAAGACTTCAAAGTAGGTTTTTGGAATACCATAGAAATGCCATTGGAATGCCAATTGAATGCCGGTGGAATCCCGGTGGCACCCAAACAATGGAAACATTCTCTCTACCAAGAATGAAATCTATATCCAAGCTTTCTTAGTTTCTGTATTCCATGTTTTTATGTAGTAATTCATTGAGCAGAGTTGATTAAACTTAATGATATCGAATTGTGTATCCAACCCACTTTTACCTCAAGAGGTTTTACTGTCACTTATAGCTTCCATTAACTCATATTATGAGGAAATACTAAAAAAGCTGCTCATCTACTTTAAAAGGATATCCGTCACTAAAGAAATGTCTCATCTCCACTTTCTGATGACTTCAAGTACATACTCTATGCCTGCACACAGTGTCTAGTCCAACTCTTCCCGCCTGAGTTTCAACACCGTAAACCTGGGTAGTTGGAACGGTAGCCAGTCATTTTATTGCAAACATTACAGAGTGGTACATAACAGGGCGGACAATAACACCGAAAAACACTGAAAAGATTAAATAAATATACAAAGGTTAGTGGAGAAAGGGGTTAAAATGTGTCAGGATGGGGTTGGGGTGGCATTATAAGGATTGAAAATAGGTGTTAGGGAGGAAGCCCGCAAATGAAAAAAAAATAAAAACAAAAAAAAGATCGCTGTTTTCCGGTGTTTTGACCGCGATGAAATATACCACTCTGTAATTGTGGTCAGTAAAAGCACATATAACAGTTGGAACTCATTTACTCAGACATAGTCTGCATCTGTAGTGGAACACTAACCAAGAAACTGGGCCAATATTCCATGAGCTGAACGCCAGCTTTAAGGTAAAAAACGATTACCCTGATTTTCTGTGAGTTCAGTTTATAGTTATACAGCATCATATAAGGGTGCTGTGCACTAAACAAGCAACACAACATTTTTGAAAGAGTCCCCAGAATGTGATCTATGGGAGGTACATCTGGATATACAGCATCCAGCACACCGACTGCTCAGGAAAGACCACAGAACGCCTCAGAGGCATTCACATGACCTCTTATATCTGCCCCCTTAGGAATGGTCCTTGTTCAGATCCTTCAAACTCCTCACATGCCCTTCAGTTACATGAAAAGCTCACCGAAAAATCACCCTCCAACAGAGCTAAGATCCGGATTCCATTTAAGATGCAGCACGGAGACTGCCACCATCCATGTCATCAATGATGCCCTCCTTCACACGGATGAAGGTAATCTCCGCTTATCTGTTTTGCTTGACCTGCCTCCCTTCTTCAATACTGTTGATCACAAAGTGCATGTTTAACATGTTAACCACCATATGGGATGGTATGACTCAGTACTGCAGACACGGAAAGGCGACAGTTCATCCAGATGGCCACCCACAGATCCCAACACTGCCCGTTACCTGCAGAGTCCTTGACACTAACCTCGACATTATGTTTTAACAATATTCTGATGACACCCAACTCTACTTAAATGTCAATTATGTCAATGGAATGTAAACTGGCCTTTTGCTCATTCAAGCATAGAAGGCAATTGCCCATCGGAAAATGAACCCCACAAACAGAACGTTCATCCTTCTCCGAAGCTCTATGAAGCACGCTCAAATCCATAACTGGATGATGACAATCAAAATTGATGGCTTCTCTCCACATCTCTTGTCCATTGCTAAGACCCCCGCTGTCTTCCTCGACAACGCCCTATCCTTCAAGACCCACATCAGGAACAAAGCCCAGCCATCCTGGTAGCAGGTTGCTCTTCTTCACAAAACAAAGCCCTTCACCCTACGACATACTTCAGAAACATCACCCAAGGCCTGGTACTTTCCCACTTGGATGGTAGCGGTGCTCCCTTTGTCTCCTTCACAATCCTAATGGAATCTGTCTAGCATGCCACAGTCTGTCACATGGCAGGACTGAAGAAATATGACGTTACCCAGGTAGGTGCACTGGTTAATGCTTCCAAGCCCACATCAACTTCAAAATATTGTTATGTTATGTTATGTTATGTTATGTTACTTGGCATTTGTATAGTGCCTTAGGTATCATTGATATGATCTCAAAGCTCTGGTAGGTTGAACGCCCTCGGGAACCGTAGTTGAAGTCAGTAGAGAGAGAGAGTGTCGTACGGTGCGTGGGTGCACCGGATATGTGTGTAGCGGGTGCAGTTGTTGGGTGATAGCTGCTTCCTAGCGATCGGTGTGGTGCCGAGGAAATCAGTTGGATGTGTTCAGTCTGGTGGGTGGACACCTAGACTGGGATCTGGCTGTGTTAGGCCTGAGGGACGCCTATGCGAACAGCTAGCTGGAATGTGCTCAGCTAGCTGTGTTTTATTAGAGTGATGAGGTGATCATGGAGTCGTGTTCGTATGTGTACTGCTAGGCCGAATTATCAGGAGTATAGCTGTGTTCTCATTGAATGATGGTGTACAGTAGAGAGTAGGCGTAGTGGTGTGATATGGTGGTTGTCAGTATAAGCGCCTGAGACCAGGCATGTGAGCAGGACAGAGGGGACGCACATAGCGACATACAGATATATAGCGACAGGGTGGATACAGTTATATATGGGATACAGATATATATGGGGATACAGGTAGATAACATATATAGGGGATACAGATATATGGCAACATCATGGTGAGCAGGTGTTGCCTCCATCCGAAACATCCACTGTTATACAAACATGTGAGAACCAAGGGCCCATCCTACCTGGCAGAAACACTCACCATCTCTAGAGACCTTCAGCACAATCTACTGAGACTAGAATCTTGTACAATGCAATAAAGAAAGAACCAGAAAACTAGCCCTTCTCTACTGTAAACCCAGACTCTTGGATAGCATCACTCTGCATAGCAAACTGGCGCCATCTCTACTGCACTTCATACAGGAACTGAAGGCCCTGGTCCTCATGGAACACATCACCACCCATTGCCCCCCTGATAATACATCTGCTCTGTCCTCCTCTTCATTCACTGTTTCCCTCTCCCTGCTCTCCCTGCACTCCCTGCACTCCCTACACTCCCTGCGCTTATCTCTTTATAACTTCCTCATCTTTAGTGTTGGCTATCAACTGGCACTCAAAGTGTGGTCTATCAGAAAGTATTTGTAAAGGAAGTGAAGATAGGAGAGCTATGAGATGTGAGGAAGGACAAACGGCCTGTACCCCCCGCATACCCCCACCCCCACTGACTGCTAATGACCATGCTGGTCTCAATGGTCATTCATTGTCCCTCCCATTGCAAACTACAGCCATTTAGATCTCTGAGTATATTTATTTGCTTTCCAAGAAGACCTCTGATAGGTAATGGCCTAATTGTATCTGCCACTTGATTTGTACACAGTATGTGTGTCCTTGCAGCTGTTCCTTGGACTGAGTTCCTGTTAAAAGCAAGCATTGGCAAATCCAACAGTGTTGGCACATGTGTGTACATTAGATAGGCCTTTGCCAGGAACTATTATAATATGCCCAGGTACTAACGCCATTTTTCATCATTGCCATTTTATGGATAGGTAGTACCATTATGGTAGGGCCTGAAAAATGTGTATCCCATGCCTACACAAAAGCTGATTGTTTTGTGCAGTACCCCATTGCTCTCCAGCTAGGTTTGCAATATAGTTATCACATAGAAAAATGCATGCATACATACATACATACAGTGACAGGGTCCCCTGCAGTTGGGCAGATGACAATCACAGAATGGATTAGGAACTGAAGTCCCCCCCCCCCGTAGGGAGCTTAAAGCAAAAAGAAGGAACCGCCATAGAGTGGAGGGAGCTTTAATCTCCCTCCAGCCAGACCCAAACATCCTGAGCAGGTTGTAATGTCTTTACCCTACGAGTGTGGAAATACATTGTTTCCTTCATCACTGACACCAAAGGAAATATTCTATATTTGGAGTTATATGCACATGGGCTGTATAAGCCCGCAAATACAGAATTACAATGGGGAAAAGAATAAACGGGGCCATTCCTCTGCCCAGATAATGTTGAGGGACACCAAAGTTGCAATTCCTTAGTAACGGAGAAGTCACAAATATACCAAATATCTCCTCAAGCTTTCCAGAGTAATTTCTGTTGTGGAATTCACATCCTGTGAGCACATAGATAGACAAAGATTAAAGCAGGAAGTGGCAACAGGGCTTCATACCGAGGGGGAGGGTCCATGTAGGAGCATGCCAGTTGTACAATCCAAAATGGTGTCAGGGCTTTAAGTGAGTTTAAGCCAACCCCCTTTTAGCCCTCGTGACCCTGAGCACATGGCCAAAAAAAGTGTAGCTCAAGCCACACTGCCTGGGTGCATCCATGTTTCAAGGCACCACCTAAGGAGAGTAGAGACTCCCCTTTTTAAAGAGCCAGCCCAATTAATCCCTGCCATTCCTTATAAAAGCTGGCAAGAGGGGAACTGCAGACTCAGAGAGACCCCTGCTTTGAAATGTGAAAGGGTCCTGGAGACTGTGTGTAAGTCTCCTGCTTCCTGGTCTATGCTCAATCGCAGAGACAAGAAAGGAGGTGAAATTGGTGTGTGGAGGGGAGGAAGAAGCGCGGAACAGGGAGGAGAGGGAGACTGGTACGACAAAAAAGCTTTTCCGATTGGAAGAGAGTAGAAGTTATGTGGCACAGCAGGGAGAGCCTTAACTGTTGGTGACAGAGAAAGGAATCATTTGGGAGTAGAGACAGAGGGGTATCAGTTTGGAGAGGACAGTTAGAGAAGGAGAGAAATGTTTGCCAGGAGTGTGAGATTATCTGGAAGGAGACAGTGAAGAATATTTTAGTCTTGAAGAGTAAAGGAAAGACCAGTTCAGGGATGAAGGACGGAGTGATGATTAGCTAGAGGATGGAGGGTGATGCCATTTGGGAAAAGAGAGGTTTGTTAGAGATGGAGGAGAGAATTGGTTATTGGGAGAAGAGAGGAGTTATTGAAGGAGGAGGTGGGTTACTATCAGAGAAGTTAGCCTTGTTGGCAGAAGGAGGAAATAGGGTACTATCAGAAGGGAGAAGGGGAGGAGATCAGAGTGGGAATTTGTCTTGTGGGGGGAGAGAGAAAGAGAGAGAGAGAGACATGATGTAACACGCGAGTGTTGGTGTAAAGGGGAATCCGGGGGATGCTTGGAGGTCGGGTAGAATCAGAGTGAGAAGGAGCAAGATCATTAGAGAAAATAGTATTTTGGGCAAGAGGAGACATCTTCAGAAGAGCGAGGAAGGGATTAAGCCGCCAGAGAGGTAGATAAAACCAGACCATCTTGGGCACAAAAGAGAAGGGGATCCTGTAAAATATATTTTGGTCCAAATATTAATATTTGGGTTGGTCATTAAGTGGACACCATAATCGCATACCCCTCATATTCAGTCCTACCCCACATTGCTGGGCAGGAAACAGGTGGTTTTCTCAAAAGTGTATTTATTCAAATAGAATTAAAGGTGGTCCCCAGACTTTATGCAGGGATGTCATCACAATGTTACACAATAACAGGCAGTGTGTCTTCAGAAAACGAAATGAACCTGCCTGCATGAATCCCACTAGTTCCCACACACATGCATTGCATCAATTCTATATATACCTTAAGTTCTAAATAACACTAGACTTTCTAATTGTACTTCTCAAAATCCTTAAAACATCTTCAAATTACACACAGAGTCCCATATACAAAAGAATCAATGAATTTTGCTTTCTCCAATAACACAAGCAATGTATAGAATCAGAGAAATGGTGCATGTCTGACTTTTTTTCCCACATAGGTCCAGTGTTGTGGGCTGTTAACATGTGTGTGCGGTTCAAAATAGGCTTACAGTAGCTTGTGCTAAAATTCTATAGTGTCTGGGTTAGAGAAGTCATGTTTTCAATTTAGAACATACAGAGTATTTTGTTTTACCTACCCCAAGAGAATGGTTTTTAGATTGTATTGAACAAATATATATGCCCTCCCCTTTAAAATCATATATAAATCTCACTGAGCAATTTCAGAATCAGGGGTTGCCTGGGATTTGCATTCACACAATTTCCTGGGAATAGAAATGACTCATTTTAACTTGCTCTCATTTTTTAATTTAGTTTAAGTAACTACGGCCTTCACAGAGCAAATATTATTTACTTTACTTGACTATATTTATAGTGCGCACCAGTTGACCCTGAGGTTAAAGGGCGCAACAAAAAACATGGAGCAGAGAAACCAACAAATATCAGAACAGACACAACATATGGTCAACATACATGACTCAGACAATAGAGATCATAAAGACACCCCAATCAAGGGCGAATGCCTTTATATAAACATCCGTCTCTTCAGCTTAATTCTTAACAACGCTGATCTCAATTCTCTTAGTTCTGGAGGGATAGCATTCCAAGCTCTTGGTACAGCCAGACAAAACGCGCATTTCATGGCCCTGGTAATTTACATGGTGGAATCCTGATCTGATTAGTGCAATTTGGTCTTAGAGTTCTGGCATTTAATTTATTGCACACTACCTCACTCAGATAGAGAGGGCTAGAGCCCATTAGGCATTTGGGGGTAATCAAGAACAGGCGGTAATAAATCACCAACTGGAAGCCAATGCAGATTGTATCTTGCATCTGAGACATGTTCTCTCCTTGTAAGTCCAGTGATAACCCTTACCGCACTGTTCTGTATAATTTGTAATCTTTTACCATCGGATTTAGCTATGCCCACTTATAGACTAGTGCAGTAGTCCATTTTTTACTCTACCATGGCCCCAGTCACAATTTTAGAGTTTGCTTGCGAGATATATGTCCGAAGTTGTGCTAACAGATTTATCTAGTAGGCCGTGGAGGAAACTAGGCTACTTAGTTGTGCCCGCATTTCAAATTCTGATCTGGGAGGATCCCTAGAGTTGGAAGCAACACAATGTACTGAGGTTAATGTTTGTCCTCCTGCATGGCATACGTTCATAAGCATATGTGTAAGGGACCCCAACATCATAATTCAGAATGTGGGGGTTTCTTTAGAAAAGGATTTGCTCTGGTTTTCTCCACATCCACCAGATTCTGAATGGGACCTCTGCAAGGAGCAGGGAGCGTGGTGGAAATCCAGAGTGCAGGTTTTCACTCTATGCCCAGAGAGTACACACGCCTCCAGCGGATCAGTATTCATATCCCGGCGAGGAGCAATGATTGCCATGGACTTCGCCAGCTGTTATTGGACCTGCTCAGTGGAATCAATTACCTTTATCTGCCAAGCTAGCGTGGCTGCACAGCAGAGATCCATTTGGTCGTTGTGCATGGATCGGAAATATGCATGGAAACCGGGGGTCTGCCTGGAGTGCAGCGCCCGCTGCTCCGAATTAGAAAATCACAAGAACCTGGCAGAGAGGACCCTGACAGCAGATGCAGTCAGTGCAATCTCTGCCTGTTTCTCCAGCCTGACAAGAATTGCCCCCGGACACTGTTTTGGTGATCTAGTCCTCCTTCTTCTTTGTCTTGGGAGGATAGCTCAGGGGCAACGGGATCCCCGGGTCCACACTTAGAAACCTCTGGGTATTAAGCGCCTTATAAATAACCAATTACAATTAGATCTCTCCGTGGACATTTCACTTTGTGAAAATGTGCCTGTTATGCGCTTTCGGTGTGATCAGTATTGAACTCAGTGTGAGTTTCTGTCCTTAAAAGGAAGCCTGAAAAGCTTATTTGAAGATTGCAGTGAAATATGAATTTGGGGAGTTGAGGCGTTGGTTGAAGCTCTGCCCCCTGCCTGCCCCCACCTCCTGGACCGGCACAGATGACAGTGACTGCTGCGGCTGACAGGAACCCAAGCGCTGGAGCAGAATTGTTCAATTGCCAGCAAGAGCCGTGAACAGAGATCCTCCGAGCCGGGTGAGGTGACACTGCACTGGAAGCTCTTGGCAGCCTGGCACTCCAGGCCTGGCAGAGCCTTTGAAGTGGGATGTGATGTCAGTCATTTCTAATTGCTCTGTCATTCATAAGCAAGCATGCCGTTATCTAATTGTAGGCCCGGAGGAAGAACATGACACGTTTCAGTCCCCATTTCCTGGGTTGTCATTCATTTCAACTGGTTGCCATGATGACGCGGGACCATGTATTTGTTGCCCTGTTAATACTCTTTTGCAGCGTTTCATCTTTTGAATGTGCCAATAAACATGATTTCCGAGTGATTGCTGTAAGTACCCGTCCTCTCCATGGAGTAGTGAAGCGGGGTAAGGATATCACATTAAAATATTGTAAGTTATGATGGATAAATATTTGATTGCCCAATTAAATAATATGTACATACCTGTGAACAACCGCATCACATTTTGGGCCTGACCATTTTTTCAGAATTGAGCAGAAAAAAGGATTTTCCGATTTTGTGGAATCCACGGAAATCTGCCCACATGTGCTATTCAATTCAACCACAATTTACGCAATGTTGTACTTCTGCGCATGCGCAACTGCAGTTTACAACTGTTCTACGCACGAGTATTCATGCAACCTACCGCATTTTCGTTCGTCCCCCGCAAAGACATTATTTTGTGTGGAATATTCTGCAGTATTTCAGGAAGGCCTTTAAGGACATTTCAAGAAATTGATTTCACGAGCCTTGTGGGGCAAAACTACGAAGAATGCAGGAATAGATCCAGTTATGTCTTGGACAAGGGTGTTTTGCAGATGGTACTACAAGGCAATTCATGGCAGCATAAATCGTTGCACCAACCCTGTGGACAAGGTGAAAAGAAGACTGAGAGAGGATGGGCCACTTATTGTCATATGATGGAGCAGACCGGATCCTCTGCAGGGCGTACCCAATGGATTCAAAGCATTTCTTGGGAGGATCCCATGACATACACAATAATGGGAAAGGAATCCCGAGCAGAGGACAGCTACTTGTGGCTCGCCAGATGTTTTGGACTACAACTCCCATGATCCCTCTACGATGACTATGCTACATAAGGCTGATGGGTGGTGTAGTATACATGGTCGAACATGGAAAGGTCTGAAACACAATCTCTGTTCATAGGCAAGAAAGATTATTCAACATACAAACCAGGCAGGTACCTGCCTGTGTTGGCTCAGAATTTAAAATGGAAGAAAGAGAATGGAGATGAGCTTATTGCCCTTGGAACGTGCATCTGTTAATGGATGGAATTACACCAGAATACTTTGGAGTCTAAATAACCAGACAAATTCAAGAAGATTGCAAATTATTGTTTTATTAACAATTATCTAAAACGGGGAGGTTACAACGAACATTATCGGACGTACGCTCAGTCTCTCAATGATTTCCACAAAAAATACACTTCATATACTCCATTATGCTTCAGAGTGACGTCATACTAGGTGGCAATAGTGAAACACCTATCAAGGGGCGGGATTGATTAAGGGAAACATCTAGGTATACAATCATATAGGAGCTGGGATTGTTATTGGCTGTCCTTTATCAGGTGGACAACTTATGCCTACCTCTTCAAACATTTAATTTAAGAAAAAATGGTGACTTTTTAAAATGTATGTGTGCCTTTGTTAATACAACCTTTGCACATACAGCACTCTACGAGAAATAAACATGATTACACAGGATTGCACTCTTAATGACATTATAGGCATTAACACAACAATTAAAACAGACATTTCATAAATACATTTCAGTCTATAAAAAGTTAAAATAAGAAATGAATACAAACTCTCACCATTGGTTAAAATTATTAAGACCGTATACAAAAGGGACCCGAGTGTCCCCTTGTTCAATTCTTATATTTGGGTATACATATGTACCCCTGCTTAGGGAATATTCAAACATTCAGAATAGGTGGATGTGCACGTTAGATAGACTGTCCTGGACTCGATTCCATATGAGGAATGCAGCGGATGTAACCACAAGCAATTCAGTGCCGTATAAGGCACTCAGAACTGGTCTGAGGCATGATTTAAGAATGCTCCGTAGCCTTTTGTCTAGAACTCCGCCAGAGAGCCACAGTTGGTAAGAACATGTCTCGCCGTTTCCACTTCCTTTCTACAGATTGTACAAATCTGCTCTTCTCTCGGAATACCTATCCACGTCCTCATATTACTAAATACAGGTAGAAGATTTAATCGTAAATATATGATAAATCGTATCAAAGTGGGGAGTGGGACGTGGTTACGTACTTTCGTGGGCTGTCTTTAAAACCACCCTGGTGTGTATATCTTTCATACTTGAGCTTAGTCGCAAGGTTTGTCAAAGAATTGATACGGTCATGTTCTGCCATTTGGTTTAGCCAAACCGGAGAGGGGGAACTCAATCAGACTAGATGGCATGTGCCTAACTCCGATTGTGTGAAGGTAGTAAACCCCATACGGTCAAGGTCTATGAACCAAGTGCTCAGAGACCACCTTCCCTGATATTGAAAGGCGGCCCTGAGCAGCTGATTTAATATTGGCCCATAGTCTACAAGCCACCATTTTCCAATGGGCTATTAGGGATGTTATCTAATTGCCTCCCCCAGCATGGCACAAGGTAGTCCAAGTAGGGATTGTAATATGTTGCCCGCAAGGGGCTGAAGCTATTTGACGGTGTTTTCCAGATAGGCCTCTAAGGCGTATGTTATAGCCGGTACTACTGCAACCTCGTATGCACATACCATCGCCTCGAATGAGCCTCCACCAAACCTGTTGATGACCTTTCGCAGGGCCAGCCATTTCTTCCACACTTTTGTTTTAATGCTAGTAGATAGAAGTTTTTGTGACCGATCATTGGATTGCAAAATGCCCAAGTTCTTATATGAAGTCACCTGCTCTATTTGAGAGTCACCTATCCACCAGGCAAAACTGTTGATCTTCGTTGCCTGCTTGCCAAAGTTTAGGATCTTTTTCTTGGCTAAGTTGATAATTAACCCATTGTCCGCAACATATTGGTGTATTCTATTTATCGTATGCTGGAGACAAAGTGGGGTTCTGGATAGCAGGACCGTATCGTCTGCATAAGTAAGGCAGTGAAGTGGCTTGGAACCACATGACAGCGTGTGACTGTTAGACTCCTTTTCCAAGTACCAAGGAAAGTCTGAAACATGAAGATTTTATGACAGGGGGGCAAATGGGCAACCCTCTTTCAGCATCTTGTTAGTAAAGAGGGATTCCGATAATTCGCACCTTTGTAATAGGTGAATTCTTATCGTTGTGTCAGAGTACAGCTTCTTCAGGGCGTACAAGAGTGATGGCTCAATACCCCAGTCACAAAGCTTCCTCCAAAGTCTGCTCCGACTAATTGAATCAAAGGCACCTGTATAGTCAACAAAACAGACATAAAGGCAAGACTCCTTGTAGTACCAGGCATCGGATATCAACGTCTGCATGACCCCAGATAGGTTGTGAAGTAGTATGGTTTTTCCTAAATCCCATTTGGGAATAGCGGAGCAGTCCCATCCCTGCAGCCCAAGTAATCAGCATCCCCAATAATATGCTTGAAAAGATTTCAGAGGAGCTATCCAACATAGCTAGCAAGTGGAAATAAGAAGGAATGTCCCAGAGAACTGACTTGTGGATCGGAACCAGAAATGATTGCCTCCATGAGCTGGGAATATTGCTGGTCTCGCCAATGTGAGATAAAAGAAGAGACAGAACTTCAGCCAACAGAGCAGGGTCATCTTTAAATATTACTTTGCTCAGCCCATCGGGTCCTGTGGGCGCTGAAGGTTTCAGTGAAATAATGACTGCCTCTAGATCAGTTTCATTAAGGCATTGCCATACCCATGTATCTTTCATTGGTTGTCTTTCAATCGAGACCAGGGCCTCCAATCTGCCCAATAAATGTTCTTTCTGTGGTATGCCCAGGACTCCTCTGAGACAGCAATGATCTCATTTGTAACCAAGCCATCCACAAGGAGAGAATTATGTGCCAGAATGTCTTAGTATCATTGGTACTAACTGAGCTCCATCAGTGGTTGGCAAACCAAGATTTATATCGTTTTAGGATGCGTTGGTTTTCCAACTTTCTCTCTGCCCAGACTAGAGCCACTTGTTTATGAGCAATCTAAGATCTCTATTTTGCTCCCTTTTCATTTTTGCAATCGCAATATCAAAAGGTCCCAAATGGGCGTCAGTAGGTTTAAAACTTAAAAGATGTCTGGAGATGTCAGGACCAAATTATCTTATTAGACCTGTCAGTTGCCAATCATTAGAATCCAGCATCTGGGCTCGGGATTTATCTGGGCATGACACTATATGGTTGAATTTCATGATCTTCGTAGTTGTCCAACAAAGGTGATTGCCCTGTTTGTTTACTTTCGGGTTATTCTTAAGTATATCCTCTCTGGAGGGGCCCACTGGGAGTGACATAGTGAGAATGGCATGGTCACTCATGTGGGTTGGTAATATTTCTCCCACTGGGTTGTTCTGTAGCATGGCATTGTTTATGAAAATAAAATCAATCCTACTCAAATGTGTGCCATTTAACCACGTGGGTATGAAGGCGTCCCCAAGTGGAGTGAGAGAATTGACATCAAATTCCAAAAACATGCCACACCAATCATTCGCCCCCCTAAAAGGTACAAGAGCATGCACCTTTCCCTTAGGGGTCAGGCAGTCTGTATTAAAATCCCCGGCCAAAATGATTTTGCTCTCGGGAAATTGGGCCGTCCATTCTCTTAGGCAGTCCTTGACCACCTTCATTCATTTCAAAGTACAGCTGCTATCTGGGGGTCATAGTATGTTATTAAAAGGAAGGAGTGTGTATCAAATGGAGGAAACATCAAGGACCCACAAAAAATATTGGGGTGGAACTAACCACCTGAATAGACTTTCAAACCAAACGCAACCTTTGCCCCCATACAGAGACCACCCTTTGGGCGACCCACAATAAGGGTCTTTCAAAGGCTGAACAACAGGGTATTCCCATCCAGGTCAAACCTACTGGTCAAGCAAGTCTCCTGCAAAAAAAAAGTGTTAGCCTTCTTTAACGTAGCAGTCCCCTACGGGTTAACCAGAAAGGAACTGTATCCTTGTGTGTTCCAGGAAATAATATTAAAGACATTGCACCGTAGAGACTTAAGTTGTTGATTGTTGGAGGGAATATTCAGCCAAATTGCCATAACACAACCTTTTTGTAAATGTGGGACCTTTTTGGAAGGATAGCCCTGGCGGCCACTCTGCTGGCTCTTTGGTCTTAACTTATAGGCATTCACCGGACCAATATATGGTTGGAAGATCGCCACTTCGAATCCAAACCGAGTCAATTTCTCAGCATGTCTGCAGATCAGTTCAGCAATCTCTGGCGTGGCCATAGTTGCTAACACCCAGTTACTGGCACTTTCCAATCAGTGTTAGCTCCAAGGAAGCTATGTCTGAGAATGTCAGCTGGAGAAGCCATGAGCGGTTAAGAAACGGGCTTGAGTCTGTCGGATGTTTCTCAACTATTTTCACAAACCTCGAGTCCAACAAAAATGATCAGGCAATTTGGCTTTTGCGGCTGCCTTTTGCACTGTTGCAAATGTTCAACATGTGTCAACTAACGCTGAGAGCTGTCGTCACCACTATTGTTAAAGTGCACCCTGTCAGGTGCCTGTAGCTGGGATTTGTGTTGAAGAGGCTGGGTTTGCTGATCAGTGCCTGTCGCCCTCCTTTTTCCTGCATCCGATTGGTCACAGGAGGATGCCTCTGACTAGTCGGTACTTGGCATGGGCAGGGGTCTTTGGGCGGAAGAAAACATCCACCCTCACAGTTCCGCTTCTTAGATGTTTCTTAGATGTTATTAGCAGAGCAGCAGAAGTCTCGGTGTACAATGTTTTGCCTGGATTATCAATGTTTGCCTTATTGTTTGCCTTATTGCAAAGATCTTTCTCAGGCCGCCTTTGCAGCTTCATTCCCTTCGTTCCATCCCCTTTTGTTACCATAGCCCATCCATCAAGGGAGCCACATAGCCTGACCTGCCTTGGTGATCCATCGCCAGTGTCCCTTGTAATGGTATAAAAGCCTGTTGTTGATGGTTGAAGTAATGGAGGGTTCTTGCTGTTGGTATAGCAGGAGATTGGAAGCTAGTCAACGGCCGCCCCACATATATACATGAGTTAGGGGAATGGTTGTTATGGTCGGTAATGTGCATAGAATCTGGTGGACTATTTAACATAGACATTTCAGTGCATAGTGCTTTGAGGGCGTGGTCCTCAAAGAGGGACACAATGTTCACTGTGTCCTTGCCACTAGTTGCTATTGTTGGAAGGTGGCAAGGTTTAGGCCGCCTAGGCTTCGGCAGAGATCCACTGGCTTTAGAAGGTGGTTGCCCAGAGGTTTGGTTATTACTGAGGCTTGACTGGCCACTTTGGTGGGTGCCAGGCTCTTGTTCCGTTGTAATTGTTCGCCTACGATGATGCGCTGCATGATGCTTTCGAGAAGCGAGGTTGTGTTTGATTGATTTTCAGCCAACATGGTGACCAATAAAAAGAGGGATTCCAGTTTAGCTTCCATGGACCGCATGGTCTGAAAAACATCTCCCTCATCCTTACCCTGGTCCTAATCATCCCATATAGATGTAAACGTGACAAATTCCGAATCTTCGGTGACCCTACTAATGGTAGTTGCAAATGTATCCAAGTCTGGAGTGTCAGATAGGTTTGTAGTTTGAGTGGGTGCTTAAGACAGGACTTGTAGACCCAGTGATTTCCTTCAAATATTTTCACAAAGCTTTAAAGGGGAACCATTGTAGTCTATCGTAAAGGAGGTAACCAAGGAGGTCGGCTGGATCATGACATCCATGGGGTCCCTTTTTAGGTCAACGACTGGTTGCAGTACAGTCAGGATATCCTTGGGCACTGAGGTAGGGCCCTGTGGTTTGGAAAAATAGCCTTTAATTTTAGGTTATACCATCCGGATGAGAAAACCATGCCGCAAGACCTAGCGCACTCTGCAGCTTATGAGTTCACGTCCCGGCAAAACAGCCTCAATATTTTCCCATGCCAAGGTTCATCAAAGCTGTGCTATGGAGTTGGATAACAATAATTCCTATTGTATGCGTTTTGTGGCGTCAGTGAGTTCAAGTGGGATAAAAAGCTTCATTAATATTATTTGTTTAATTAATTGTGTATTGGTTTATTCAAACCTATAACAACACTCTACATCAGATATAACAATTAAGTCAGTATTTATACAAATGCACTTGTTAAAATGAAACGCTTCCACGTAACTACATCTTTAGGGCTTTATTCCAAATGTGGTGGTCTGTAAATAAGGGTGCCGGTCATACCATGCCAGCACCCTTTTTGGACAGCCACACCCCAACTCTGTCTTCCGGGGGCCGTTGCACCCGGCAGGTCTGGCCTGCTGGGCGCACCAAACTTGTTAGGCGGAGTTGTCTTGGAAACACCAGCACCATTAAGAACGGTGCTGGTGCTTCTGTGATCCCATGGGGACTTATCTGCCACCTGACTTCCCGCTACGCCGGGACTTGCAATGTCCCATTGGCACAGGCAAATGAGGTGGCCAATTTGGTGTTACGAGGACGGCAGCAACCCACCGGCTGCACCAGCGGGTTATCACCATCTTCGTAATGAGGCCCATATGTTAGAAAGAAATTAAAATTACATAAAATAACAGTCTATAAATTCATCAATTTATTTTCACAAATGGCTAACATTTCATCAATTTTCACGGTTTAAAATCAACTAACTTAATACGTTTTAAACATGTTCCTACTGCAATTACTTGAGCAACCTTAGTCCCAATAAACAATTTAAACCACACGTCATATTGTAAAATATCTGTTCTCCAAGCCATGAATTCTCCAAAAATTTCTGAATTGGGTCAGCCCAGGTCAGAAAATAACAACATGTTTTAGGCTTTCTCCAACATCCAATTGATTGCAAAAGAGACAGGATCCGGACGTCAAAGGCAATGTATTTTTTATTCCCAGAACCACAGGAGCGGGTAGTAGATTAAATCGGAATCTCATGAAAGCGTAATGATACTTTGCTTTGGGAAACATTTCTAAATATTTAGGCAAACTCCCAGTGTTTTCTTTTCCCAAGCCAACTCTTTATACAAATAGTATTGTGGTCGTGCATCACATGTCTTGCATCAGTCATGTGAATATAGTTTTTACTTAACTGATGCAAAAATCATTATTAAACCTTCACATTTTTGGTTTACCGCTTCAAGGAGAGTCAGGATCTTTTCTTTGTATGTGACCAGCACATCCACCTTGTCAAGTACCATTTGGCCTTTCACGCCCCAATACAATTTCTCAGAAGCTGCCTCCGAAATACGCCTTTACAGGGACAGGACTCTCCTGCATGGTAGGAAGGATATTCCCAAGTCATATCTCAATGCAACTATGGGTACACAATTCGGCAATTTCAAAACTGAACGCCAGGTTATTTCCTCCAGGTGTTCCAAAAAATGAAGAATCGCGATATGAGTTGAACTCTATTCCGTACATCATGATGGGAACCACCTTCCCACGATAAAATGTAATCAATGGCACCAACGTAAACCTTCCATATTAAGACAAAATGTGCATCATTTGCGCAATGAATTGTGAGGCTTTTGCTGTCATCCTGTCCTCTAGGCTATATTTGGAGGGCTTTGTAACCACAGAAAAGCCAATATATTTTAAATCTTGAACAATCTACAGTTTCTCACACCCAAATTTCCACTGAAAGCTGTTTTTTCCTTTAGATTTTGAGAATCCCAAAATGTTTGTTTCAGCGACATGTATCTTCATTTAATTATTTTCAACTGTGTACAAATGAAATTGATTTATCAGGCGCTGTAGTACTACCTCTGTGTGGTCCATTAGAATGATATCACCGGCATAGGTAAACTGTGATATTCTGGTGTTACCCAATCTAGGGGATACAAAAGCACTTTCCTTGACTCACCTAAATCTAACAGATATAAATGAAAAGACAGGTTGCTAGAACGCAGCCCTGTCTTAGACCATTAGATCTCATGATTTCCTCAGAAAGTTCTCTCAACCCATTGATGCAAACACGCAAGGTGGTATTAGAATGACGATAGACTAAAATGCCCAATAAACCTTCGGAAAGCTTTTACTCTAGCTCATGCCATAAACGTACACGATCGACTAAGTTGAACACCAGTGATAGATCGACTGAGGCAACGAACACTGTTCGGCGCAGACTATTATCAGGCCATTTAAAGCGGTACAAACTCCACTCCTGACACCTGTTTGGAACCTGGCGAGGCAGCCCTCCATGTTGGCCCATTGCTCGATCTTTTCCAAGATCAAGGGTGTGAAAATCGTACTCTTTACATCCAGATGGGCGATAGGTCTTTAATTTATAGGATCATTCCTATCGCCCTTCTTATATATAGTAATGATCATGGATGTTTTCAGCAGATAGGTGCTCTTTCGATACTTTAACTATATTTTTAAACAGGAGGAATATAATTATTGCCCACATTTATGGTGCCTTCTTTAAAACTGCTTTACTAAGACCATGCAGTCCAGGCACTCTCGACTTGGAAGCCTTTTTGATAATTCAGAGTACATCATAATATTCAAAGTCCAACACCCAAGGGTTAATCTGGTTAATGCGCCCTTGATTTGTACCTTGGCTTGAATCATTGTAAAGGGAAGTGAAGTCTTTAACCACAAGTCTTCACTTATGAAATTCAATTGTTTTGCATTGTCTTGCACGTTCTGTTGCGGAACCAATGTTCACAATTGCTTGCATTATTCTTTTAGCCCATTTTTGTATGATTGTGGCTGTCTTCGTATTTTTGTCAGCTTCTCCCGCACTGAAATGGGATCTTATTTTATTTGTTTAATTTCAGAGCAATGACTTTTTATTTTTCTTGAACTAACGCGTCATAAGCTTGAGGGCGGTGAGATATCAGGCTATTAATTTCCGAAAGAGGTATTAGCCATTATCTGTTCTCTTGAGAAACCATGGAACCAATCCATTGTGAAAGCATCACTTCTCTCTGCCACTGCCACAATTTTACTATTAAATACATGCTGTACCTCTGTATTCATGTTTTTCGATATTTTTCCAGATCCATGATACAGCACAGGGACATCGTCTGGGGGTCGCCAGGGGTCACAACTGTGACCCCTGAGTTCTCCCTTGCTACCCCTTTGGTCTCCCTTGCTGCCCCTAAAAAGAAAAGTTTTTTTTTTAATGGAAGCTCCTGGGCTGTGGCCAGCGCCATGTGGCTCTTTGTTTCTGGAGTAGTGTCTGGAATTCTTGTTCAGGCCTCTTAAAAAGAAAGGGGGTTCCACAAGTGTAACACTTTGAGCAGTGACCCTAAATAAGAAAGAAAAGGAATAACAAATCATTTGTCTTTCTGGAATTCTATACAATGATTGCTAGACTCATTAAAGGTTTATTTCAGGCACACTTCAGGGGATGAGTCACCTACATGGCCTCCCTGATACAGCGTTACCTTTTTTTTGAGCAGATCAAGTTTACTGTGTTGGTGCTGACAATAATATTTCTCTCAAAGTTTATACCACCTGTTAACATATGGTGGTCCCTGTCGACTGATTCCATAACTTCCTAGATATAAACACCTTAGGCACAGTGCTTCAGGCATAAAGATATCATCTATCCTTGATGAAGATGAACCCCTGTACCATGTGTGTTTACTCGGGATTCTTTATTATTATTTTAGAAGAGCATGAATGTTGCTTAGCTGTGAATTTGGGTGGAAAGTGAACATACATTCATACATGCAATTGGCCTAAAATTCCAGGAAGACTGAGGCTGGTGTGTCGCTGTTGTGGACTGAAGTCACACTGTCAATTGTCCCTTGACCAGAAGAGTAATATGCAAACTAAGCAACCAGCATTCTTTAATAGGCAACACATTAAAAGGCCTCAAACACAGTGGTGCAAATGATGGTAACTTTATCAAAGATCCTCTAAATGGTTGTCTTTATCTCTCTTTAACTGGCTGAAAACACACTGCACTCTGCGGCAGAACTACAGAAGACTTTTTAGATTTGCAGCAGATCAGCATCGCCATAGTTATTTTCATCTTCTCTCCTTTCATTTCAGCTTCACTTTTATCATATGAACACTAGCGGTAACCAGCATAATATACTCCTATCTATCCACCTCTTTCTCTCTCGCTCTCTTCTCTCTCCTCTCTCCTCTCTCTCTCGCTTTATCCCGCTCTCTCTCCCTCTCTCTCACACTCTATGGGCCTCATTACAGTTTGGCTGGTCCGAAAAAATTGCTAGTAAACTTGCCAGAAATTCCAGACCGGCAAAACACAACTTTGCCAGTGGGGACACCTTCTTTCCTCCAGCCCTGAGATGCCGGTAAATCAGGACCCCCCCGGGCAAAAAATGCTGCAATTAGCAGCACTGGTATCGCCGGTGCCAGTAACTGCTGCAATGCCCTCCACGGAGACCTATCCTACTCCATGGAATGGGGATTTACTGGCGTTTCCGCCGTCTAGAATATCCCGGTAATACCAGGATATCAGGCTGTGGAAACAGTCGGGGCAGTTTGCCAGTATCCCGCCAGAATAACCAGTAGCATGCCGGAAACTCTCTTTCTCTCTGGGTGACAGGTACGGAGTCAAGTGAGCATTCGCTAGCACCACCTCAGGCAAGACTAAAACAGATGTCATGGACGTGTGGGGGAGCATGTGTTTGTTTTGGCAAAAGCAGCTATGTAAAAAGGACTTTATTTAATTGTACTTACATTGTAAACTGGCTTTTTTAACATTTTAAAATGTTTATTTCTAATGATCACTTCCGGTATACATTGCAATCATAATAAGAATGTTACACTTGTCTTACTGAACGAAGCACAGTATCAAAACCTAGAATAACTGTGTGCATTATTTCCGGATAGAAGGTTATCATTCCAAGAAGCTCTGTCTGCACAGTCTATAGACTCCAGACTGTATCCCAACGAGAACGTGAGAGTATTTACCATATGTAAGAATAACCACAGATCTTCATATTAGGCCAATATGTCTATGATAAACGTGATGTCTGCTTCAATCACCAAAGCGCGCTGCACACTGGGAACGGTGCTCTTTATATCCAACAGTCACACTAACACTAAAATGCGGATACGAGTGAATGAAGGATATATACTAATTTGGGCAACTTCAGGTTTCAGATCTGAGGGTAAAATAATGTCACCTATGTGGGCGGCATATCACAGCAGAGTATTCACGAAGGCGTCTGAAGGGGAAGGTTGAAATTGAGTATACATCTATGGGGAGGTTACCTTTCATAAGGCGATGAGAAAGGCCAGGTACAGCACTGTCGGGGCCTCTGTGGGAGGCCTGTACGGCAGCCTGGGAGAGAGGTTAAGGCTGGGTGAAGGGGAGATCTCTGGGCAAGTAACTGGCCAATCTTTATTGGGCCAGCGACTCGTTTTGGAATTTCTCTCAACAGCATTTAAAAGGGGAAATGCGGTGGGCCTGTGTGCAATGCCACGGGTCAAGCCCGTCCTTCCTTTCTTTTCATGTACACTTCTGTCCGTACTATACCTCCATATGCTGCGAGGTCTCTACATTGGGAAGCTCTACAGTACCTTTGGAGACGTGCTTTTGGATCTAGATGAGCATGGTTGTAGACGCCTCTCGGCACAAGCAGAGAGGGTGCCCAGATGCTCCTGTCAGCAGAGGAGCCTTTGTGAAAGGTTTGTACCGTGTCTCCCATACTTTGAGGCTGTGTCCTTTTATCTGTATGTCAGGCTGGCTCTAGCGTGTCTCTACCTCTCCCCTTTAGAATCAGGATTATTTCTATTTTCTCATTCACCTGACACTAGGCAGGCAAAGACACCCAGTTTCTGGAACATCTCTGGTGACATCCCTATTTCTAATCCAGTCACCACCTCCCTCTCCTAGTCTGACCACTCTCTCCTTTATCTCCCACCTGGGGCTCCTTGGCCCTCTATCTGAGCCACCCCTTGCACTGCCAGCCTCCTTTGCCTTCATTCAACTGATGAAGCGAGTGTCAGTTGCTGTGCTTGCCTCCACCTTCATCCCACCTTCCACCCCACCCCTGACTCTCCCTCTGACTCTGTCCTTGCTAACTTGAACCTTACCATCTATAACACAGTTGCCATTCTTGCCCCTGCAATGAGGATGCACCTAAAACCTGCCACCAAGAATAACAGCTGATGCGACTCTGATATGGCACCTCTGAAACACAAGTGCAGAGTTGCTGAACGGAAGTTGCAGACCTTGGGCTTATCCTCTGACAAAATGGCCTGCCAGCAGATCCAAAGGGAACATCGCTTCTCTATCCTCTCAAAGTAGAGGGCCCACATCCAATCCTGCACCTCTGGAGCCACTAACAACACAGATGAACTTTTCAAAATCTGCAAGGAACTCGCCAATCCACTTGAAGTCTATGCTTTCTTCCCAGGCTCTCTGCACTGTCTTGGCCTTCCACTTCATATCCAAAACTCAAGACATCCTGTCCTCACTCTGCTCCACCCCGGTCTCCTCTCCCATGCCTGCTCCCCTGCCTCCCTTGCCCCCCACCCCTCCATCCTGCCTCACTCTCCTCCCTTCTGCCCAGCACCGGATGAGGTCTCTAAAATGCTGTGCTCTATTAATGCCTCCTCCAAACAGGTGCACATCTGCTTCTCCACAACCATTAAGGGCAACATCTCCTCTCTCCCCCCGGCTTGCCGACTTCTGTAATCACGCCTTCGCCACTGGCTCTTTCTCTCCATCCCTCAATCACTCCCTTGTGCACGCTCTCTTAAAAAAGCCATCTGGGGACCCCTCCTGCCCGGATAACTATTGCCCTATCTCTATTACCTCTTTTCTGGGTAAACTATTGGAAAAGTTGGTGCTCCCCCAACTGACCTTCCACACTGATTTTGTTGGCTGTCTTCATGACCATCAATCTGGATTCTGGACATCCAGAGGCACGGAAACTGCTCTCCTGACCACCTGTGAAACCATGCTTTCAAATCTTGACTCCAACTCTCCTGCTGCTCTCATTCTCCTTCAATCTCTACTCTGAATTTGACAGGGTCAACCATGCAATCCTCATAAAACGACTCTGTCACACCCTCGGCATCACTGACCGGGCACTGGATTGGCTGACCTCCTTCCTCACTAGCCTACCCTCCCAGCTGCAACTGAATCCTTTCTCCTCCCCCACCACATTCTCTACCTGTGGGGTCTCCCAGGGCTCTATCCTATCACCATGACTCTTCAGTATCTATCTCTTCCCTCTTGCTCACCTGTTCTCCGCCTTCTCTCCTCATTTCCAGTGTTATGCCAATTACACACAGATTTCCTTCAAACTTCCCTCTACTTCGCCCTCTTCCTCCTCACTCATCTCTGATTGTCTGTCTGCATTCAGGCATGGTGCGCAGCAAATGAACTCTGTCTCAATGCCAGTAAAACAGAGATCCTCCACTTCAGGACACCTGTGCCTTCTTTTCCTCATACCCTCTGAGCACTCTACCCCCACCTTCCTGTGAGGCCAAAAACCTCAGCATTATCTTCGACTCGGCCCTCTCCTTCACCCCCTTACATCATGGACCTGTCCAAGAAGTCCTACTTCCAGCTCCACCTCCTCAGAGCATCCTTCCTTTTCTCACCTCCCCCAGAAGCTCAACATCTCCAGAGCTCTGGTGCTCACCAGGTTGGACTACTGAAACAGCCTCCTTTTCAATCTCCCTCTTTCCTCCCTTTGACCCCTCAAGCTAATCCAGAATAGGGCTGCAAGACTTATCCATAGCCTGAAGCCCAGTGACTGTATCTCTCCAGCCCTAAAATCTCTCCACTGGCTCCTGGTGGCTGCAAGGATCACATTCAAGACCCTCTGCATCATCCACAAGGCCTTCTGGTGCCTGGGACCATTCTATTGCCAACTTTCCCTCCATAAATATTCCCCTTCTAGAGCCCTCCGCTCCTCTAACTCCAACTCTCTGACTGTCAAATGCTTCTCCAAGCAGAGAGTGGGGGGGGGGGCAGGTCTCTCTCCTCGGCTCGTTCATCCCTTTGTAACAGCCTCCCTGGCCCTATCAGACTTGAGCCGGACCTCCTCAAATTTCTGGAAACTGCTGAAAACTCTGTTCTTCTCTACCTCTTTCTCTCTTCCAATTCCCTGCTAATCACCCCAATGCAGCTGTGACCGGTGGCCTGATCCTCATGAACCTCTCTGCATCCCAGGCCCCTCCTCCCAGTCAATACCAGCACCCCACCCCACTACACTGGCCTGCTGCCCCCTGCCTGGTGGCTCCACATACCACCCCTGAGAGCTGCCTGTACTAGCACTTAGACTGAGGTGGTCCTCCTGCTCCCCTTAGCACTTCCCTTTGGGCCCTCCTCCAGCACTTGTCCACTCCTCTGCTCCCCCTTCCATCCCCTCCCACTACACTTCTCCTCAATGCAATTGCACGACTGAATGCCACAAGGCCTAGTGGGACCACGACTGTATATTACTGTTTTTTTCCACTGTTATTATTTCCCCTGTTCCCTTCCCAGTTAGCCTTATGGTGCTTTGAAACACAATTCTGTTGTATAAAGCGCCTTACAAATGCTCAATAATATAAAATAAATAAAATAAATAAAAAACAGGCTGTGGCTCGACTTCTTCCTATCTTTCCTGCAAGGTCATGGCACTCTCTGGTGGTTGCTAAAGCGAAGTTGACATCAGGCGACTCTCAGTGCCTGAGCTCAAGGAAAACCCTATTTGCCACAAGCCAAATCTCACCTCTGGCCCTCAAGTTCAGGAAGGTACACCCTAAAGGCCTGGTAAATAATGGTCCTCACTAAGGAAATCCAAGGCAGATACAATCGTAATCGTTGCTGAGGGTGGTTACACCCAAGCAGCACTTTAGGATTAACCCTTGACAGATACATATTTCTGTGTAAAGCACTACAGGGAGTGGGGTTTGGTACATAGAAGTAAGGACATAAGAAGCAAGGAATAGACTTATCGGGCAAGAAATAAAAAAAATGCAGAAAGTACCCTGGGAATGGTGGGCAGGAAGGACAACATTCAATGCATTGAGGGGTTTCTTTCCAATTGCGTACTACAACAAACTTCTGTCGTATGAGTCTCTTTAGGTTAATAAGTCTTATCTGCCCAGTTCTGGTTTTGGCGAGGAATTATGTGGAGCCTGCACAGCTAGTGCTGACCGGGAGAGGACTGCACGGTCTCAGCATCTCCCATGCTGGCCTATATTGTCTGCTGCAGGAGCTGAGATGTCCTATGACCTGCTGCTCTTGGAGTGTGGCTGGAGTGGGCCTAGGGGTCTGCTGCCGGTTATATCATGTTTCTTTGCTCGTGGTACCAGACAGTGTTTCAGAACAAGGGGCAGAGGCAGCTTTTGATGCAAGGGGGGGCGGGGATAGCTCCAAAAGGGGCACCAGGATTCTCAATGATTTGTGGCGAGCCCTCACACGTGGAGGGTCCTAACTATTTCTACAAATGAGTGCGAGCAACCAAGCGTAGTGAGGGAACCCAAAATAATGAAGGGGGTCAAGAGGGTTTCCCTCTGTGAACATTTTTCAAAATAATGTGCTGCACTGATGCGTTTTGCAGTACATTTTGGGAGAAAATTTGGGTGAAAAGCCTAGTAATTTACAATTGCTTCACTAGGGAAAAAAATAAAATACAATCGTATGATTCACAGCCAGGCATGTCTGGTGAATATTTTTAATGGAGATGCCCAATATTTTCACAAGTTAGTACATTCTGCTGCACAATTACTGAGAAAAATTGTGGTAACGGTTATACAATTTACAATTGGTTCTCTGGGGAAATACATAAAATTTCATGATTCATGGCCAGACAATGTTTAATATAATGTGCTGGAATTGTGCACTTTGGAAAAACACTCTAAGGAAAATGAAGTATAAATTCAAACAATTTGCAGTTGGTTCCCTAGGGTAACGCACGGAAAAATCCACAAAATGCTATGTCACCAACAGTACACCGCAAAGCAGCTCTTTACACCATTTTCATGCGACTGTGGTCACAAACTATGCCATTAATGGCCACTGTAAACCCCCTGCATGAAGCTGCGGCCACAGTCTCTCTATGCTAGTAATGTTCACTGTAAATGACATGCTTGAAAAGCCATCCACAACCTACTTATGCCAGTAATGGGTATTATAAATGACATGCATGATGCTGCTGCCAGAACCTACCTATGCCAGTAATGGGCACTGTAAATAACACGCATGATGCTGCTGCCACAACCTACCTATGCCATTAATGGCCACTGTAAACCCCTTGCATGAAGCTGCGGCCACAGTCTCTCTATGCTAGCAATGTTCACTGTAAATGACATGCTTGAAAAGGCATCCACAACCTACTTATGCCAGTAATGGGTATTATAAATGACATGCATGATGCTGCTGCCAGAACCTACCTATGCCAGTAATGGGCACTGTAAATAACACGCATGATGCTGCTGCCCCAACCTACCTATGCCATTAATGGCCACTGTAAACCCCTTGCATGAAGCTGCGGCCACAGTCTCTCTATGCTACCAATGTTCACTGTAAATGACATGCTTGAAAAGGCATCCACAACCTACCTGTGCCAGTAATGGGCACTGTAAATAACATGCATGATGCTGCTGCCACAACCTACCTATGCCAGTAATGGTCACTGTAAATCACTTACTTGAGCCAGGCTGAGGGTCCACAACCTGTTGTGCCAGCTAGTCATTGTAGCATTACTCTGTCCTCCACCACCTACAATAGCAACACATGAAGCATGCATGAATACTCATGCTTAGACACACACAAACACTCTAAGGCTAATATTCACATGCAGATATGCACAGTTACAGGCTCAGACTTACTTGCACACACACAAACACACACAAACACATACACATGTGCAAACATTACATTCAAACCCATATGCAAGCATACATACACATAACACAAGAAACACCCTAGGCCTCCCTTCTGCCTTAAGATGTTAGGGGCACGGGAACAGCACCAGGAGCCAGGTGCCAGGCAGGAAGGTATCCATGCATGCAGCGCGGGTGGGTCCCGGAAGGGCTAAAAAACCCAGGCACGCCATGCCGATCAGCAACGTGGTTGCTAAGCAACCTCTGGAAAGTGGCAAGGGGACGATGCAGGCACAGACAAGTGTCATTCAGCTTTGGAAGACATTCTGGCAGATGCTGGTGGGCAGTCAGCAAGAGGGGTGTCATCTTTTTGTTGGGGTGCCGCCCTCGTCCGCCATTTGGCCATGCCCTGATAAGACAACCTGAAATATCTTGCAGTTGTTCTTGAAGAGGAGGACTCAGTAGGGCTTGCAATAGTCTGTAGTGCTTTCATGGAGCGTTAGGCCTTACAAGAATTCCTATAGGGGCATCTATTACAGACAACACAATTTAATAGAAACTGATTTTGCAAATTATGAAACACGGTGCATGCAAAAAATAAAACACCCAATGTACTGTCCCAAAATATATGAATATCTCAGGCACAAAATAATCTTGTTAACATGATCTAATCACAAAGTTTCTATTTGTATCTAAAAATAGGCCTGTTTATCATGAGTCCTAATCTCAAGGTGTTTACGCTTCAGCAGTTACTTTCAGTCTTGGCCCAGTGCATTATCTTATCTCTATAGACCGCCATGACATCCCAGTACATCATCCCCATCATCAGTGTCTACAGTGTATAGTGCAAGATCAGCATGTTTTGAATCCAAGTCCCTCCCTTCAGCCTCAGAACCAACCCAAGGGTGTTCACCCAGTGCACTGATAAGCCCTGTACACAGAAGGTGCTAGGAAGTCTCTCCTTGCATGGAGGCCTGGCTCAGTCAAACTCTGAGTTCACACCAGACGGTGTTGGACTTCTCATCAGGTCTGCGTTGTATTTCGGGTGTGCAGACACCCTACATTGCCAAGCAAAGAGTCCTATGGTAGCTACACTCTGACACCTATTTATGGAACAGACTAATGCTTAGTGTGTTTACCAAAGGAAGGAGCAGCCAAGTAACAGCAGCACCTGGAGCATTTGGCAGACCGGCAGGCACCGGTAGCCCACCAATTGAAGCTGTATCAACGAGATATGGCGGCCTCCACGATCATGGGTTCCAGGCATTTATCAAAAGGAACATCATCATCCCCTGCAGTATCGGTACCCATCTTTTCAGGGTTAGAAGTCCCTAGTTCTGGCAACATCAGCACTCGCCCGAGCACTTCAATGTTGGTTGGTGTGGTTCTGCAACACTCAAAAGAGAAATCAGCCTTCAGTGTTAGGGTTTGGTGGTGTTAACATCTGATGTCAGCCGCACAGGATGAAGGGGGAGGGTGACGTTGGACAAGTTGCCAGCCCACTGGCATTGGACGCTATTAGAGTGCAGTTAGTTGACCAAATGGAGAGAGTTTACGGCTGCCACAGCATTCCAAGATCAGCTCAAAGGGAAACAGTCCTGACCCGGATGGGCATTTAGGTGACAAGGGACTGTCTGCCTGAAGCAACAGCGAGAAAACGTGATTATGGTATTTGGTATCGCTAGCTCTGGAGACTGGAAACTGGCTAGAGGGGTTCTACAAATTCTGCATGTGTTCTATATCAACACCGAAGTGGACCATTCGAGCCATGTTTTCTCCTCAGCCATGTTGTTCCGTCTCGCCCAGTAGTTCTGTCAGCTGATTTACCTGTCTGGCCTCCATTGAGTGGATTTGTTTGCCTCAGTGGAAGATGCTCCCTGACTCTTGACCCCAGCGCATGGTGTTGCAGAGGGAGGCGCCATTCACCTTTCTGCCGATTTCTCTCGTGAAATGAATCTTTGCAAGATGAGCGCTCTACACCCGTGATCATTCTTACTGTTGGATACAGGCCAAGAAGAGTGTGCTTTACACAGCCCTGTCATGTGTTCAACCAAGAGCCCTGGATGTTTCCTTTGCAACCAACTCCTGGTCCACATCCGATAATGCATTCCAAAGTGCCACACAGATTTCACTTGCTATTGAGTAGGTGTGGGCCTTGAAAGGCAAGGATTCACTTGGAAGTGAACTGGGATGAACAGGTTGCATGCATTAGCGTCTACTGTTTCAGTGTGATGGCTCTTGGCTAAGGTGGCCTGAACAGAATGTGCATCAGGACCAACTGTCAAGGAATTGGGCTGTCTTGTAATGAAGTGACCTTACTTTAGGTGGTCTTTTGTTCAAGACTGGATTGTTTCTCCACGGTTTTCTTCTGCCTGCATTACAATATTCATCTACCAATGTCCTCCCCTGATCCAACTACTCCCAAAGATCAAGGCAGCCAGTGCCTCAATCGCAGTCACGCTATTTACATGCACTTGAAGAGGATGTCAGCGCTCAGCAACTATGCATCTTTCCTCGTCATCATTGGTTGGTTTACCAAAGGTTTTAGGCCATTATTGTACTATCTGCTGATCTGCTGATGCCTGCACCCCGGTTACACCACAAGGGGTGTGTTATAGGACCTATGCTGTTTATAAACCAGTGCAAGTTGGTGCTGGGAGATGCGCTATATTTGGTTTATGATTCAAAGATTGTACAATCTACCTCAGTCTGAGTTGAATCAGTTTTCAGTAAACCACTGGCTTATTTTGATGTTTCTTTACACTTGTATCTGAAAGACTGGTTTTGCTGTAGTTGTTTAGATTTGGTAGATCATCTATAACTTTGGAGTGGGACAAGGATGAATGGACATGGGGTAATGTCCATTGCATCTGGTCAATTTCATCCTGAACATCAGCCAGAATTGCATGTCGCTCGAGAACTTCATGAAGATTTGGTCGAAGCTGGGCCTTTTAACTGAGAAGTCGTTGGAGGGTGCAAGTCTATTTTCTTAAAGAGGACTTGCTGGTGTTAAGACTGAGATGAGGATGAACTCGACATGATGTAACAAAATGTGCCTCCATACCTAACATGTTCTGAATCCCTGTGGATGAAAGCAAGGTGGGGTCATTGTGCGCAAGAAAGGGGGCGCACCGCACCAGGACTAGGAGCTTCAACCTTCTCTAGGGAATGCCTGGTGCCTGCTGTTCTGCTCAGCTGGTCTGTGTGCACAGAACGCTTTACCACCACCACTGCAAGCTCTGAGCGTGCCGGTCTGGCAGTATTACATCTGTGGAACTGCACTTGTACGACAAACAGACTGCGCGATGGACACTTTGGCTTCCTTTCTCATTATCCGTGGAGTCGCCGTTTCCCTCAGAGATCTCAGCATGGTAATATGTAATTTACTTGCACATTTTGAAGTGTTTTTCCACAGCTTAGCAGTGTGCTTTTAGAAAGGCCATCAGAGCACATCCATTGCCAATGGCCTTCTTTTGGTATTTAGAGGGATCTTCTTATGCATGCCTAGAAGAATCCCGTTGCTGAGTCTAATCCCCGTATTGCCCTAGGGGCGGATGGGACGGAAAAACCCGAAAACAAAAGATTGTCAAGGATTCTTCCTGCATCCGGCCTTTCTCCAGTGTGCGGGACTCTTCCACAGTGTGTCCTCATGTACAGGGATTCACGCAGCTTTAGTTTAGTTTAGTTTAGTTTAGTTTATTCATTTGTAATGCGCACCAGACCCGGGGGTATGAGGGCACAGGATCAGCAGGTTATTCACAACTTGGTTACAGGTTACTTATGCATTACAGTATTACATTATGACAGTGATGGCAAAAATGTACAGGTTTACAGAATAGTTTACAGAATATTTTACAAATTTACAAACAATCAGGTAAGGCATATAGTTTACAAATATAGCATATACAGCATATAGAGATTCTGCGTCCAGGCTCACAGACCGGACAACCATGATGTTTCTGTTCACAGCGGAACAGTCATGCTAGTGCGGCCTTCTTGGATATCAATACCTGGTGTAGCCCCCAAGATTACAATTAGTGAGTTTATTTTTGCCCTCACGAATGATTTTCCACGATAGTGTTGGGGTGAGGGATTTAGATTTAGATTTTATTTACACTTTCGCCTCATTGAGCCTTTCGTGACAGCATAAAAAGTACAAGAGATTAAAAAAAGTACAGTTAAGACACCACAACATCCTTAACAGCTATTGAACAAAAACACGATGGATACCTTTCGCCCCCAAAAAACCCTTAGTAAAATGCAAAATTACTTCAAAATAAGTTAGTTTAACATCCTCACTCGCAGCCCCAAAACGTGCCTATATCACAAAGCCAAAATTGAACACGGGTAAACTTTGTCCAATTGCGCTGGGTTAATGGGTATATAGTGTGCCAGCTGCGTGGCGAGTGGTATGTGGTAATCCTTATGCCACTTAACCAAATGAGTACGGAAATACCCCTAGCACTTTGCGCTTGGCCAATACAGTTGTACAATGTACTTGAAGGATTTATCAGTAAAGTTTAAGGTCCCAGAAAATTGGGTGGGTTGTTAATCCAATTTATTTTCTGATGCAACTTGTGCAAAAAGCAGCCAACACGTATTTCGACACAATGGGCCTCATCACGAGTTTGGCGGTAACCCTTAAATCCGGCGGTAGCGCTATTACTGCCGGATTTAAGGGTCTGCCAAATCAGGGTTTCGGAAAATCCGCCGCAAATTCACGCTCATACCGCCGGCGGGAAATCCGCCGGCGGTATGAGCGTGAAAATTCCCCATTGAGCCCAATGTGGAATGGGGCATTCCCAAATGAGCTCAGTGGGGAATGGGGACTTCCAATACTGCCAAACCAGTGATCCGGCGCTAATAGCGCTGGGGGGTTTGGTGGTAGGGCAGATAGCAGCAGCGCTATTAGCGCCGGCTTTAACCCCCAACTCGTTATGAGGCCCAATGGGCCTCATCACGAGTCTGGCGGTAACCCTTAAATGCGGCAGAAACGCTATTACCGCCGTGTTTAAGGGTCCGCCAGATCAGGTGCTTGGCGGATTTGCCCCTAGCTCTAAGCTGGGGATAAATCTGCTGCAGATTTGCTGATTTCCGGCGCTATTACTGCCGGCTGGAAATCCGCCAGCAGTAATAGCACGGAAATTCCCCATTGGGCCCAATGGGGAATGAGGAATTCCCAAAAGGACCCAATGGGGAATGGGAACCAACCGTTCCCCCAAACCTGTGATCCGGTGCTAATAGCACCGGGGGCTTTGGCGGTAGCGCTAATAGCCCGGCACTCATAGCGCCGGGGCTATCGCTCAACTCGTAATGAGGCCCAATGTCTTTCTCAAGCCTGTGCATTCAAATATGACAGACAGAGTAAGCAAAAGCAATTACAATATTGGTGTTGAAATTATATTACATATTTTTGGCAATCAGTTGCATAGTAAGAGTGCATACAAAGTACCATAATACATGATATACAGCATAGCATAGACACATATATTTGAACAATATATACATACCCCACAAGGCAAGATTCCGGATAGAGGAAAGAAACAAAATATATGTACAAAAGATTAGTGTTGTTACAGTTTGATACCATTTTAGGTTTGGTTGGTGAGTAACTATGGAGTGAGAGTTGAGGCTTAACTCATTCCATTATAAGTGCAATGCATATGAATGAATGATTGCGGTGTCCCTTAAAAACTAACCATATTGGATGCCATGTGTATATGAGATCACCCTTCTCCCAAAGTGAGTTGCGCTTCCACCAATTACGTTGTGATTGTGTCTCAATAGCAGGTGAAATCACCCAGGCTTAGTCCTCATATAAGTGGGTGCCATTATGCCAAAAGGTGAGTAAAATAAGTCTGGCCTGATTAGGGACTCACCCAATAGATAGTTGGTAAGTTATCCTGTATACCAGATAGGCAAAGAAATACCTAAGTCACTGCATACATAATAATACTTAGACATGTGTACTGACAAATACTCACATTACTGAGATGAGTATGTAAAAAACTATGGGTAATAGTGATATATACTCACAGAAGTGTTATTTGAAGCGTCCTATAAGGAGTCACCTCCAATGTAATGCATATAAGTAATCTACCACAAGAGACCACCCTCTTACCAATATATCTAGTTGGACTGTCCATAACCCTTCCCTACCCTTCCCTCCTGTATAGGAGTCACCTCCAATGTAATGCATATAAGTAATCTACCACAAGAGACCACCCTCTTACCAATATATCTAGTTGGACTGTCCATAACCCTTCCCTCCTGTTTCTTAAAACCAACATCTGCAAACAAAACAGCCGATGAAAACTATTCAGTAGATACAGAAGTTTCTTCCAAAAGTGGCATTCGCAGATACCGACTTGACTGACATTCGTATTAAGACCCCATAGTTCTGCACCGTGGGAAATGGTGCCTCTGAACTTCCCACAGTAGACTGTCTCTAATTGGGCAGCAAATCTATCCCTGTGTTTGCGCACCGGGTTTATAATAGATCGGCCTGAAATAAATGCTTTTCTAGAAACTGACTTAATTTGGGCTTTCCAGGAGAGATTTGGAGTGAATATTACACCCAAATATAAGAAGCTATCCAGCACTTTTATGGTTTGCCCTTCTAACTTGATGCTGGGCTTTGGTCTACCATTATTTTAATTGTTGAGGGCCATTAATTTGGACTTGATTTGCTCAGGGCTAGATAGATTTAAGCAGAAGGGAACTGGGGCAAGACGGCCACCCTGTTTGACAAGTCTCACAGTTTGGATTTTATGTGTGAGATGGTCCTGGGGATAAGACCTTATCTACACTGAGGTTCTGTTATATAGGGCCCTGATGATGTCAAGCATTTTTTGATCTATTCCCAAATTGCCAACTTCACCCACAGCCTCTCTTTGAACACCAGTTTGAAAGCTGAGGGAAAATCTAGGAAGGCTACATAGAGGGACATTTTCTTAGCTCTTACATATGTGTATGACAAACACCATAGGACACAGGCCTGATCCACTGTATAGAGACCTGATCTAAATCCGACTTGTGCCATATCCAGAATTCCATTTTCATCAATCTACCTATTCAGTTCTTGGAGAATTATGTAAGAAAATATTTTACAGTCTATATCAATAAGACTGATCAGACAATAAGACTTGACCTCGTTTGGGGACCCTCCTTATAGAGTTAAATGATGGTTGAGTTGGACCAGGATGATGGATATATCCCACTGCTGCTAAAGAGGGGAAAGACTACTTTAAAAATTGGAAACCCACCCATCCCATGAAAACTTAAAAACTTCAGACGGAATCATGTACCTGGCACATTACCACATGCCCGATGGTCACTAGACTTACCTTCTGAGACGAGTGATGTTTCAAATGGACTGATTTAACCGATTAGGAGATTTCCTATCGCAAAAGGTGAGTAAGAGGACCCCCTACTCTGGGCATCAATTGGGTCAGTTGAAATTTGGAGTGAGTTAGTGCAGGGACTCCCTAGGAACCAGAGGAAAAGGATAAAAATGCATACATTTGCCTTTGTTTAATCCCTATTATGAAATCAAGGGGTAGAGTGTCCCTCTTTTTTGGTCAGGGAGCCTAAGTCATGAGGGGTTTACAGATGGAAAAAAGGAAGGACTTAGACTACCCCACCTGTATCACACTGGCCGGTTACGGACCCAGCACACGTTTTTCACAGATCTCTGTTGGTTAGTCTGTACATATGAGAACACCCAGAATGTATGCAATACAATTTACATTTATTTGAACATTGTGGTTTAAAATATAGCTCAAACAGCTATTGACAAAGACCTTTTGTTTTGCCTCAAAAACTGTGATCAATTCAGTCTAACAGGCTTGATAACCAACCACATACATTGGTTCTTTACATTCACTGTTTTGTAGTGTGGGTTAGTAAGAAAGGGTGACTTAGAATGTGGTCCGGTTGACTTCACATCTGTCTAGTCGACACAACACTGGTGTTTCTGGCACTCAGTTGCTAATGGTGTTGCTGGTGCCATCTTCAGGACAAATTTAGTGGCGTACCGGTGGACATGGTGGTGCCCTACATCCCCAACCACAGGTGCTGCCCATGGGAGGAGCTAGGGCATGTGGCGTGGAAGCCCGGACCCAACTTGTGGCCACATTTTTCACCTAAACTCCCAACCCTGCGGAGTGCCCACAGGCCTGGCACATATCAGGTGACAATTGATGATGACAAAGAGACAGTCAACTGTCACAACCTTACCACCCTGAGTTTGTTGCCATGGAATTGCCACATTGTGTGCATCCCTAGCTTCCGAAACACAAGCAATCCTGTGTGACCAAAAGGCACACATGCAAGGTGTGAATCACACAGACCTGCAAAACAGGACATGACTATCACTGGTATGTCACTCAAACCCTCCAAAACCACAACATGACATGGCAAGCAATAGCCATACACCAACACAGTACCAAAAAGGTACACATTGCCATGTGAAAAATGTAAATGGGCATCAGACAATGATGCCTGACATGGAATCAGATGAAATGACTGACCAACAACCTCCCACCCAAAATAAGTCATACCCAAATGCATTCCAAAAGTTGTATTTTAAATATAACAATGAATGCCTGTCCACATGCACAATGTGCATTGCAAAATCAACACTGCAGCTACTGTGTGCCGTGTTCACTTCCTGCAACACACTGCTCAGCGCACAGCACAGTGAACAGCCATTGTGTGTGATGCACACCCTTAGCATCACATCTAAGCGACAAACTACATAAAAAAAAACAAAATAGGCATGTACAGGATCCACAAATGGTCATAGAACATGTGCTGCAAGGACACAGTGGGCACCAGAAGGCAAACAGAGTGTACAAGTGGACATGGAAGGGTGGTTGTACATGTAGTGGATCATAGTGCGAGTGTGTGGGTCAGTAGGGACATGCACTCAACATATGCATGTGAAATCAAGTGACCATCAGTGTCCTCTACACATCACATGTGAACATTCACCATGTGTATACCCCAGCATGTCAAATCACAACTATCCCCTCACACCTGAAAGGTAAACACAACACATGAACAGGCATTGATCAGCAGAATACATCATGTAAATAAGAAAGCACAATTACAATTTCAGGGTGCCCATCCCACTGCAGGGCAAGGCAACTATCAACAACAAAACACCCCCCTACCTCACAAATCACCACGACCCACTGAACAACTGCATCTGGCTTATTCATCCGACATCCTTGAATTCCACCTGGCCACAGGATCACCCTTCCCCTTTGTCACCATCTCCCACCTTGTGTGTAAAAAGTTGCCAGCACCCTCAGAGTCCACCTCAATTTGCAAAAGCACAAAATCCAACAGAACTCAAAGCAGGACAACACAGAAGCCAAGCAAATAGCCTGCGCAGGCAAGAAAACAAACCAGAACAGCCTCCAGTAGATGACTCGAAGTAGCAGTACGCCACAAAGGCCAAGTACTACCACAATGATGTTAACAACCAAGGTAGCACAGTAAAACAATGTCACAACAGGATCTGAACCATGTGTGGCACATAACATAGAATGATGCACCACAAACAGATGTCTACTGTCACAGCTCTCGTGTACAGGCGCAGCAGTCGCACCAAACAACCAACCCCACTGTGGTCTGGGTGCCTGCAAGGTCTAACTCACACAGGCCACTGATACCCTGGAGGGGAAGGAGGGGCAGGGATATGCAGTCGGGACAGGCATTGGCATACTGGATAACCGGAATGAGGGGCAGGAGAGGGGAGTAGGATTGACACGGGAAAGTAGGGATTGCACCAAAATGTAGTACACACATTAACACATACTCATTAGATCAAACTTGTTCACATGCACATAGCACCAAATTACTCAAATGTAAGTCAAAGAGAAACTTATCTCTGGGGTGAGTGCTGGCCTCCTGCCTGCGCACTCTCAGGTCCGGTAACAGGAGCATTTCAATGCTGCAAAGAGAGCCACAGTTAATAATCTGTGTGTGCCCAAAACACACAAACACACTACCAAATATGCCCCAAAGTAACAAAATACACTACAATCAGACAAACTTGTGTGGATGCTCCATACCCATACGTAACATTACCCCTCTGATGGTTCATACACAGTCAATGCAGTAAGTCAGGCACCGGTGGGTGCGTGGCAAATGGAACACCAATATGTCACGATTCACACAACATGCAATGTTCCCTGTGTAAGCAGACAGACGCATATAGCAAGGTCTGACTTCAGAACAAGTCCTGTACCACCATGACCAAAATAAAGTAGCCAGTGCATGTATCAATTTCTACTTGGAAATGAAATGCACTGCACCCCAGTCTGTCCCTTGCTGTCTGTCCCTGTGAGCTGCTTCATTCCATGTCTCGGAATGCTACATGGCTAATACAAGTGCCTCAATGGACCATGGTGGACCGGAGGGTATGTGCCACTGCCCCTGCAGGTGCCCCAGACAACTTTCACATCAACTAGCCATCAGTCCACTAACACATCTGAGCTGTATTGTGCGCTTCTACACCAATATTTGTCCAAGTTCACCGTCAGTGCTGCTACTCAGCATGCACGTTCAACTGGCCAGGTGGAAGGTTTGCTGTGTTGTGACCCCCCTGTGCTGCTCACCTTGTCTGGAGTCCCTTGAAACACGTCATCGATTTTCGGATTTATGATCGCAATCCCTGTGCCTCTGCCTGCGCACACATGCGCATGTCGGCAGCACCAAACGTGTCCTGATTCCAGACGTCCAATGGCCCATGTCTGCTGGCAAAGGTGGTCTTGAGGCTCATCCCCCTGCAGAAAGTGCATGAAACACATGATTAATGCTTAATATTCATCTCTGTGTGTCTCATCAGGCATTACATGACTGGACCATGTCAGAGACGTACATCAGAAATCACACCATCAGTCCGTCTTTCACAGCAACAGTGTGGAACACACTATCTATGGCATGATTTGCAACAAGCACATGTTCATTAAAGATAAGAAACATACTACACAATGCATAGCAATGAATGTACACATGAATCATTAAACACCCCATCTAGCAAAAGAAGAACAGTGGACAATTACACCCCAATCATCTCCACTAGGGGTGTTAACACAAGTTCCACAGCAGCAGACATGCCACAGATATGACAGTCCATTGCCCTTGTGTAATAGGCTGTTACACCGAACCATCCTTGCTAGCCCATGGATAAGGGAAGCAGGAGAGGCATATGTGAGTCAAGGACCCCAAGCAGCAAACACATACACAAGAAAAGCTTGAAGGGCCCAGCTGGAACAGACTGTGGATGCTGTCAAAAGCCACAAAGCACCACACTGTCACATGAAAGCACAATAGACTAGCAATTTTAAACTATATTAACTAATTACACTAACTATGAAAAACCTACTTTACCTATTTAAACTAACTATCAAACAGAAACTTAACTAACTAAACTAAAAGAAAAATCAAAAATGGCCACATACGACCCAGGGGGGGGAGGCACCCAGGAGGGGGGAGGACCAGGGTGCTGCTCAACACCCACATGCGATGATGCTGAGGAAAAAAAAAACCTCCATGGGCTCAACGCCTGCACAGCCCGACCTATGTGGGAGATAGATTGTCGTTGGAGTCTGGCTCTTCCTGGAAAGGAGGAAGTGGCACAGGAGCATGACCACACCTAGCTGCAGTTTGCCCCTCGTCGGCAGCAGGTCTGCCGGACGGGTGAGCCTGATTCTGTGTGGTGATGACATGTAGGTCTGCATGCAGGACCTCCCGTGATACACGTGCTTCCTCTTGCAAGGTAGCATGTTTGACACGGAGTTCCTCCTGCAAGGCCTGGCTTGACAACCGCTGCACCTCCCGGCAAGCATGTAGCTCAGCCGAGATGGTACGCTCAAGCTGTGCAAACCTCTCCTCTGCCTGCTCCCTCTGGGACATCAGAAGGACACCCAGAGTGGATCTGAGGGAAGCATGCTCCTCCCTCACGGCCTTCATGTGTGCCTCTGCGTGAGCAGCAATTGCTTGATGCAGAGACGACATTTCAGCCTGGCGTGCCCTGTCTGAGGCCGCCATGCCCAGCCTGAGCGAGCGGGCCATGGACTGTGCCGCCTGCTGCTGGAGAAGCACCTGCCTAGCAGGGGGGAGCACAGATTGGGCCACACGCTCCATGCTCTCAGCAATGTTCTCCATTGCTGCCCCCTGCCGTTCAGAATTGGCAGTCATGTCTTGCTCCCACTCAGTATACTGTGGTTGTGCGCGGCGACCACGTTGCTGGGCGTGACCCCTGCGGGACCCAAGGACCAGGTGTCCTCGTTGTGTTGGCACCGCCCGCAGCTGCACGACTACATGCCCCCGTTGACGTGATGTCCCAGGCACATCAGTGACTGGTGTGGAGGGTGACCCTGCGTCCCGATCCACCATGGGTGGAGGTTCCAAGACTGTCTGACCCCTCAGTGCAGGTGTCGCGGACAAAGGAGTGTCCACATCAGAATCACTCACCCCTGACATATGGACCTGATACTCATCCAACTCGACACAGTCGTCAGAGTGCTCTTCAGGGCTGGACTCATAGGCAGCTAGAGACAAGATGGACTGTAGCACTTGGGGGTTTTTGTGGCCTACCACCCCACTACCCCCACTTGTGCTGGGTTGATGTAGTGATAACAACCCTGTGCCTGTCATGACAACACCATCCTCCGGCTCCATTGCGTCATCATCTGAAAAATAGAGAGAAAAAAGGTCACTACACATGTTAGAAGCACACAACACACACACACACACCGACAACAAACACATCAGGCAGACATGTGACACACAAAATAGAACCTGGCATGCATGCTGGGTCAACTTGAAATTGCTTCTGTGATTAGACCTGTTGAAAGGTGGCAGTTTGCACTGAGGTGGGTCTATGCAGTGCAGCAAATATATATGTTACTCACTACCTACATGTACAAGGACTCCATGGTGTGTGTCAGAAAATGTGAAGGCAGTGCAAGGTCAACTTCAGGCATCACGTGCAATGTGCATTCAATCGGTAGCATATCTACAAGCAAAGCACCCCTCCAGCCAAGTGCAAAAGCAGGGATGCCTAGCATGGTATCAAAAGGCTGAGCATAGACCTGTGTATTGACAGACAGTGTTGACTAGCATCATCAGCTTCATGTGAGTCATATGACAACACTGCAAATGATGATGGGACAGTAAGCAGGACACATGATGAAACCTCTGGAGTCCACCCACGTGTGAAGAAGACACTACACCAGTTGGACAGAGTCATTGGCCATTAAACAGGCTGAGGCCTGTGACCTTCACAGATTGTCAGACCCTAAACATGTGTGCAACGCAGTACTGAGCCACAGTTGACATGGGAATGCAGATGAAATGCCATGCAATTTAGGTCATCCTGGACTTGTATTACAGTCATCATCCAGTCATGGACACATATGGGCATGTGTGGAATGCACATGGAGCATGAATGGGCACTGATGTCCCTGTGGGGCATCTGACCTCTGCACAGTCCAAGTGGGACACCCTGCATCAAGTACTAAGGATGTACCACAAAGGATATGCCTGGCAGATTGGCCGCTGGATGTTAGCATGTACACAGGAGGCATGAACGGGGAAGTACCCAACAGCAATATTGTAGCAGACCAGTGCTAAGGTGGAATTGGGGTTCAGAGCAGGGGGTTGAGGGGCAAGGGAGCATGCCTACATTGGGTACCCCCTTGCAGGCAGAGTACACATGCATGTCAGTCATGCTATGCATAGTTCCTGGGCTGAGAGGAAGCTCACCCCACGCTACATGCAGAAGTGCCAGTGAGCTGGAACATGGACCGGAGGGCCATACTAGTAACCAGCATGTGAGTAGGGTGCAAAAGTGGTGATGTGGACAGTGCCTGTCTGCTCCACATGCCCACCATCCAGCAGAGTAGACATGCATCAGGGAAGCATTGCATTACTCACACATCATAACCATGTACACGTGACATGTAGTGGCAGTCATTGTCATCAAAAGTGGGGCTCACCTGTGCTTCGAGATTCCGATTCGCCGGAGGAGAGGTTGGATCCGGAAAGAGTCGTTGCCGAGAGATCAGGTGTTCCTTTTTTTGTGAAGAGGTAAGGTCTGTTCTGGGAGTTCGCCACAATTGTCGTGCTGAGTAACAGTCACAGACAGAAATGACAATCCCCCTGTGCAGACCACGGAGGGGAAAAAGCCTGTGGCACAAAAAACCCCTATAGATGGAATGGCAAGAAGGTGTGGAGGTGATGGCTTGTCCGATCCAGTAGAATGACTTGAATAAATCAGGTAAGTTGAAAAGTAACTGTTCTTTCTTTAAATCTGATCCTGAAGGCTGGTATGATGGAGATCCAGTGGACGAAGAAGAGACAAAACTCTGAAGGCAAGATGCGAACTGGGAAATGTAGTTCTGAAGAAAAAAATGGAGGGCGGACGAGGACCAGAGACAGGAAGATGAAACTTCGGTGAAAAAATAGAAGGAGAAAGGAAACCAAGGAAAATATCAGGGGAAAAGATAGAAGGAGGTTAAGTTGGTATAAGAAGGAGAGAATGGTACAAGCGCATAAGGTCACCGTACTAACGTGTAAAAAAGAAACCCCTGCAAGTGGAAAACTTCTTACCCCAAGAATGAAGGCACCGAGACGGGAGCAAAGTGGTCAGGATGCCTGAAAGAGGCGGAGTAAGAAAAGCGGCGAGCGCCGTGACAGAAAGTGAAAGTAAACAATGACAGAAAACCTCGAATTACTGCGTGCAGAAAAAGGTAAGAACAGTAGATAGATAGGCAGGAAGAAATGAGCTCAGGAAGAAACGCTACGGAGGGCTTTCAGGAAGAAACGAAGGAAGGCTGGAACTACGAGAGAACCAGAGAGCGAGGAAACCGCAACACAGTTGCAACGCATTGAGGGGGCGTGGCTTCCCTGCTTTTAAAGGGGAAGAGATACATAGTTGCAGAGAGATAGAAACAGGACTAGCGGAGTTTCCACCGGGACCACATCTTCCATGAACCTCCTTTCATGACAGTATGTCCCCTTCTTGGGGCGACGGGCCCGGGTTTACCTGGGTGAAGGGCATAGAACTGTCGTAGACATCTGGGGGCGGAGATGTTGGTTACAGGTTCCCAAGAGTCTTCCGGGTGAGAGTATCCTTTCCAATGAACCAAGTACTGTAGTCTACCTCTATGGTAACGAGAGTCCAGAATACGTTCCACCTCATAGACTTCTGGCTCCGGTTTCTTATTTTGCAACTTAAAGACCTTCTTCCGATGGTGGAGATCCGGGAGATAGGTCTTTAACAAGGAGGAATGAAAGACTGGGTGAACTCTGCCTAGCTGAGAAGGCAGTCTCAGTCGAAAAGCCACCGGATTGATGCGGGCCGTGATGGGGAAGGGACCCAAAAACTTGGGGCTCAACTTGGAGGGATGAGTCCATCTAGGTAAGTATCTTGTTGATAGCCATACCTTATCTCCCACTTGCCATCCTGGAGTCTGAGTGCGGTGAGCATCTGCTTGGAGCTTATATCGGAGACAACTTTCCTGTAAATTAGTGATGGAATTCTTTTGTATCCTAGCAATATCATCAAGAAGAGAGTCCACCAAAGGTATAGAAGAACTGGGGATGTTACTCAAAGGGAAAGAACGAGGATGACGACCAAAGACACAGAAAAACGGGGACATCTTGATAGCAGAATGAACAGTGTTATTGTACGAAAATTCTGCCATGGGGAGGAGAGATGCCCAATTGTCCTGTTGTTCATTGGCGAAGCAACGCAGATATTGTTCCATGGTTGCATTGAGTCGCTCCGTTTGGCCGTTGGACTGAGGATGGTATCCGGAAGTAAGAGCTCTTTCTACTCCCAAAAGAGCACATAAAATCTTCCAAAATGTTGAGGTAAATTGTGAACCTCTGTCTGACAGGATCGTTTCTGGGAGACCATGGAGACGGACCACGTCTCTCAAAAACACTTGTGCCATTTTGGGAGCAGAGGGAATCCCCTTTAAGGGCGAAAAATGGCACATCTTGCTGAAACTGTCGATAGTGACCATGATCGCTGTGAATCCCTTTGATCTAGGAAGATCCACCACAAAATCAGTAGAGACATGAGACCATGGAGTCAAAGGTAGTCTTGGCTGATGTAACAAACCCGCCGGTTTAGATGTGGATCCCTTACTTCTGGCGCAGATAGGACAGGAATGTACATAAAGTTTGATGTCAGTAAGCATTTTCGGCCACCAGAACATCCGACTTATGAGTTCGGCTGTGGCGGTGACACCCCTGTGTCCAGCTATCTTAGAATCGTGACCCCAATGAAGGATTCGTGCTCGTAACCTGGTGTCCGGAATGAAAAGTCTCCCCTGGTAAAACCATACATTTTCTTTGGTAGTTAATCGGCTTGATAGACTTCTGGGAAGCGGAAGTAGGGCTTGTGGAGAGGCTTTCTTGACGTCTATCAAGAATTTCGAAATGACCTGTATAAAACGGACTTTAGGAAACAACACCTCGCCTTCAAAAGGTGGATTATTGAAGGAGTTCGGACTGCGAGATAAACTGTCGGCTAGGATATTCTTACTTCCTGGAAGGTATTTTATGTAAAAATCATATTGAGCAAAGAAGTATGCCCATCGGGCCTGGCGGGAATTCCTGCACTCCATATATTGAAGCACCTTGAGATTACTGTGATCGGTGCGTATCTCGAACAGATGTCTTGATCCTTGGAGAAGATGTCTCCATTCAGAGCAGGCTTGTTTAATGGCCAACAATTCCTTTTCAATTACGGAGTAATTGATCTCGCTGGGACATAGAGTGCGAGAGAGATATGCGATCGGATGTTCCACTCCATTATGTTCTTGCTTAATCACGGCTCCTAGGGCTCCAGCAGAGGCATCAGTCTCAACAATAAAAGGTCGACTCTGATCGGGTTGTTTCAGGATGGGTGCAGAACAAAAGGCTTGCTTAAGCCCGCAGAATGCCTGTTCTGCTAAAGAATTCCATTTGAACCAAACATCTTTCTTTAATAAGGCTGTGATAGGTAGTACCCGCTCTGAGAAGTTGGCGATAAATCTCCTGTAAAAATTGGAAAGACCTAAGAAGGCTTGTACCTCTTTCACATTGCAAGGGGAGGGCCAGGCAAGAATTGCGGAAACCTTCTTTGGATCCATCTCAACTCCTTGTTCGGATAGTATAAAACCTAGATAGGGTACTGAAGATACTGCAATGAGACATTTCTCTGGTTTTGCAAACAGCTGATGACGTCTTAGTCGCTGCATGACCTCCGTGAGATGAGCCTGGTGTTGGTGAGGGTGCCGCAAAAAAACCAGGATGTCATCTAAGTATATAATAACTGAGACAAACAGAAGGTCAGCAAAAAGGTGGTCCATAAACCTCTGAAAGGCTGCCGGGGCGTTGACTAGGCCGAAGGGCATCACCCGGTATTCGTACAGTCCAAAGGGAGTACGGAACGCCGTCTTCCATTCGTCCCCTTCTTTAATCCTGAGAAGGTGGTAGGCACCTCTGAGGTCAAGTTTGCTGAACAAGCGTGATCCTTCTACGGCTTCCAGTATATCCCTTATTAGAGGCATTGGGTAGCGACTCTTCTTTTTCTCAGATCTACGCTCCGATATCCTGTATTCGATTTGAAGTACGAGCATAAAAAGATCAGCCAAGGTAGTAGGTCTGGGTACTCGCACCAACTCGTCATTCAGATCCTCATGTAAGCCCCTTTTGAATGCTGTATATTGGACCGGTTCAGGCCAATCTACTTCCGCAGCCAGTCGTTTGGAACTCGAGATATATGACAAAAGATCCATTGTACCCTGTTTGATATCAAACAAGGCTTCGCCGGCTGCGATTCCGATCTCTTGTCTCTCAAAAGTCTGTCGAAAAAGCGTAGTGAAGGCGTTGTAGTCTTGTAGAATCAGATTATTGGATGTAACCAATGGAGTGGCCCATGCCAGGGCATTTCCAATCATGTTAGAGATGAGAAAACCCACTCTGGTGCGATCCGAAGCGTAGGTAGCCGGTCTAAATGTGAAATATACCATCCAGGCATCCAGGAACTCCTTAACTCTCTTGGGTGCTCCATCAAACTTCCCAACTGCTAAAGACAAGGGTGGAAGATCAGTCTGGTGGGCGTCTCTGGCAGCGACTATCTGGCGAAGAGTTGCATTTTCAGCCTTAACCCCCTGTACTTCCATAGACAGGGTCTGAACTGCGTTCAGCAACTCCTGGACCTGTTCTGCCGTAGCCATCTTTAGGCGTTGCAAACTGTCATCAAAAGTGGGGCTCACCTGTGCTTCGAGATCCGATTCGCCGGAGGAGAGGTCGGATCCGGAAAGAGTCGTTGCCGAGAGATCAGGCGTTCCTTTTTTTGTGAAGAGGTAAGGTCTGTTGTGGGAGTTCGCCACAATTGTCGTGCTGAGTAACAGTCACAGACAGAAATGACAATCCCCCTGTGCAGGCCACGGAGGGGAAAAAGCCTGTGGCACAAAAAACCCCTATAGATGGAATGGCAAGAAGGTGTGGAGGTGATGGCTTGTCCGATCCAGTAGAATGACTTGAATAAATCAGGTAAGTTGAAAAGTAACTGTTCTTTCTTTAAATCTGATCCTGAAGGCTGGTATGATTCAGATCCGGCGGACGAAGAAGAGACAAAACTCTGAAGGCAAGATGCGAACTGGGAAATGTAGTTCTGAAGAAAAAAATGGAGGGCGGAAGAGGACCAGAGACAGGAAGATGAAACTTCGGTGAAAAAATAGAAGGAGAAAGGAAACCAAGGAAAATATCAGGGGAAAAGATAGAAGGAGGTTAAGTTGGTATAAGAAGGAAAGAATGGTACAAGCGCATAAGGTCACCATACTAACGTGTAAAAAAGAAACCCCTGCAAGTGGAAAACTTCTTACCCCAAGAATGAAGGCACCGAGATGGGAGCAAAGTGGTCAGGATACCTGAAAGAGGCGGAGTAAGAAAAGCGGCGAGCGCCGTGACAGAAAGTGAAAGTAAACAATGACAGAAAACCTCGAATTACTGCGTGCAGAAAAAGGTAAGAACAGTAGACAGATAGGCAGGAAGAAATGAGCTCAGGAAGAAACGCTACGGAGGGCTTTCAGGAAGAAACGAAGGAAGGCTGGAACTACGAGAGAACCAGAGAGCGAGGAAACCGCAACACAGTTGCAACGCATTGAGGGGGCGTGGCTTCCCTGCTTTTAAAGGGGAAGAGATACATAGTTGCAGAGAGATAGAAACAGGACTAGCGGAGTTTCCACCGGGACCACATCTTCCATGAACCTCCTTTCACGACAGTCATGCACATCACATCACACAAGTAAAACACACACGTCCTCGACAAACACGCAGCAACACTCACTGGACTGTGCATCAAAGTCCGGCATCTCTCCCACTCCTTTGACCGATTCTGATGGTATGAACTCCGCAACGAGTGACTCATGCGGAGTGAGGTCTTCCTCCTCCGGTGCAGGCCCACCGCCAGTCACCAGAGTCAAGTTGTAATTTGAGGCACGCTTAGCCTTAGCGCTGCGTTTGAGGTCATTCCAACGCTTTTTGCACTCTTGCGCCGTGCGCACCTCATGGCCGAATGCACTCACATGTTCCGCAACTTGCTTCCAGTGGGTATCACGGTGGGCAGCCGTAGTCTGACAATTAGCACCCACTAGCATATCACGGCTGTGGTCCCGCACGTAGTCCACGAGGTAGTCCAGTTCCTGGTTGCAGAAAGGCTTCTTCCTCGACGTGCAGGAGGTCGTGGCTGTGTGTGGGGTCCCAGCCTGTGCTGCAGGTGCAATCTTCCTCCTCTTGGATTGTGGCGCAGACCCTGGCTGGCTGATGCCGCCCTGATCAGTATGGCCAGTGGGACCGGTGGATTGAGCCAACGGAGTGGCAGGTGGCGGGATGGCCAAAGGGCTGACTTGTGTCAGTGGCAGCTGGGTGCCCTCTAATGGACCCTGCGCAGCAACATCCACTGTGGCAGGGTCATTGACCGCAACTGTCCTGGTTGGCAGACTCACAACCGGGGTGTTGTTGGCTGCATCTGCCCCTGCACTTGCCAACACCCGGCTGTTCGGGGCAGCAGATGACATTACTGCCCCAGGGACACGTGTCTTGGTCAGGGCAACCCTGTGTGCCCCTATGGTTTCCCTCCGGGCCTGTTGGAAATCTTCCAAGGGCTCTTCAATTGCCAACGCAGCCTGCGCTGGCAGACCCTGAGCCTGGGTGGTGGTGTCCACAGCTGCACCTGCAGCTACCACTACCCGATGAAACGGACTGCCGGGTCACACGGGCGCCAGTGCCAGATGCAGAAGCTGCATCTCCCAGAACCACAGGGGGTGGTGGTATGACTGCACCGACACATGGCACGCCTCTTCCCCCTCTGCGGCCACCCTGGACACCCTGGAGTCCCCCTACTCCCTGGTCACCCCAGCCACGGCCCCTACCACGCCCGCCACGAGGAGTACGCCCAGCTGAGGCGCCCCTCACCTTTGGTGGCCTCCCAACCATGGCACAGATGGAGTAGTGCCAGCACAGATGGAGTAGTGCCAATGGGAGGTGTACACCACAATTGACCTGGGGAATTGGGGTGAAGGGGGTGGGATGCAAGATGTTAACAGCACCCCTGCACCTGCAAGGCTGTATGTGACCCCAGTGATGTAGTGACGGTCATGCTACGCTCAGGCACCCCAAAACTGCAGTAAAACCATGCACGCAACCCTGCAGCCTACGTGCGTGGAATCAACCTCCCGCAGTACGCGGTGGCACCCAGTAACACAAAAAACGCATATGACCTCGAAAACGAGTGCGATACACAGGGGCACCCGCAGTGGGAAAAATTGCGTGCGCGACTCACCGTCTGACTAGCGTGATAATGAAAAACACGCATAACCAATACCCCCGCCAAAAGAAGAGATATGTCCTCGATCGCTGTGAAGATATGATGGCGTGCGAAACAACACGAAGCGGCTACACACGTCGGTCTCCACGAAAGGCACGTACAGCGAACTGCTGGCCCAGCTCACCTTTAACCCGTGCTGAGGGAAACACCCGTGCGCGTCACGTCACTTACGTCACGTCACTTACGTCACGTCACTTACACGTAGGCCCTTTCCTCGGATTCCACGCATTCACACGCGGACGTGCAGTTTTTAATATTACGCACTAAAGCCCTTTCCTCCAATTACACGCTGACGTGCAATTTTGTCACGTGCCAAATCACTCCGTATCAAGCTGGCCACGCGAAAACACACGGAAGACCACGCTCCTGCCCAGAAGGCCGAATTACTGCCCCCCAGAGCCCCGAGCACGCTCCCACCTGCAATCTGCTGCTGCCTGACTGCCTGCTGCCCACGTGCCCTGCTATTTGGTGCCTGCACGTCAGCCAGGGTTCCAGTTGCTGTGTCCACCCCTGCTGGAACAGAGGACTCCCGACTGGGATACCATCGCTCCACAGCCCAGCCCCAGGACCCAGTTGCCCACCCACGCCTGCCTCGGGGGTAGTCATGTCGGGGCAAACACCCTCTGAGACCACTGACGACCCCCAGCCAGAGAGGCAGAGGGCCACCAGCTTCAGTGTGAAGGAAGTTGGTGTCCTGGTGGGGCATGTCCTGGGGCATTATGATGCCCTCTTCGGAACATCACGCGCCAACAAGGAAGGACGGGAGAGGATCTGGGACGTCGTAGTGGTTACCATCAACGCGGAGGGGGTGGCAACCCGTGACATCAAACACGTCAAGAAGCGCTGGGAGGACTTCAGGTCCAGGACCCTCCACAAGGCCCGGCGCCTCGCGGAGGGGGGCCGGGTAGCATGAGTGACATCCAGATGAGGGTCCTGGAACACGTATGCCAAGCGCTCCATGCCCAGATCCTTCAGAGGAAGACCCGTCTGGAGTTGAGCGGTAAGTGGCCAAGCATTGGTGTGCGAGACAGGGCATGTTGCAGTGTGCTGGTAGTCTGATACTTGCCTGTATGTGTGACATGGGCCATGTATGGATGTGTGTGTGCAGGGACATCATGGTCATGCATGAGAGACCAGTAATGTGTGAACCACATGGTTGGTGCATGAGTTCCAATGCTACATGGGGAGCTGTATGGCAAATGCACACATGAAAGCATGCCAGTGTCTGTTCTTGCACATGGTGGGGGTGTGAGGGATGGGTGCTGCTGTCATGTACATGTATGGTGCACATGTGTGTGTGTCTGAGAAGTGTGTCTGTGACTTCGATACGCCATGGATTCATGACACATATCCGTGATGATGTGTAGATTCACTCATGCAGTGCGGTCACCATTGTATGCACTGTGTCTATCCACTGTGTCTGTGGTGTACAAGGCATGATGCATGACCCTCCGGTGATGTGTGTGCAGGGGATCAGTGTGAGCCAGGATGCATGTGAGTTTGAAGGCAACATTTTGATTAATAGAGGCCCTTGTACCTGGATGCTGATGTTGATTGCAGGCACCATGCCTGTTTATGCATGTGTGTTGCGTGCATTCACCCATGTGTTGTGGAGGGACAGGATGGAAGTGACGTTAGACACTGCCACTCATGTGTTATTGCTTCCTGTCTAGGGGAATATTGTACTGTACCCTGATGCTTGTGTTCTATGTCTCCCTCTACGCAGCGTCAAGTGAAGAAGAGGGTGGAGACGGCGCTGTGGAGCCAAGCGGCGGGGATGCCTCCACTGGGCGGCGACGCAAGGCCCAGCCACCCTCCCAGGACTTGCCATCATCCGGGAGCGAGGGGGCCGGTGCCTCCTCTACCACTACGGCTGTGGCGGAAGGGCCGGGTGAGCCCCCACAGGGGCTTGCAATGGCGGAAGACGGTACGGAGACATCCAGGTTGGTGGTCTCCACAGAGGAGGAGGAGCCCGCTACTGAGCAGCACATGGGGCCTGGTGTGGGTAGTACCACTGGTTCAAGTGGTGCAGTCCAGGGCCAGGGTCAGGAGGCAGCACAGGTCACCGCGGAGGGGCCTGTGCTTGTCAATGTCCTTGACCCTGTGACTGCACCACCATGCACCAGCAGGGATGCCCCGTCCTAGGCCCATCCGCAGGTAGGGGAGAGTGCCATGTCATCTGCCTCTCCACTACCTGCAGACGACGGGTCCCATGAACATATGGGCTCCGTCCTGATTGGTGTCGTGTTGCACACGCGTGACATTCGTGATGACGTGCGTTCTTACTGGGCAGAGAACGCACGCCATCACGAAGAGCAGCGTCGCGACGTAGCACTGTTGGGAGGGGCCCTGGTTGATGGGTTCCTACATGTGACGCGCACTCTGGCGGACCTCTCCTCCTCTGTGGAGACTATGCGCCAGTCGTTCTCCCTGCTGTCTTCCGGCCCAGATTCCACCAGGGCCCCCTGTGGACCTGGCCTGGCCAACACAGCTAGCTTGGTGGAGATCCCATCCCTGCCACAGTCGGGAGTCAGCGTTCCAGCAGGGGTGGACACCACAACTGGAAACCAGCTGATGGAGGATGTGCAGGCATCATCGGACAGGGCACATGGACAGCAGCAGCAGCAGCAGGAGCAGGCTCTAGGTGGGAGCAATGATGGCTCGGGGCCATCGACATCAGGGGGGCAGGCATCGGCTAGAGGGCAGGAGGACCCTGGAATGGATGTGTCTTCCATGTGGCTGCGGTTGGGTCAGCGTATAGGTGCGGAGTGGCGGCGGGCGGAAGATGCGCGGCTCACCATGGTCAGGGCAGAGTTCTCCATGCGTCGGGCATTGAGGCGGGCAGAGTGCCTCGAGGCGACTCGCAGGGAGTTGGAACAGGCCATGAGTGCCTCCCTGCGAGACCTCGGGGCCAGGACAGAGGCCCGCCTCCAGCAAATAGACATGGAGTTCGATGATGCCCTGGCCAAAAACATCAATGAGTGAGCGGCAGGACTTGCCCGTCGCCATTGTAAATAGTTTATAGTGTTAGGTTTCCTTTTTTTTTATTTTGGGGCTTTTGGACTATGCCCCACACTTTTCTATATAGTTTTTTTGTTAGGTAGGTTATTAGATAGGTTTCATTTGTTTCGTTGGGCTCATGGACCCTTGAAAATTGTATTGTACATAGTTGGACGTTGGATTTATTTGGACATTTTAATTTCATTTCACCATGGATCAATGGATTTACCTTTGTGCGTTTTATTTGGATTTGGTTCGGTGGATAGAGAGGTTTGGCCATTTTTCTTTTGGACTTGTACTTTTTTAATAAGTTTTTTTATTTTTTTTATTTGAACATGCATTTCATTTCATGTTTGCCATTATTTTATGCTTTAAGTACTTTCAATTGGTTTTCATGTTAATACATTTTGATCTTTTACTTCAATGTGTGGGATTCACTCATTGGGTTCATGCATAATGATATGTGGGTTTACTCAATCAATGGCAACCTGTGTGTGTGTGTGTGTGTGTGTGTGTGTGTGTGTGTGTGTGTGTGTGTGTGTGTGTGTGTGTGTGTGTGTGTGTGTGTGTGTGTGTGCGTGTGTGTGTGTGTGTGTGTGTGTGTGTGTGTGTGTGTGTGTGTGTGTGTGTGACGGACATGTGTTGATGTACATAGTTGACTTTTGGTTTGTGTCATGAGAGGGCATGTCACTGCTGGGTGGGTGAGTGGGTGGGGGGACATGAGTGGGACATGAGTGGGGGCCTGTTGGCAGGTGTCCCTCACTGCTGGGGGGTGGGGGTGCTGGGGGACATGAGTGGGGGCCTGCTGGCAGGTGCCCCTCACTGCTGGGGGGTAGGGGTGCAGGGGGACATGAGTGGGGGCCTGCTGGCAGGTGCCCCTCACTGCGGGGAGGTGGGGGTGCAGGGGGACATGAGTGGGGGCCTCCTGGCAGGTGCCCCTCACTGCTGGGGGGTGGGGGTGCTGGGGGACATGAGTGGGGGCCTGCTGGCAGGTGCCCTCACTGCGGGGAGGTGGGGGTGCAGGGGGACATGAGTGGGGGCCTGCTGGCAGGTGCCCCTGACTGCTTGGGGGTGGGGGCGCAGGGGGACATGAGTGGGGGCCTGCTGGCAGGTGCCCCTGACTGCTGGAGGGTGGGAGCACAGGGGGACATGAGTGGGACATGAGTGGGGGCCTGCTGGCAGGTGCCCCTGACTGCTGGGCGGTGGGGTTGCAGGGGGACATGAGTGGGACATGAGTGGGGGCCTGCTGGCAGGTGCCCCTGACTGATGGGGATGGGGGTGCAGGGGGACATGAGTTGGTGATCACTAGTGGAAGGTGACATGTGTGCTGGCTGGGGGGCATGGCCAGGGGTGCAGGGTAGTCCTCTGTGTTGTGGGTTTCCTGCAGGGGCCGTGGACGGGGTGGAAGGCACACCTAGGAGGACCCACACTGCCAATTCACGTGTGGGACTCACCGTGCACCCCACTAGATACACATACCCGCTCTGACAGCGGAATTGCGTGTAAAACTTCCCGCTAATCCCAGTAATACACGTACCTCACTAGCACAGGGCCCTTTTGCATGTAAAACTTCCCGCGAACCCCAGTAATACACATACCCCACTCGCACAGGGCCCTTTCGCGTGTGAAAATTCCCGCGAACCCCAGTAATACACGTACCCCACTAGCACAGGGCCCTTTCGCGTGTAAAACTTCCTGCGAACCCCAGTAATACACGCACCCCACTCGCACAGGGCCCTTTCACGTGTGAAAATTCCCACAAAACCCAGTAATACACGTACCCCACTAGCACAGGGCCCTTTGGGATGTAAAACTTCCCACGAACCCCAGTAATACACATACCCCACTCGCACAGGGCCCTTTGCATGTGAAAATTCCGCGAACCCCAGTAATACACGTACCCCACTCGCACAGGGCCCTTCGCGTGTAAAACTTCCTGCGAACCCCAGTAATACACGTACCCCACTCGCACAGGGCCAATCGCGTGTGAAACTTCCTGCGCACCCCAGTAATACACGTGCCCCACTCGCACAGGGCCAATCGCGTGTGAAACTTCCCGCGAACCCCAGTAATACACGTACCCCACTCGCACAGGGCCCTTCACGTGTAAAACATCCTGTGAACCCCAGTAATATACGTACCCCACTCGCACAGGGCCATTCGCGTGTGAAACTTCCCGCGAACCCCAGTAATACACGTACCCCACTCGCACAGGGCCCTTCGCATGTGAAAATTCCCGCGAACCCCAGTAATACACGTACCCCACTCGCACAGGGCCAATCGTGTGTAAAACTTCCCGCAAACCCCAGTAATACACGTACCCCACTCGGACAGGGCCCTTTCGCGTGTAAAACTTCCCGTGAACCCCAGTAATACACGTACCCCAATCGCACAGGGCCAATCGCGTCTGAAACTTTCCGCGCACCCCAGTAATACACGTACCCCACTCGCACAGGGCCAATCGCGTGTGAAACTTCCCGCGAACCCCAGTAATACACGTACCCCACTCGCACAGGGCCCTTTGCGTGTAAAACTTCCCCCGAACCCCAGTAATACACATACCCCACTCGCACAGGGCCCTTCGCGTGTAAAACTTCCCGTGAACCCCAGTAATACACGTACCCCACTCGCACAGGGCCCTTCGCGTGTAAAACTTCCAGCGAACCCCAGTAATACATGTAACCCACTCGCACAGGGCCAATCGCGTGTAAAACGTCCCGCGAACCCCAGTAATACACGTACCCCACTCGTACAGGGCCCTTCGCGTGTAAAACTTCCCACGAACCCCAGTAATACACGTACCCCACTCGCACAGGGCCAATCGCATGTAAAACTTCCCGCGAACCCCAGTAATACACGTACCCCACTCACACAGGGCCAATCGCGTGTGAAACTTCCCGCGCACCCCAGTAATCCGCGTTCC